>NC_036248.1:30897896-30905791 GCF_002742605.1 Olea europaea var. sylvestris | reverse complement strand
CATATCTACAGAGAGGGAAACCAGGTTACAGACCCAATTGCTTCAGAGGGTTGGGATCAAAGCCACTATTAAGAGTATGGACTACTGGACCTACCTCGACAGATTAGGACACTTGTGCAGTTGACAGACATGGACTATCCAGCTTTAAAGGTTTATAAACTAGTTTTCATTTGTATTTACTTTCTTTATATGTGAAGTAGTACTTCTCCATTTATTGCTTTCAATTTATTTTTTTGACATTTATTGCTATGTTGCATTAAGGAGGCTAGGTTACGCCCCCTTTTCCATGTATATTGGCCTATATATATTTCCTTAGTAGAGCATAAAAAACTTACTAGAGATGTGTGGATATCTTTGCTAAAAAAAGTTCTTTCAGTTATTTTTTGTATCTACATGTGGAAAAATCTGATATATTTTAACTTCATTATGATGTTTTATATCTGTAAGAAGAACTTGGTCATAATTGCACATGTCGACTAACAATAATCAACAACGATATTAAATATAATGGAATCGATGAATGCAGTCACTAAGGTTAGAGTCATCGAGACAAACTATCCAAGCTTAGTTTTACAAAAATAGAGACAATGCACGTAGTACATTCGCAAAGCTAGAAAGCATGAGAAACTCATGAGAGAAATGAGCACGAATTTGAGGAATTTAAGGGTAATATAATTTTCTATTAAATGGTTTTTGAATCAAATTTGTTGATTGTGACATTTTTTTTTTAATTATGTGACCTTCAGAATTGTGTGTGTGAACTTTTAAATGGTTTTTAAATCAAACTTGTTGATTGTGACATTTTTTTTATTATGTGATCTTCAGAATTGTGTATGTGAACTTAACACATCATGTGACTATATTCTGTGACCGAATGTGCTAACCATGATCATAAAACAGTGAGCTGATGATTTGAAAAATAGTGACCGAATCTTTATGATTTGGTGACATACAGTTTATGTCTATGACCTGTCTAGTATTGTATTTCAAGTACCAGGGCCATAATATATGACTGAATACACTACCTATTACCATGAATTATAATTTTATATGCTGACAAAATATAACTGTGTACCATTTCTTTATAACTGTGACCTCTAGATGATATATATGACCTATTAGTATTTTTTTTTTTTTTTAGCTATCTCCTATCTATTAGTCTATTGTATTGCATTTGCAATTATCTTCTGCTAATCACACCATGTTTGAGGTTAGTGATGATAACTCATTTTGCTTGGTTACCTGTGAAATATTGCAAGTCGATCAAATACAAAGTCCACACACATCAGTTGTGCTTGCAACTACAAAGATGGATCAACATGATTATAGTTCATACTATTACACACGAAGTGTACATGAATACGTATTAAGCTATAGTATTTTCAGTGGAAAGTTGAATTGAATGGACAATGTCTAAAGAAGTACTTGACAGAATTGTACTAGTTCCCAGTCAGAAGAGAAGTCCTTGAAAGCCTCCAAGAAAACAAAAAGATCATCATGTGAAAGAAAAAAAAATGTGAAATATGGACGATGTTGTAGATGTGGACACAATCGAAGAATGAGCAACAACTTGATTCCATTAAAACACAGCCAAAGAAAGGATAAACCGAGAAGGGAGGGGGAGAGAGAGAGAATTTAATAGATAGTAAAGCAATTCTTGAGACAATTACCAAGCAAAAAATATTTTAGTTGTTCTTTATTATTTGAATCGTTAATTTAGATACTATTGGATATATTTCTCAAAGTATAAGTGAGATTCATTTCAAAGGTGATTTAGAGTGACGATATTAATTGTTTCATTAAAAGTTAAATTTTTAATGGATCATGACCACGGTACAACAGTAGTTTGATTTTTGATGATTAAGGTATTAGTTTTGAGGATAACAAATCATATATCCAATGTTATAATCATTTAATTATTACATATGTTTCTTACGATTATGTGGATTAATGTTGTAGCCTGATATATTGAACAATTTACAAATGTGTAATTGCATAAGCTACTAACTTTTGATGTGTGACTAGTAATATCTTGTATTTGACTTGTGATCTATGACTTGTAACTTGTGATAATCTGTTATCTATTCAAAATGTGACCTACGACCTATAATCTATGATTATTGATTTGTGACCAGTGACATGTAAAACCTCAATGTGACGATCATTGTGTATGCAAGTTGTTGGTAATTTTGTACAACAATTATCTGTGATAAATAAGATTTTACAAGATATGTTTATATTTGGAACCTATTATCTATATAGATTGCGACCTGTCACTAACTTAAATCGCAATAATCTCATATGGATAAAATTTTATTAGCAACAGGAACAAACTAAAACAACTACAGTGCTCGAACAAACACAAACTCATAGTCATATGCATTAAACGTTTCATCCACAAATAAACTAATGTCCAACAAAATATGGCTAGTAAAAGATAGTACATCAACTATCTATCTGCAAAGATAATAATTAGAATAACAATGTCTACAACTCCATGGGAACATCGTTACTATTACCAAAAAATGTTTTCCAAATACTCACAACTTTTATCAAGTGTGGGGTAATTTTGGTGAATGGCTGGATCCCAAGAACTATATTATACTTATAGCTCTTGTAGCTTGAGATGAGCTGTCCAAGCATCCAATGTGCATGATTAGTAGGTAGTATCGATAGAAAGACATAATCAAGTTTGCTTCATGTACTAAAGGACAACTTTCCACTATTAGTGATCCACTATATCAAGATCTTTATCGACCATACTTGGATCTTTTACAAAGTGGAGATAGAGGTTCTTTATCTTGGCCTAAACAAACAATCAGTTGTAGCATATTTGATCTTCACATTTTGTATGAATCTAAGTCGACAGAGGTATGTGGTAAAAACATATGGCCACATGCTGTTACAATTAAATGTTAAAAAGAATAGTGAAATCATTAAAAGCATCATATCATACTACTCAAAGATGAACATGGATTACTCAACACATGCTACAGTGATTTGGAATATAAGAGGATCGACCAAAAAATAATGATGGATTTATGATGTCATCTGTTTTATTAAACTTGTTTCTAGAAACAAAAGAAATAAGATGTACGTCATTTGCATTACATAAAAGGGATATATTTATATAGCCTGTGATTCTAGTTGTAGTACTTGTTTTTTGATTTGAATCCTCTATTAAACCAATTTTGAAACGTGACTAGATTCGCATCTTTAAAAAATAGGTAAGGGACAGACTCATTGCCCTAGTCAAGTGTAGCTTAATTCCTTGTAATAAGGAAATGAAGAGGAGTACAAGTAGTTGACTTAGTGAACTGAGCTCAAGTGTATTCTGTAACAAACCAAATGAAGGGAAAGGGCAGGTGACATGCTTTCTTGTGATGGTGAAGTGGAGAAATTAAACAAGGCCTTGGGATGAAGACAAAGCCTTTTAATCTTTACCAGTAAAATCACTCAATAGTCGATATGTGTAGGAAGCAGAAAAATCCATTGCTCGATTTTGCTGTATGCTTTGCTCCCAAACTTGACTAGAATACCATAATAATTGATGGATAGGAGCCTACCACATAAGCAGAATAATTTTCAAAAATTGGTGCAGCATCAAAGGACATGGCTAGTTTTCCTTCACCATCATCAAAAGGGGATTGCAGTATCCTTATCGGTATAGAAGCTCTTTTCACCGGCAATACAAATGGTTCTATCTTGTTCATGTGCATAGTAGATATAGTAGGAAGTGATCTCAACCTTAGAATATAAGGTAGTTAGAATAGGAGGTGATCCCTAAAGTAAGATCTATCCAAATCTTAAGATTGTGACTCATCTATTATACCTATAACCTGATAGTATAAATCTGATTACTTAGTGCCATAAATAGTTTTTTCATTCGTATCTATGACCAACCCGAATTGCATTTTGTGACCTCATATATGTATATAACATTTTTGGTTATAAGATTGAGCCCAAATTGGTAATGATCTTTTTCTTTTATTTTTTATAATGTCTGCATGTATTACAATCATCATCAAATTGATCTGGTAACTATTCACCACATGCAGAGATGCATGATATTGTGACATGTTATTTTGACAATATGTTTATGACTTCAGAATATATTTGTGACATCAATTTAAATGTCTATGACCTCATATTATGACTATGTCATTGCGGGCAATGATGAAAATTAGTGTGATAATACGAATGTATGAAGAATAACTTCAGTAGAAAAATCTTGAAACAAATATAAGAAAAATTATAAATATCACTTCACAATCACCACTATTAGTTGACCTACGAATTCCTACAATTACTTCATTAATCAAAATAAATAAGTCTACTGCTCTATGCGTAATTGCTTATGCCAAGATCGAATTACAGTATCCGAATGAGATCATGATATGGGAGTGTGTCAACGACATTAGATTCTAGCTTAGCTTTTCCTTTCTTAACATCAATTTTTTCCAACATTCTATAATTGAGAAATTTTATACAAGATGTAATTTCAAAATTAAGTGAAAGAGGGTTTTTATCATGAACAGGTACATGAACTTTTTTTGATCATACTATATCATTTACTTACTTTTGTAGCAATTTTTGAATCTCAAGAAATCTTCTCTTGACATGTCTGAAACATCTTTTTTTGAACTTTATCCATTGAGGTTGTTACCAAAGTGGTCACCTATTCCATAAACATTCATATTCGACCTAATGTCAAATAATTGGCTTTAATTTCACTTTAGTTGCTACAATGTCATCCATCTACTTTTTCTATCTGACTCATTTATCTGTTGTTTCAATGTTGACAAATGTGACTTTACATCTATAATGTCAATCATCAAAACTTTGTTATTGTACTAAAGGTCAAATTTTCCCCTTCATCTTCTTTTTCAATTGGTCACATGTGCTAAAAATAATTTTAGGAGTACGAATTTGGACTGAACAGTTAAAACATACGAATGAAAATCATACATGACGTGGATATGTTGTGTGCAGCTCCACTAGAGAATGGTCAGTAGTTGAAGTATTTTGATATCTCGTTGGTGAATCAACCAAAATCATCATCATTGTCATTAAAGACATCAAAATGTCCAATTCTTCCATGAATAATTAGGAAGTAATGGTTGTTATGGTTTGTGGTACGACACTCCAGTCCTATAAGGCATCATCATCTCCAAGTTCGACGGATCAATATCATTTACTTCAATTTGTTACGCAAGCCTTTTATTTCTTTAGTTTATTAATTTCTTATTTTTTTAAAAAAAAAAACCTTTTATTTGATTTTAACTTCAAATTTCTGAATGACTTTATGACACAAAAGTCAGTCAGATAATATTTAAATTATGATACTTTCTACATTATGTAATTATGATTTCGAAACTAATCGGTTTTTTTTTTTTTTTTGAAATTTCATAAGTATGTATGAAATTCCTATAAATTTATTAAGTAGGATTTGTTCAGTTCAAAGTTGAAACTATAAAAAATAGTCAAGCTTTTGTATTTCGAAAACTTTAAAATTGATAATTGACTAATTTTACGAATTATAAAATAAATATAATATTTTATAGTTTTAAATGTTTGGTATGTATTATTTTAATTATTAAATAATTTTTAGAATGATTAACACTTAGTCACACTTGACGCTTTTTATAAAAAGGAGGAAAAGAGATATACATATTAGCCGTAGAAGGGGCGTGAAAAATAATACAAAGAGAAAGCAAGAAGAGAAAATAGGCAGAAAATTTAGGACTTTGTTCGATGATTGGAATGTCTGAATTTTCGGTTTTGCCTTAAATTTCTTATGGTGAATCCTAACGATGTGCTCTACAATCCTATAGTATTGTTTTTCAGTTTGAACTCCATTATTGAGATTGCTACACTTTCTCTTTATTATTTGTTCGTTGGAATCCCTCTGCTTGAGGATGATTTATTGATGATGTTGCGTGTCGAAATAATTATTGGTCAACTGGATTTCAAGTTGGTTAAATATATTTACACAATAGCTTTTAACAACTAGTCTATATTTTAATTGCATGATAATTTTATAACAATTACACATCATCACATTTATATTTCAAACTTTTTCCATCACATTCTTACTTTCAATTTAACATAAATTGTTCCTAATTATAGTTTCTTTTTAAATTTTTCTTTAAAATAGAGTAAATAGACTCATTTGTCCATTATATTTTTAAATAATAATAATAATAATAATAATAATAATAATATTATTATTATTATTATTATTATTATTATTATTATTATTATTATTATTATTATTATTATTATTATTATTATTATTAATGGAAAAAGTATAATTCAATATTTGACCCTCATTTTAAAGCACGCTAATGATATTTTTGGATGAAAACTATAATTAAGGACAACATATTTTAATTAATAAAATATTAGAAATAAGAAAGTGATAAAAAAAAAAAAAAAGGCAAGGATATAAGTTTGATAATGTATAAAAGTTAATGACATTCAATTTAATTATATGTGGTGTATTTTTTATTTATTTTTTAAATGTGGTGTGAATATAACATTAACCAGCAATGAAGTGGGTTGGATTTCACTCTACCTCAACAAACGTGGAAGAAGGCAGCCACAGTAATGGGCTTTCTCTATGAATCAATGATGAAGATGGAATATTTGATGATTTTTGAAAATTCTCTCTGTCTCTAACACCGGTGGCAATATTCATAATTAGATATTTATTTATTAATATTAAAATATAACAATAATATTAAATAACTGAATTATGACTTGATTTGTGAATTAATAAAGTTTAAACTGGATTATTGAAATAGAAAGTCAAAAGGTAAGTGTGGGTCTAATTTTCTCAGCCATTTATTTATACATAATAAGTAAATAACTATAGAGCCCATTTATTAATTTGTCTTGATGAGTATCAAAAGCACAGAAAAACAAATAGATTGAAAACTACGTAGGGATGGCAAAATCTTGTGCCTCGCCTTGCTTCTTATCCAACCCTTCCTAAATATTTATTTTATTTTATTTTATTATTTTTAAATTTAAAACATATTTTAAAAAAAGAAATAAAATAAATCCCTGTTTGGTTTTAATAAAAACTAAAATTTCAATAGATTTTAATAAAAATTGATAGAATTAGTAATTAAAAAGTTAGGAACCTGATTAAAATTAATTGTTAACTTTAATTTAAATTTTAATTAGACTTTTTAATTGAACAAAAGATGAAGTAAATAAAAAATAAATGGGACAAAAATGGAGATATTTAAGCCCCGTTTGGACCTTTTTAAATTTCATTTCATTTTTATCTCTCATATTTTTAACCACACAATTTTCATAAAATAATATTACATGTAGATCGAAAAACTTTTAATTCTTTTTCAATCACTCATTTTTAAAAAAATATTATTTCACCAATTTTCATTCCCTAAAATGGGGGCCAAACGGATTTTTAGTCATGTCACTACATATAAAATATCTTGTGAAACGAGGGATAAGGAAGACCGATGACAATCCCTAATCGCACTGTCAAGAAACTTATGTTACGGACAAAAATGAGACAAAGTGTATAGGCAGAATAAATTTTGTTATTTATGTTGATTAGTGTACCCTAATTTACACAATATCTGGGGATGCTAACGAGTCGAGTCGTCTCTCAAGTTGAAACTCGAAATTTGAGCTTGGTGCTAGTAAAAATGGTTCGAGTTTTTTTTTTTTTTTTTTTTTTTTTTTTTTTTTTTTTTTTTTTTTTGTGTTTTTTTTTTTTTGGGGGGGTGGGGGGGCATGTGTTGTCTGTCAAAATTTTCAGTTAAATTTTTTTGTACTTATAGCATGATTTTTAAGGACAAATATTTCGTGTGGACTGAGATTTGGAGGAAGAAATTAAATTTTAAATTTTATTTTCGAAC
>NC_036248.1:30763074-30897822 GCF_002742605.1 Olea europaea var. sylvestris | reverse complement strand
GGTTTGTTTTTTGAAAAATTGTTTTGGTTTTTTTTTTTTTTTTTTTTTTTTTTTTTTTTTTTTATACTTGAGTCGAGCCGAGCCGAGCAAAAGTTCGGTTAAAAAATCTAAGCTCGACCTTATCGAACTGACTCAGCTCGTGAATTTTTGTTTTTAATTTTTTATAAAAAGAGAAGGCAGGCAAAGATCGGCTGCGTGGCTGCCTGTATTGTAAGCAGCTGTAGTTGTCAAAGATTTATTTTTATTTTTTTGCTTTTTTCATTTTTTAATTCGGCTCGAACTTTTTTCGAGCAAAATTACGAGTCGTGTGAGCCCAAGAGTCAAATTGACCTCACTTCATTTAAATGGACGGCTGAGTCCCTTATTCTCGAATTTAACAAGGAATCTCCGAACATAAAAGGGGGAAAAAAAGAATGGCCGCGCGGTCTGTGTGGCGCGCCAAAACGAAGCTGCTTTTAGCAGCCACCGCGGCTGGTGGAGCCGGCACCGGCGCGGCTATGATTGCCAACTCAGAGGACCCTGCCTCGGCCCTGAAGCTCTGCACTGCCGTACCTCTCCGTCTCCTCCGTGACTCCATTACTGCCGCCACGATTGCTTTCGGTAAAACCATAACTATCATCTTTCTGATAATAACTGTTCAATTGGGGACAGTATTCCATTTTTCTTTTACAAATTAAGTTTAGTTTCAATCGAATTTCTTGCATCATTAACATGTACAGACGCACTTTTGTTCAATAGCTTATACTCATTTGGCATTTTTTCTATATTTAAGTGTTTATATTGCTTTATCAGAATTCATTTTGTTACAGTTGTGAAAATTTTATTTCTGGTTGGACCATTTTAGTTTTAAAGGTATGGTTTTTGTGATCTTTAATATATTTTAGATTCAAATTGTCATTTTCTGGGAACCTTAATCCTAAAATAATTTTTTAGGGATTACTGTCTTAAATATAACTTTTCTTGTTCCTGATTTAATTTATTTTAATTTTTTTTTCCCGAAAAGCCAAAAAGAAAAAATTGTTCACATTCCTGAAAATTCAGTCAGTTATTAACATTTACGTGTGTCTATTTATGTGCATTCGTTGAGACATAATTTGAAATATATTTAATGCAATTATAATTGCCCCCGTATTGCATTACTTATTTTGTCATCTAAAATATAAGTCAGTCCCCTCGTACTCATCTTCCGTGAAGATCGATCTGTTGGTTAGAACATCACTGTGAAACCTGTTGAACATACATTATCCAATTAAAACTTTCAGGTAAAAACGAAGCTCTTGCAGGCAGTATCATAACTTTTAGAACTTCATGCAAAACTGTAAAGCACACTTTGAATGCAATTCATGAGGACGTACACAGTTTGTTAATAGACCGTGGTAACTGGGCAAACAGAATAAATGAGCATACAGCATACCCTAAGGAATCATAGGTACTCCACGATCCATATAAATATTAGGGGATCCTTTAATGGTTTCGTTATCCACACTACTTTTTCGTATAGACAGGGCCACACATCGGAATGCCTTTAGGCAATCGATCCCCCAGCGTCAATTATGCCCTTATTAGTATCCATATGACCACACTGGGAGCAATTTGAGAATGTCAGTACTGTCAATAGAAGAGGCATGTAAGGACCACTAGATTTGATGGTAGACTTAAACCCTGAATTGTTTCTTGATTGCATAGATTCCCTTGACGTGTAGTTTGAGTAGCATGGCATGAATGACAATCAGTGCATTCGTTTTGCTAAAATTAAACACAGGTCTACCAAGCTCGACAAGTAATCTGTCACACAGGTTGATCCTCATGTGATTGGTCCTAAAACCTTATGGGGCGAAAGGACATGTACTTTGAGTAGTGGCATTAATGACAAGCAGTGCATTTGTTTTGCTAAAATTAAACACATAGGTCTACCAAGCTTCACAAGTAATCTGTCACACAGGTATCATCATGTGATTGGTCCTAACACCTTATGCAGTGAATGGAAATGCAAAATCAGAAAATATATCCCTAAAATGTTGCAGGGACAAGTTTTTCAGTCAATCCCTCAACTGTAGAAATTGATTTTTCACTATTAGTGTGTACACGACTCTTTTTTCCGGAGCTTATGTTCCAGTGAGATATTGATGAAGCTCTATGCCAGTCTCAATATTCATAAGTGGGCTTAACTGTGAGTCACATTGCACTTTGTTGAGTCTTTAGAAAGGTTCTATCCTTACTTTGACAAATAAACCTCGGCCACTTCTCTATTCTTGTTGGAGATTTGACTTTCCTTATTTAGTCAAATCCTTGATGAGGTTAAGCTAGGAATGGAAAATATCTATTTAACAACTTGAGGGAGAGTGTTGAAAGATTTACTTTCTTTATTCAATCAAATTCTAGACAAGATTGGTTTTTTATTTTTCCTTTTTAGGAGATTTATTCTAGTTTCTTTTTGTTTTTATAGGATATATCATGTTAAGTCTTAGTAGGACAAATAATGGTAGGTAGTTTGATAGATCCCCAACTCACGAAATAAAATAACAAGGGTAGAATGGGAAAAAGAATGGGTTTAGCAGCACATGCAAGTAACAGAGGCAGCTGGAAAATTAGTTAGATAACCATTATAAATAGACAGGAAAACAGAGAAGAAAAGGAGGAGAAATTTAGTATAGACTTGGAGGAAAGAATTGACTCTCTCGAAAAGCCAAACACCTTTTTATTTCATTCGTTGTTGCTGAGTACATTTACATGGCAGTAGATTTTTGTAATTCTTACCATCTACCTAACTACTGTAATCAAAGTTCTCCTATTACAGAATATCAGAAAGTATTTTACATCATTTGGGTGTTGGTATCTTCCTTGCTGTGTTCAATTCTTCTACAGTATTCATTTACAAGTGCAGGAGTCTATCATAGTTAAAACTTTCTTTTATGTTTATATTTGATCCTTTTCTTTGTAGTTTAAAGAGACAATAGTTATTTAAATGCTCCATTCTTTGTATTTACAAATACTCCAGACAATGATCGAAACATCGGTGATTTCGAACATTACTTATGATAATTCAAAATTAGGCTCCCAGCCGTGAAATGGCGCTGCGGCGCCCTTTTTCTGACTTATCTTCTTCTCCTTGCTTTGATTACTTTCCTTTCCATCATCTAAGATTAATTCCAAGTCATTTCCCATCCATCCACACTCATGAACTTTGGCTCATTTTCATGCTTTGAGCTTACCATATTCACCAAGTTACCTAACCTGTAAAATAACACGAACACACACACCAAACGTTCTAAATTGCTCAAAGACAATGAAAATTTTAAGTTTAAGTGGCATGAAACATTGAGTGAAACTCACTCATCACTCTAATTCTCTGGGTTTCTTCTTGATGGGCAATGGTTTTGGTGTGGAAATTTTGGGGCCCATTTTTGACTTGCCATTTGGTGCATTCTTTCTTATCAAGTTCATAAAATTAATGAAGTTTTCTCTCCATAATTGTAGTTTCCCCAAGCTAGAACTTCAATTTTACTTTTGAACATATTTGGATGACTGCAATTCGGTTGATTGCTTTAAAAAATTTCTGCTGATTTTATTTTTGGCTTCTAAATTTTTGATGAGCATGTAAATATATGTCTTCAAAGGTGTAGACAATTAGCAGAATTTCTAACAAAATGACTGCTCTATGTAACTTCTGTTAAAATCCTAGCTGTTTTATATATATATATATATATATGTATATGTATATATATCTATGTATATATGTATATATATGTATATATATCTTTATATATATATATAGTTTTTGCTTTTGCTACACAAATTTCCGTCATATTTGTTCACACCAGCAATGGCATGGGTTTTGTTAGGTGAGTTTGTTACTCATATTTTGGTGAAGTGTTGAATCAACTCATGATGTTAAATCATTCTATTTGATGGGGAATAAAGATAGTTTAATTTTATTAGTTTATTATAATTTATTATAGTTTTCTAGTTTGATTAGAATTAGGTTATTATTTGATACGTTTTCTAGTTTGGCTAAATTAGGTTTTTTTTTTTTTTTTTTTTTTTTTTTTTTTTTTTTTTCATCAAATTAGGTTTTGCTTAGGCTTTATATAAAGAATGTACATTGTAATAGACAACTTTGTTATTGAATAAAAACGTATATTTTCTCTCTAAATTCTTCTATATTTTCTGCCATTTCTTCTCCTCCTTCCTTTTTCTTTGGTCAATTTTATTCTTATTCATTGAATCCTACATGAATTTGATATCAAAGCTTGGCGTTCTCCTTTGATTGGATTTTTGTTCACCACTTCAGTATTTTGTAGAAGCCGCCTAATGCAACAACCACCATCCAATCTGTTTTCAGCACTACCTAATTCCATACATCAACTCCCTTTTCATCCACTAACAAAACTTCCTTGCATCCAACACCTAAATCCTCACCAAACACTAAACAAAAAAGGTAGCAACTTAAAGGTACAAACTAGTGGCAGAAAGAAGCTTGATTTCTGTCTTATTTTAGTTTTTTGTTAGCAAAAACACGGATTTTTTACTTCGTTTGCCACAAGCGTTGGCCTACCCTAAAAAAATCAATTGTAGAGTGTTCCTTATTGTTGCTACCAAAAACTCACCATAATTTTAGCCCACTCCCTAAAAGCTCTATAATCTACATAAAATAGCCCACTAACCCAACTTTTTTTTTTATTATTTTATTATTTATTTTTAAAGGCCCACTAACCCAACCTTTATATACTACCGCACAAATTTAATCCACTTTCTACAAAGTCCATATCCAAATCTTCACCCATTAAGCCAAACCTTAATGCAACCCAAGCTCATGAACCTGGAGAAACCTAGCTAAACTAAAAAAAAAGAAAAAAAAAGAAAAAAAGAAAAAAAAAGAGCCCATTATATTTGGCCCATACATTGTAACGTATTGACCCAAACCCTAACCCATTGATTACTCCTTCCAATCCCACACCTAATCTACTAATACAACCCACGAGACCTTGACAGTCATCATCTTCAACCAAAAAAAAAAAAGGTCCCAACACTATTGTTGTATTAATTCTAATCAACCCACTTCGAAAATTCAATTACAACATCCCACATTCATTTGCATTCTCTTCCACTATACTATTGTATTAATTTAGATCAACTTGCTCCGGAAAGTCAATTACAATATCCCACTGTCATCTGCATTCTCTTCCACTATAGCTGTGTTAGCTCAACGATGATGACTTGGACAATATGTGGCTCTTTTGAGCTTCTTGAGGTATTGACTTCGTTTATGTCAAAAACTTTTGCTTTTAATTGGGTAATTTTGGCTTGTCTATATAATCAATATTAAAAAAAAAAAAAAAGCGAAAGCAAAAACAAAAAGTACATATTTTTTCATATATTTTTTTGAATGGTAATCAAATATTTTATTAATCAATACATAATACACAGAAAGTGTATTAATAATTTCATCCAGAAAAGAACTAGAAATTGGGTAGCCCATCTATATGCTTAGTATCCGCTTCATTAAATTAAGTATACAATATTAAATAAAATAATTCTCTAATTCACTCTGTTGTCTGTGTTTGATTATTAAAATAGCGGTGGTTTCTTTCTTTCTACACATACCATATGATGCAACCCGAAATAAAGTCCCATAGAAACTTGTTATCCTTATCGCGAAACTTTCTTCTTAATGCCTTTAACACATCTTCCATATATCTCGACAATACCCAATCCATGTGTTGCGACGTCGGAATATCGTTCCACAATAAACAAGCAGCATCACAATGAAAGAACAAGTGGTTAATTGTCTCCTCATCCCTCCTACACAAATAGCACTCTTTGTAACATAAAAATCTCTTATTCGAAGATTATTCATTGTTAACATCTGTTCCTTGCCCACGTCCATAGTAAAAATGCCATCCGTGGAGGCAGTTTACATTTTCATACCATCTTTCGAGGGAATGAACTCTTCACAGGTCCCAATAAGGATCTAAAATAAGTGTCAATTGAAAAAATATCATCCCGTATCAACCTCTACATATTATAATCACACTCTCCTTCCCTTATGTGTACCTCATACAAAGATGTCAAAAACACAACAAAATCATTCAATTCCCAGTCTTACAAACCCCAGCAAAAAACAATGTTCCAACTGAAACTCCCGTTATGTATATCTAAGATATCATTCACCATGGCAGACGCACTAACGCAATACGATATGAAAAGGAAATCCTACCTTTAGCTGTTGATCTCTACACAAACAATTATTCCAAAAACTGATATTACCATTTCTCACTACAAAATTTAATATATCCCAAAAATTGCTCCATCGTTGCTATATATACTACCACAAACTTACCCCATAAGAGCCATGACTCTTGACTCAGCACCATTCCCATCCATAACTTCATATTTTGCCCTTATAATTTTTCTCCAAAAACTTTCCCTCCACTTCGAATCCCCACGACTAACTTACCCAACAATGCCTTATTAAATAGTATGAGACTCAGTCTAAGACCACCCAACCTTATTGGACAACAAACTACACCCTAGATAACCAAATGTAAGTCCCCTAATCCTCTCCAAAGAGATTCTCTTTGGATCTTCTTTGATCTTTTTGCCACTGTTGCACGAATAGGAAACAATGACAAGAAGTAAGTAGGGAGATACGACAAAGTGATTTTTATGAGAGTAAGATGGCCTCCCTTTAAGAGGTATATAGGCTTTCAACCTGTTGACCTTCTCTCAATTTTCTCCACAATATTGTTCCAAATATGTATACTTTTAAACTATGCTCCTAAAGGAAGTCCAAGATATGTCATAAGCAATTGCGCAATTTTGCAACTCAATATAGCAGTCAACTCCTCCATGTTATCTACCTCTCCTACTGTGATAGCTTCAGATTTCCCCAGATTTATTTTCAATCATGATACAACGTCAACGTAAAGTAGCAAACAAAGCAAGCTCTTGAATTGCTCAACACCAGGATCACAAGAGATGAGCTTATCATTTGCAAATAGCAAATGAGAAACATGCGTCTGCTTAACCATAAAGCCCCTTAACAAAGTCTCACCTAACAGCCTTCTCAACCATCTTACTGAAAGCCTCCATTATAATAACAAACAGCAATGAAGACAAATGATCCCTTTGTCTTAATTCTCTGCTACTACGAAAATTACCCTC
Organism: Olea europaea var. sylvestris; assembly: GCF_002742605.1. Classification (NCBI taxonomy): domain Eukaryota; kingdom Viridiplantae; phylum Streptophyta; class Magnoliopsida; order Lamiales; family Oleaceae; genus Olea; species Olea europaea. The sequence goes on along the minus strand of NC_036248.1, from coordinate 30,890,658 downwards.
CAAAGTGTAATTTACCATAAACGAGAAAGAAACTGTAGAGATACAAAAGAAATCTCCAGTTTATGTAATCATAAGTTTTCTAAATGTCAAGCTTATATAACATTCCTAGAATTCCTAGGCGCAGTCTTGAGTCAATGCATTCATTTGCTATCAGTACAGAATCCAAAATCTTGCGCTCTTTGACGAAAGCATTCTGAAACTTAGACATCACTTTCCTAAACACCTCATTTAATCTATTAGCCAAAATTTTCGCAATAATTTTGTACACCCCACTAAGCTATAGGACGAAAGCCTTTAATATCTATCATTCCCCGTTTCTTAGAAATCAGTACAATAAGTGTAGGATTGGGGTTTCTCAAGAACTTTCCATACTGACAATAAGGACATCCACAATGTCCGATTTTTTCATATGTATAATAAAAATTAAAAACATAAAAATAAAATAAAATAAAAAAGTACCAATTGACTTTTAAGTCAGTTTAGTTCTCGAAATGTTGTGACATGTCTATCAAAAGTTGGGAAATCAATTGTTGACAAATGGGGAAAAAATGTATTTTTATTGACTCCTACCTTTACTTGAACAAATTATGGATTTACTTTAACAAGTGGATCAATCACTTGCTGTTTCCATACTCGTATCTCTTTCTCCACATATTATATCATTGAACTCCTATGAACTATTAAAACATGAACATGTTGCTATACAAATAGTGATTGCATCGTCAAATGTTCTGATTTATTGCATCCAATGCCCTGTATAGTGATGGGACAATGTAGTATTGCAGTATATCTTTTCCATTAATTATACATTACTTTACATTTCTCTCTGACAAATCCACTAATTTTTATGATAAAGGGGCAAGAATGCTTGAGACCATGGCTAACGTGAAGTATTATGTCATGGTGCTAGATCTAGATTGTGAACAAATGATACTTGACATGTTCCAACCTTTTCTTTTAGCCTTAAGAGAATCATCTACAAAATATCTTCACATCCATGAATTACTTACCATCCTTTTGTATAGCATGAAACACAAAAATGGGGAGGTTTTTTCTTTTGCGATGAATTTCGTAGAGAGACGTTTTTAGAAGTGGGCCTTCAAGATAAAACCTTATTTAACACAATCTATTAGGGATTTGTTTTGATGATTATAGTGTGGATTATATTGTATCCCCCTTTCTTGATCATACACATAGTCAATCCCAAAAACAATAACTTAGTTGTGACCATACACATAGTTACTAAAGACTATAATTGCATTAAATAGTAGTTTCTCAAGAGTTCACAGGTATTTAGTTACTTAGACTACCATTGTGTTCTCACTGCTCTATAATTGTAATTGGTTATGATGCATTGACATGACACGGACACGTGTGTCCGACGTGTTTGATACGTGATTTTTCAAAAAGGTATCGACATGACACATCGTCGACATGGTCATTAAATTTTTTAAGTTCTTAATTTATATAGTTTAATTTAATTTTATACTTATCAAAAAATTTAGTTTTATATTTATTATTGATTTTTCTTGTTGAAAATTTTTAAATATGAGTACTTATTTGTTATTACTAATAACTTAATATCCATAGTAAGAATGAAAAATAATTATTTTAGAGTGTTCGAAAAGTGTCGGTATCGACACATGTCCGACACGTGTCTGACATAGACACGCTAGCCTAGTTAGATTGTCCGTGCTACAGAGCTTTTGAGAGTCTATTGGTTATTGTTTCAAGATTTATATGTTTGCTACCTTTAAGAGCATAAATATTTTGAGGTCATTTATATCCATTGCCTCAGCAGTATGGATAGTGCAAGGGTTTTGTAATTTTTTTTTCCTCTCCCCTATCTGAATTAATATTACATGATCTGGGTTATTTACAAATATCCATGCCAAAGTGATGCCGGGTTAACTAAGTGCATATGAAAGATGTGGGAGTTTTGTTCACATCTTTTGTGTGTTCTTTTATCATGTGATGCGATTCTTATGGATATTCTTGGAAGATTTTCCCAAAGTAGACAATCGCTTCAGGCAGAAGAATAAGAAATATTTTGGAATTTATTTTCATTGATTTTCTTTTATTTCTTTTCCACAGCTAGTAGGTCCAAATTAGGTATAATTTCATTTTTATACTTTGTAACTTGGGAATAGATTTTTGGATAAAACAGACTTGATTATTGGAAATTGAGATATATTGAAATTTTCATCACCCAATTTCTTTTCTTCATTTGTTCTCGTGCTTCTCTCTCCTCTGTTCCTCTCTCCCTTCTTCCCTCTCTTCTTCTGTTTCTACATATGCTGCTGCATCTTCATTTTTCATATTGTGTTGGTTTCAAACTTCTTATTTAATATTGATCATGTGCTTTTTGATTCAGTGAGCAACAGGAAACTGAGTAATCTAGAGGACGGTTGCTCATTTTGTACGTGAGGGAAGCACTAGGGTTTATCAGATAAATAAATGGCTGTTAAATGTTGGGGGTGGGGGTGGGTCTTATGCATTGCCCTACTGCGTGAACTAGTAGTATTGAAGGTCGTTATTTGATGAATCCTATAAACCTGGATCCTCTTGAACAATTCTCCTTTGTTAATATGTGCTTCTGCTTTCTGCTGTTTGGGTACGATTGCCCCTTAATGGATATTCCTGTGCCTAAGCTTTGCTGCATCAGTATGTAGAGCTTATTGTTCTTGTATTTATCTCAGATTATGAATACTCTCTCTGGGGCTTGCCTGAGGGTAGCACTGAGAGGACTAGAGTTAAATCTGAAGTTCATTCCAGGGGTGCACTTAGGCTTCAAGAACTTTGTTTTAAAAATGGTGGAATATATATCAAGCTTGGCCAACATTTAAGTCAGCTGGTATGTATTCTTGTGCCCTTCTTTAAAATAATAATTTTAGCATCAAAATTTCAATTGCTAATTTTGATCTTCTTCAGGAATACTTAGTGCCTGCTGAGTATGTCCAGATAATGAGAGAATCAATGTTGAATAGATGTCCTGTTTCATCATATGATCAAGTTCGTGAAGTCATCAAGAATGAGCTTGGAGGGGCTCCAGATGAAGTGAGTATACATCATCCATTTAAATCTCTCTTGAAGTCATATAGTTGTTCCAGATCTACCAAAGTGTTTATTTGGTCTTAGATCTTTTGACGTAAATTATTCTTCCCTAAATCACCAAGTTATTTGATCATTCATATGATTAACCCAACATACGTTTATAGATCTTTGCCGAATTTGATCCTGTGCCCATTGCGAGTGCTTCTCTGGCACAGGTTCACGTTGCCTGCACTCATGAGGGAGAAAAAGTTGCTGTAAAGGTACAATCTTGATTTAGACTTGCACTTTTGTTGACAATTTTTATAGGTGATAAGGATATTCGAAATTGACATAATTTGATCTCTACTTCAGGTTCAGCATACTCACATGACAGATACTGCAGCTGCAGATTATGCAACTGTGGAGTTAATTGTAAACACATTGCACCGGCTCTTTCCTTCTTTCGATTACAGGTTTGAAATGATTCCTACCAGTATTTTTTCTTATATGCCCTGAGAGAGCTGATAAATTTTGGAGTCACATAGCATATGAATTATATTTATAGTCATAGAAACTCAATAAAAACTTCTGAATACGATGTCTTGCCAATTTTATGTCTTTTCAAAGCAAATGAAATTTTGAAGTTCTTGACTTTTCACACAGATGGTTGATCGATGAAATACGGGAAAGTATACCCAAGGTCTGTTGCTAAGCTCAATTATTTTCAGTTTTTCCCCTTTCGGGTATGACTTAATATCTCACCACCAATTGATACTGTACAAGGATCTCTTTAGCCTATTCATGTTGTTGTGGAAAAAATTTCTCCCTTGTTTGATAAGGTGTAACACAGATTTGTTATAGCTTTAGATTCTAGCAGTGATTGTTCAATCTATTTACATTAACTGGATGTTAGATAAAGTGTTCTTACTGTCAAAGTTGTCGAAAGTCTGTAAAGAAGTTTTGGATTAAATTATTTCCTACAAAATGCTAAAGCTGCCTCTAAAGTTTTGACTTAGTTGAGGTGATCCATTTCTTAACATCTTTAGCATAATGGACGTGTCATATGTATTAGGTTTTTGATTTACTAAGGAATTCCAGAAACCATCAAGGTGCTTTACTGACTTTTGCTTCCTCAGTCATGCCAAAATAATTGAAGGCATGTTAAAAATTAAAACAGATCAATATTCATATGCTTGCATCAGAATCGGTTTCATCTTAATCATTTGGATGTATCTTGGTTTTCAAATCAGTCTTGGTAAATAGGTTCAACAATATAATTAGTCTTCCTCCGTTCTCCATTGTAAGTAGATTACATTTTCCTGCGTGATTCGTTCGGCAACTTAAATCCTATCAAATAAGTGATTGTTGTAAGATGTATGTGCTCAAGTTTTTTCATTTCTTCTCAATTTTATTTTCAATTTCCAGAGTCCAAGCTAAAAAACATGATATCTAGCAAAATGTTCCTTTTTCATGCACTGAACTGAGATACTGTTCTTTTAGGCATTCGTGTACTTTCTATTTATTATCTGGGCTATCTGAAGGTCCTTTCTCTCCTCTTGTTGGAACAAACTTTTGATGAGTTATAATGTTGTTCTCAGGAATTAAATTTCTTGTTTGAGGCCAAAAACAGCATAAAATGTATGGATAACTTTCGGAGGTTCTCTCCTCATATTGCAGAGTATGTTTATGCTCCAAAAGTGCATTGGAACTTGAGTACCTCAAAACTGTTGGTAATGGAATTTATTGATGGTGCTCAAGTAAATGACTTAAAGACCATTCAGAAGCTTGGAATTCAGCCTAACGATGTTGCAAAATTAGTAAGTTGATGGGTGTCTCCTTTCAAATCAGTCAAGTGGTATCATAAAAGTAGTATGATTTTCTATTGAGTTGAAAAATTATCTTTCAATAATTAGTTGTCCTTATCCATATCTGTTAATCTTTTGCTCCCACATTACTTCCTTTTTAATAGATCACATAGACCATTATAGTATTAATGGCCATCCATTCTACATAGTTATTATTGGAAATTAGGACAAACTATTAATAGCTCTCCATTTTATGCAATTATTTAGTGGAATATGCTTTAGGATTCTCACTCAATTCTAATAAGATGCTTTACTCTATGCAGTTAAGTCAAGCATTTGCTGAAATGATGTTTAAACATGGTTTTGTGCATTGTGATCCACATGCAGCCAATGTGCTAGTTCGCCCATTACCTTCTGGCAATAGGGGAATTTTTGGTAAGGCATTCTCTCTTGATTTTCATTTGGAGTTTGCGTTTCGGACACTGCTTTCCTTTCCTACCTTAAAATATAGAGTTGATTATTCATTTGAAGTTCCTCATACACATAACCAATACACTAGAATGATCAACTCAATCCTAGCTTATTGGTCGTGCTTAAGTTTAGATTCTGATGTTATTCAGTTTTTGATATTGTATTTATGGATCTTGTTTTATTTTTATGTACAATCTTGTGCAATTGAACATTCTAAGGACATATTAGACTATCATTACCTCCTGTGGCCCATTGAATGTGCATTTTGGGATATTCAGTAACCTGTCCTTTTCCATGCTCGAATTGCATCACTGCAATCGAAGAAGAGTAAACCATTTGTGACACCTTTTTTCTTCGTAAATTCAATGTTCTCCATTCTCCAAGCTGCATGTGCACTTAGTTTTATTTAACCGGTGGTGCATTTATGTGGACGAGTGTGCCATGGACTGTGAAAGGCATGGCCTTCTAAGATTTCATATTTAGGCCTGCAAGTGCCTGAAATAAAGCTAATTCCTTAAGTGGATCATCCAAGCTCGTTGACGAAGTCCAAAGTCTGTGTTAGGATGCTTTACAAACAGTCCCTGCAAGTTCTGTGGCATATCTAACACTGGTTTCAAGGGATAAAGAGATAGAAGTCCCACTGGTTTCCAACTTGCTGTGTTCATTTGCATGTGTTAATGATGCCGTAAAAAATTAAACAATGAATTAACATATATCAGAAGAATGCGTAGGACTTCAATATCTCAAACCTGGATGATATCCGTAGGAAACAAAGAAATACCCTAATTTAAAACTCTATTAATCTAAGAAAACTTTTTGGGACAAAAGGTTATATTCTGACACTTTTTCAAGTTGAATGAGATATTTTTTCAAATAGAGAACATGTGCATTTGTCACCTGATCAGACCTCTAGTGTATGAAACTACATTAAGTCTTCCTTCAAGTTCCATCCCTGCACATTTATGTGCTTCGAGAAACCACCCATATGATTTACATATGAGAGGCATGACAAGAAGGGGGTCTAGCTAATTACGGNCTGCACATTTATGTGCTTCGAGAAACCACCCATATGATTTACATATGAGAGGCATGACAAGAAGGGGGTCTAGCTAATTACGGTGAGGTTATTGTAGTGAATAGAGGCTATAGGATTATATGAGGTAGTAGTTAGTTATGCTGATGTCAGGATTGTTAAGAGGGAATAAAAGGGGGATAATAGATTCTAGAAAGGCGTCGAGAAAGTGGGAAATCTCTGAATCATTTGGAAGAGGGGAAGCTCTCAAAACCTGCCTTATTGTCATATTCATTTCTTTTCTCTCTGTACTGTTCACAGTTTATGCAATACAGATCCACTTCTCATTTTTACAATCTGTTGTCCTTTGCAGTTTCTGCTTCCTTCTATGAATTAATTGCTGTACTGAGACTAAATATATTTTTTCCTGGAGTAGATTTCTACCAGCTTTCAACTTGATTTTGGCTTTTCTATTAATACAGTTGCATGTGTAGTAGTGCTAAATTTGACAGGGGTATGTATAACTTGATATTCTCTGTGTACTGTGCAGGAAAGAAAAAACCGCAATTGATACTGCTGGATCATGGTCTATACAGAGATCTTGACGTTCAGACCAGAATAAGCTATGCTTCATTGTGGAAGGTGCATATTGTTCCAGAAAATTGTGTTTACCCTCGGTGTTTCTCACTATGAAATCCCATCGGTAATATAATATCCTGGCATTCGTTACAGGGATTGATATTTTCAGATGCCAATGCAATTAAGGAGAATAGTGCGAAACTAGGTGCTGGAGAGGATCTTTATGCATTATTTGCAGGAATTCTTACAATGAGACCATGGAACAAAGTTATTGATCCTGCTGTTGATCATCTGGCTGTCCAAGGCACCGACAGTGATCGTTCAGAACTCCAGGTGACTATGTGGAAAAATATGGCCCTGTGATTATCATAGCTTACTTTGATTCCATGGTTTTATCCTCCAGTTTAAATGGATTTAAATTAATATGTTTGATATATAGCTATCTATGGTTATTAGGATAATGTTAAGTACTTCAGTTTAATTTGTTACAGTGACCTTTTTTCTTTGATTTTTGGTTTCCAGATGTATGCTTCACAATATTTTTCTCAAATCACAGAGCTTCTGAGGAGACTCCCTCGTGTTATTCTTTTAATGCTCAAAACAAATGATTGCTTGCGTGCAGTTAATCAATCGCTGGTATGAAATTGTTTTGAGCTATTTGAATTATAGAATTACTTTACCTGTAAATTCTCGTGCACGTGATTTACAAAATTTGGGTGATCTAAGAACAATATTGTAGATATTTCGACCTCGGATTCTGAGCTTCTATATTATTGTTTCTGTTACTGTATAGCCCTGAAAATCACTGTCTGCCATATAATTGATATACATTAATTCTTGCCGTGATTTGTTAATATGTTATTAATATAGGGAGGGTTATAATTTCCTAATCTTGCTGAATAAATGTTGTTATTATCCATATAGTTTTAGTTCTGTTTTACTTTACTTGCATCTACCAAATTATTTTTCAAAAATTTAGAAAAAGCTGATGTGTCTATTTTTGGATATGATTCATGGAGGGGTAGAGGAAGAAGATGCAATTTCCTCCAATAAGGAAAGTCTACTTCTCACTCTGTAGTCTATACATTACTTAGCAAGGGGAAGTGAAAGGGAAACGGAAAGGGAGAGGGGAAAGGATGCAAAATGAAAAAAAATTTATTTGAAATATACGATCATTCCCAAATGTTCTTAGGCTAGAAACTGTAATTGAGCATAGTTGTCTTTTCAGTACTTTGTCCCTTCTACCGAATGTGGGAGGTGAAGAAAGATAGTCCATGCCAATCAAATAAGGTGATGTTCATCATTACTTTCGAGCGTTGACTTAGCTTCGTTGCCATTTGTCCACTTATTCAAACGTAGGCATTATTTCATCCCGCTTTATTTATTTGAGAGAAGTTTGATACACGAAGAAGAATTAGAACAAATGTTACTTCTCTTAAATATCTAACAAGCTCCACTTTGTTTCTTGAACAGATGCAAGGATCCTCTTCTGAAACATTTCTGATCATTGGAAGAGTCTCTTCTGAGGCAGTTATTGAGTCAAAATTGGTACAGTGCAAGTCTTTTCGATCTCAGGCACTTGTTTGGTTGGAAGAATTTCAGCTAGAAGCTCGGTTGTTTATAATGCAGATTGCACTATGGCTTTTGAAACTTCAAAAAGCTTTGACATTGTGAGATCAGAGCGCTGTCACATAATTTTTCATAACCAAAATTAATTTAGTTTATTTTATTGCGGCTTATCTCTTTCAATTTAGGACGTACAGTCAAAAATTGTCTAGGGGAGTGTTTTTATTTATTTTTTATTTTTTTATTTTTATTAAAGAGGTATATTTTGTATTCAATTCCTTCAATTGTCATTATTGCACTGGCTGATGCTTACTGTTGTAAACCCCTGATTGGGGCAATGCAGAATTTACTGATTGTGGAAAACGTCAATTGAAATGTTTTATTCAATAATCAATACACAAGAAAATTTAAATTATTTGATGTTGATGATTTTGATGTATGATACTTGCATAGACGAAAATTTTGAGGTTGAAAATTTTGTATGAGAATGCAACACTACTGTATTTCACGCGCCAGTCCCCAGTAGTGTTCTTGCATTTTTATGCGTTGTGTGCGCATTGCAATTAAAGAAATTGTCTGATTATACCACCTTTAAAGAATTTTTTTCTTGAAATTCATCTGGCAACTAGTTAGAACCGATGAAGATATTGAGCACGTAGATGATCCTCACTCTTCCATGTAGCCTCTTCTACCACATGATATTTTATGTAGGACATTTAGAAGAGGAATTGTTTGGCTTCATTGAACTTGCTCCTTTTGTGTAGGATTCTCATTAACTCTTCATAAATCAAATTCTCTTTCAACTAAATTGGCTAAGACTCTAGAACACGAGATGGCTCGGGAATATACTTTCGAAGCATTAAAATGTGAAAGCACATCATGGATATTGGATAGCTTGACTGGCATGGCTAATCGATAAGCAATTAGACCAATTTGATCAGTAATCTCTCATAGGACCAATATATCGTAGATTCTCGCTTGCCAAATTTCAAAACACATTTCCACGATGGCAAATTCAAAAAGACTTTATCCCTAACTGTAAATTCAAGATCTCTCGTGTCTATCTGCGTTATTTTTTGTCCATCATGTGTAGTTTTTAACTTTGCTCTGATCAACTTCACATTCTCTGGGGAAATTTGAATCAATTCAGGGCCTAATAACTTTCTCTTGCCAACTTCTTCACTTTTTGCTATACAAAGCTTCAAATTGAGTCATTTCAATACTAGAGAATTGTTGTTGTAAGCGAACTCCATTAAGGACAAATGAGCATCTCAGGTACCCTTGAACTCTAATACCCAAACTCTTAGCATATCGTCAAGAGTCATAGGTGAAAGATTGAATGCACTGTAGCTTAGTATTCATGGCTTCCTAAACTAAGCCAAAATTTAGATATAAAACGAAGATTTCTATCTGAGACAATAGACACTAGAGCACTTTTCCATTCTAGAATGGGCTTTGGCTATAAAAGCCCGCTATTTTCAGACGAACAGTTTTACCTGTCGACTGATAAGACATTCTGTTTCTCTCTTCATACCGACCCATCAATAATGATCTCTAAATGTGTGATACATTTTAATGCTACATGGGTGCATAGCATAAATTTGAACTATTTGCCTCATCTAAAACCCGTTTCCTATACCCAGAGTACCATCATCTTAGATTATATAATTTGTAACACAATCTGTTTTCCATAGCCATACTACTATTTGCCTATTTTAAAATCTCCTTCTACAATTCTAACTTCTGCTTTCAATGTTCTCAATGTTAGGTCTTATAATTGAGATTCTCTAACCTTATCAATCATAGTAAGCTACATCTAGAAATAAACTCATATTGCATTTAAGTAATAGCTGATACTACACTAGATTGAGACAAAGAACTAACATTAACCTTGAGGAAGAAATCAACCAGTGATAGCAATGGATCGATAGGACATTCAGGAAAGAAAGAAAGGGGATGACTTGGAAGGACTTTAAAGATGAACTCTGGCTTGCTTTGTTCCCAGACTACAAAGACTACAGGTCAAGCACTATCAACGAGAACTTGAAATACTCGAAAATTGAGTTTAGGAATAGGCTCAAAAGGTGTAAGTTAAGACATTCATGGACAGTTGGAAGATTGAGATTGTAAACAAGATTAGTAAGTTCAAAACCCAGTCTCACGCCATAAGGATGCATACTGCCAAACATATAGCAAATTTTGGAAGAATATTCAAACTTGTTTAAGGAACCCTCAAGCTTGCCACATGTCCATAAGTGTTATCTTTTCATATCTCTCAAAAAAGGAATTAAGCCCATTAATGTCCATATATATTGTTGAAGTGTGACCCAAATTTCATCTTGTATTGATGAATTGGTTGAAAATATGGAGAAAACTAAATTTGGGCCAGAGACAAGTTGCCTAGGTACCGATTTGAGATTGACTGTTCTTGTTGATGATAACAATGAAATACAATATTTTGCCTTTGGATTGCAACACGAGGTTTTCATTATGGCAAGTGAAGATGCAAATTGTGCTCATACATATGGATTTGGATGATGCTTTGTTGGGTTTTGATAAGATGACTTCTATTTGGACGCACGAGAAAAAACAGCATAGGGATCGAAATGCCCTAACCCAAATTCATTTTCATCCTTCAAATCAAAATCTTTAGGATGTTCTTAAAGAGAAAAGTACAGCCGTGTTGTGGTTGAAATTAGAGCAACTTTGCATCATAAAGAGTTTAACTAGTAAGTTACACTTGGAACGGTGCTTATATTTTTACAGCGTGTTTGAAGATACGTCTATTCAAGATCAGTTGATCATTTTTAAACAAATCGTGGCTGATTTAGAAACTTTGGAAATTAAATATGATGAGGAAGATCTTGGGTTGAAATTATTGTGTTCGTTGCCGGCTTCATAAATCTCGTTTAGGGACACTATCTTATATAATCTTGATATTCTTACCATTGAAAAAGTATATGATGCTTTGTTTTCAAAGAAGAAGATGAAGTATCTTGTTGAATTTGAGGCTCATGAAGAAGGTCTTGATATTTATGGTGATAATGTAAGTGACCGACTGAAGTCTAAGTATTGTTGTAAAATATATAATTATGCAATAAAAATAAGCACATTAAGAATGATTGCTATAAGTTGAAGAATAGGGATAAATCAATTGCTGCAAATTAGAAGGAAAAAACTAGAAACTTTAAGTGAAGCCTGTATTGCACAAGATTGCCGTGATAATAGAGAACTTTTGGTTATTTCAAACGACAACTCCAAACTTGACAAGGATTTGTTCTCAATACTGTTTGCACTTTTCATGTGTCATAATCGAAATTTGTTTTCAACATATGAAATAGTTTCCAAAGGTGTTGTAGTAATGGAAAATAATACACCTCATAGGATAGCTAGTATTAAAAAGGTCAGAATTAAGATGTTTGATGGGACTGACAGGACACTTGCTGATGTGAGACATATTACAGATTTAAAGAAAAATCTTACCTCCTTAAGCACTCTTGAATCAAACGGGTATAAGTACTGATAAGAACCACGGGGCAAAAGCTAGCAATGATCCGTTGATTTTGGAAGGACTAATGCTGAGATCAGGAGCAAAAAAGATCAAAGAAGCCATAAAATTACTAGTCCAAGCTACATAGGCTAAGATTTTGAGTGCAACGAGCAATCACAAAGTTTCAAGATGGACATAAAAGAAGAACAAATCTTAGTGCACTTAGTTTAAGCTAAGTTAGAAAAAGCGAAGCCTAGAGTGTAGTCAAAAAATGGCACACATGCAGGCAAAATGGATCATCCGCACGGAAGCAAAATTTCAACACGTAGCCAAATCAGTTGAATGATATGAGAGTAAAAGAATACATGGTGCGGGCACAATACAAAATCTAAAATGGCTTGATTTTTCTTGTTTCATTTAGAACTCTATTTATTTGATGTTTTCTTGATGTTTTACGAGTTATTTAGGTTTCTTTGTTATTGCCTATATACACACACACACTCTTTCTTTTATTGTAAATTAGTTAATTATTGAGAGGTTAGATCAAAATAAGGTTGCTTTCTTCATGTTCTTTATTGAACTTAATTTCAAACTTGTCAAAGATTTCATTTTTGGGGTGTTCAACAACTTCATAGCAAGGTCCATAATTTTTGTGATTACGGGATGAAATTCCATTGTAACTTTGGCTCCTTGATTTAATAAATTGTTGAGTCAAGCTTCAAATAGAGACATTAGCTTTCATGAGGTTGTGATTCAATCTTGTGTAGGTTTCGAAGTTGCTATTTCAATGTGAGTTTATATCGGTTGGTATCAGAGTTTTGGCTATAAAATTATGGTTATATCTTTATCTTTTCACAATATTTTTTCTAATTCCCATCTTCTTTGTTGAGTTTTCATCTTCTACATCGAAGCTCTATTGTTTTTTTGAGCCTTCATCATCTTCTTAAGTCTTTTACATCAATACAAATATCAAGAACATTCAAGAATTATTTTGTGCATTAAATTTAGTATACCAATACAATTTTTTTTTAGATTTTCTTGTCTTTGTTGATTATTTGCATATTTAGTGTAAAAAAAAGAAAATTCTAGCCAAAAGAAAAAAAAAATCCAAGCAAAAAAGAGACTTATTCGACTTCAAGATGCAACTTCTTGAAAATTCTTGAAACGCAACTTCTTTCAAAAAATCAATTCAATATCTAATTCATACATTGGTATAAAAAAGAACACGAAATTTTCCAGCAAAAAAGAGGCTTATTCGATTTCAAGAAGTACTTTATTGAAAATTCTTGAATCACAACTTTCAAAAAATCAATTCAATACCTAAATCATCATTAGTATCAACTTTGTTGTGAAAAGAGCATAAATTGATTTCAAGAAACACTTTCTTGAAATTCTTGGTTGTGTTTTCATTTTGTTTCTTCCTTTATTGGGTCCTTTTCTCGAGTTATTATCCTTCTTCAATACCTTGTTCTTACTGTTTGAACCTCAAAAGGGTGAAATTTTTTGATTGAGATCAATTAGTTCCTTAGAGAACTTGAAAGAACACATTGGGAAAAAAAAAAAACAAGAGTGGTGAGATTATTAGAAAGAATAAGCCAAATTGAGTGAAACATAAGTGCAAACACATGAGGCATAAATCCTTCATGATGAAAGTCATGCAACATCAATATGAGCAGATGAAGGTGTAATTTGGGAGAAATTAAAAATGGAATGGATCAATAGGATATGATGATTGCAAACTTATAAAGGGGGCAACCTACAAAAGCTCATAATGTTAGAAGGCAAGTTAGGCATGATTTTATAGTTTAATTTGATGGCAAAAATGAGTTAATCAATTATCGGAGGTCGAAGTTGGTAGGATAAGAAATAGGGGATATAGGTGTAAAAGAAGGCCTAGAGGAGATTAAAGGCCATCATGAGAATAGATTTTTGCCTAATTATTATTATAAGAATCTTTATCAAAAACTACAATGCCTTAACCAAGGTTCGAAGAGCGTGGAAGATTATTATAAAGAAATGGAGATAGCATGATTAGGGATAATGTTGAGGAGAATTGGGAAGCCATAATGGCTAGGTTTTTGAATAGTTTGACCAAGGAGATAGCCAGTATAGTAGAACTACAACATTATATGGAGTTGGAAGACATGTCACATGTGGCTATGAAGGTAGAGAGGCAATTAAAAAGAAAATAATCAGTTAGGTATTCTTCGGGGTTCTAATCCGTCTTGAAAATCGAAATGGGATAGTAATAAAATGGGCTATATCAAGGTTAAGAGCAAACTATCAAGAAGTAAAGAGAAAGTAGCTAGCAAAATAAAACCCAAAACGGATTTTCAACCTCATAGAAATAAGGATATCTAGAGTTTTAGATACTTGGGTACAAGGCACATTGCTTCTCAATGCCCAAACAAAAGGACAATGATCTTACATGATAATGGAGAAGTGGTGGGTGATAGTAATAGTGATTAGATGCTTGAATTGGAGGATGCTAGTGATGGTGATGGAGTAGAGTACTCTACCAACCTCGGCTTTTTTTACTTTACTTACAACTTAAATAACTATAATTTTGGATACGGATATAGCCAATTAAAATTAGGATTTAATAAACTCTCTATTTGGCATTCTGTGACAAAATCTCTTGTTTTGAAATCAAAATAAGAAATAACCTAACAACAATCTACCAAAGACCGAATTTCCAAACTTCAATTCAAGTCTTGTCATACATTTTCCTGAAACACATGAAAACAACAATACAATGTGTAAGAATAAGAAGAAATGAAACTCATAATAAAACGTGTAACTACGTTACATTAACAACGCAAGTGAAACATGTGTAATACTAAAGCATGTCTACGTGCTTCAATAACTTATAATCTTAACATGACAAGTTGAGAAATATAGCTAAACTAGCAAACACGCAATAAATCAATTGATACTATACAAAACCAGTGCAGACGAAGTAACACGAATATCTCCGGTAGTAAGTCCATTTCCATTAGCCGGCCGGTGGGAGCGAGAAGTTTGGGATATGTTTGGTGTTTCTTCCATCAATCATCCAGATCTACGCCGTATATCAACAGATTATGGGCAAACGCGCAATAAATCAATTGATACTATACAAAATACGTAACATAATCTCAATAATGCAATATACAAATAATGCTAGTCAGACTATCAATCATCAAATATCGAAGAATTACTATGACTCCTCCTTATTCAAATATCAAATATATCAAAGATAATCAACTATTTTCCTTCACTCATATAATAATTAACTCTTTGCAATAAATATCAATATCTCCTCCTTTTTGTCAGGAATAATAAAGAAAACACAAATAATATAATCATAAATAATAAAGAGAGGAATGAGGAAACAAATAAATATGAACAAATCATGCAAAATTATGCAACACTTGGGATGGGGAATAAAAAGAATTTCTTTTTCTTTTGATACAACTATTTTTCATGAATTTTTAAATATTACATCATGAACAGTTTCTTACTTATATATGTTTAATTCAAAATAAATGAACTTTTCTCAAATAACTTATTTTAAACCTATATGAAGTAAATTAAGTAACTACACGCGTAAAAAGGACCACTAAACTCTTGTAAGCAAATCTCAAAACATTAAATCAATGAGAAAGGACATACGAAGAAATCACTAGTGAATGAATACATTCTTTAAATTATGATAGTTAAACACAGTTAGGGATGACAATGGACCGAGCTTATGCGCATGAGCTCGGCTCGTGCTTGTGGTGAGCCGAGCTCGTGGCTCGTTTTTAAGGAGTCGAGCTTGAGCTTGTGTCGTTGCTTGCGGGCGAGCTTGGGTCGCGAGCTAGTCCATTTTATTTATTTTTATTTTTATTTATTTTTATTTCTAATTACATTAGAATACCTAGACCTTCCCATTTGAATATTTCCTTGATCTAAGATCGCGAATCTTACGAAACCCTATGAATCTAAAACGGTACATTTTTTTCTGCGATGACTACTTTGTATGGTTTGATTATGATTCTGTGCATTTTTTTTATTGATTTATAAAAATGACAACTTACAATCTTGATTTGAAAATTTTTAACACAAAATGTGATTTTTTAATATGACAACAAAAGATGAGAGGTATTATGGTCCAACAAAAAGTTTCAAAGGTCATTGAAGATAATTTTTTTGCTGGTTTTTCGAAACAAAAAGAAGAATCTAATGAGCTTACTTACACTTCAATCATTTTACACTTATCTAATGTTGTTTTGAGAAAAAATGGGTAAATTGAAAATCACGAAAAAATTGGAAGACTCGTATTTGCTTAAATCTACTCCAAACATGGTTTACTTATTTGAATCACTTTAAAATGGATCATTCAAAAGATCTTGACGAAAATTTAGACGTGTTTAATAAACTTGTACAAGATACTGTTAACTGTGAAGAGTCTATGTCTAAAACCTACAAGCATATAATTTTGCTTAATTCTATATTTGACACTTATAAGGAAGTTAAAAATGCGATTAAGTATGATAGTGACACCTTGGCACCTAAAATTATCATTGACTCACTTAAAAGTAATTAAATATAGGATAAAGTTGAAAACATGATAAGAAAGGTGGTGAGATTCACTTAGTGAGGGGTAGAACTCAGTTAAGGCAAAGTAGTTATGATGGATTCCATAGTTGTGGAGAGTCAAGTAGTAATTGTGGTAAAAAGAAAAGTAATGGTAGGTCTAGATCAAAATTTAGAACCAAGGTTAAGAAATCATCTGGCTATGGGAACACAAGACATTTTTTTTATAAAAGATATTCATAAAGAGAAGGGTAAGTTAAATGGTAAAGAGAAAGATGAAGTAAATATGTTGTCTTCTACTTCCAATGTTGATGATAATGAAGTGTATATGATTACAAATTATGTTTCTTATCCTGCTGAATTAAATCTAACTGTCACTTCATGTATACATTGAAAAGCCCTAAAGTTGATGCTAAGGTCTTTAAATGGAACATGTGATGCAGGTCTAAAGTTTGGTGTTAACAAAGAGGATGTAAAACTGAAAGACGTTGTAGATGCTGATTATATGAGAGATAAGGATAGTAGAAAATCAACTTCTTCTTATGTGCTTAATTTGTCTAAATCTTGTAGTAGTAGGAAATCACAATTACAATACATAGTTGCACTATTCATGACAAAATCAGAATATATTGCTACTATCAAAGTAATTAAAGAGGCTTAGAGGTTTGCTTTATTAATTTTGTGTTTTAAATAATTATGTAGCAATATATTCAGATAGTCAATACTATATACATCTATGCAAAAATCTTGTTTTTCATGAATGCACCAAGCACATTGATGTTAGACTACACTTTATTATAGCTTTTGTATCACAAAAAGTTGTAAGACTTTAAAAAATACATACACAATATATTCCTTCAGACATGGAAACTAAGGTGCTATCATTACTGAAATTTAAAAGTTGCAAGTACATTCTAAACATCGGTGGAGGTAACTAATTTCCAATTTTATCAGTTCTCATTTTTGGAACAAGTGAAAATTTTTCCCTGTAGATCCTTTGATACCAAGGTGGAGGTTTGCTGAACAAATTGTTGTTAAACGAACTCTCGAACGATGATATAACTTGGTATAATTTTTTTTCAATCGATATCGACCAAATGATTTAACCAGAAGTCAACACCTAAATGAAATGACTCGACCTTAAAACTATTTGCGACATTGAAAGCAACCTAATTTAATTAGTACTGCTCATGGCCCATTTTCCTACTTCTTGGATGGCTTAGAGATGATGGCCTACTTAGTGCTATGTCTAACCCACTTATTCATATTGGGCTTAGCCCATTACTGTATCCTAATGTTTTTCTTTTAGACATCTTCTTTTCTTATGCAGTTTAATATTTCACCTCATAAGATATCCCATTTTGCTCCATTAGAAATGTTTCGTACCAAAACTTTCTTGTAATAGCCACAAACAAATGAACGATTTTTAGGTGTTTTTGTGCTTGAATTCACTAGGATTGATGGCATAGAAGAACTCGTGCAAGTAGCATGGATATGGAATACCAACGGAAGAACTCTGACACAGACAAAATTGATAACCAAGAGTTGAGGTCAGATAGCAGAAGGAACTTTTAAATTAACCAAAGATGATTATTTATAGTGAAGGCTTGGAATACAGAAATATCTGTTGGAGTGTAGTGGTGTTAATGAAACTGGATTATTACATACTGTGTATGTAGTTTAGATACCGGATTTAAGCAAACCGTATATACAATATACCATATATGTAAGCAGCTTACCGTATTTGCAGGTAGCTTACCGTATATGCTGCCTACCGTATTTGTACATATTGTTGTTACCCATTTCATAAATATACCGTATCTTCACATACCGATTTTGCACATATCAAAATTTTAGATTAATATTGCAGTAAAATTTTCCGCATATCGAAATTGCAGTAAATATTTTTTCTTTTCAGATCTTTTATATTTAACATAAACAAAAATTAACGCAGATTAATTTCAATAAATATAAAGAGAGCGATATCATAATAAAACTAAAACATACGAATAAATTGCAGAAATATTAAATAGTGGATGAACTTTCAACTCGAGGTCTGTGCGAACACAGTTTCCTTAGAAGAGATTGGCTCCCTCACATTAAGTGCTTGAGATTTAATCTGAGTATCTATTTCTCAGGATACAACGGTAAAATCTGTATAATCTAAGCACCACAGATACTACTCCGACGAACTGATTAGTATTAGAAAAATATCACCACAATGACGACGCTGAACAAAAATCGAGATGCAGACAGAAAAAATGCATAATGTTTTTCTCCTATTTACGTGTGTTGCAATTGCTGAAAAAATATGAGATTTAATATATGTTAAATCAGCCCATTAAACTCTATGGCAATAAAATCTAGATTTGCTTCAATTTTAGGAAACTCAAAAGTCAGTTGGAAAAAACAAAAAAAAAAACTGCAAAACTTGAATACTCCAAACGTGCCAAATTTTGCTCCGTTTGATTCAACATTCATGTACGTAGTCGCGCTCACACACAAGTTCAAGGTCTGGAGGCAATTTCAGTCCGTGATTTGCACCCCTTGAGCGCGTATGTAGAGAGAGCCTCTATGCTATACATGATTACACCCTTCCAATGTGCAACTATATTTAAAATGGTTCTTGCTTTCGTATTTTTCCTATATGGGATAAACTCATTTTTTCCACATAAACCATCTTCCAAGGATCAACTTTGAGTTCAAATTTCTCATTCACCTAAGCTTCATTTTTGGCAAGCAAATATATGATTTCGATGATCTCACGGAGGAGAACAGCGATCAAATTTGATCTTCCAAATTGGACCAACGGGTCCCACCGAAAAGTGTGCTAAAAGTGAGCAATTTACTCATATTTTCCAAATCATTCTATAAAACATTTCAATCTTGTGGTGTGTTATTTCCTTAAAAGAGTCCAGCACTCTCTGAAAGCTTGTCCAGAGGAGAGGAGTATTGATAGACAAAGGCAATTTTCTTGTATTCTTTATGGCATATTTGGTGAGGATCGTTTGATAGCGCTCAACAATGTCAGTATTGTGAAAGAAAAAAAGTTAAAATATTGATAATCATAATGTTGGGTCCTCTTTAGTAATGCATACCAAGCACGTACTTATTGTTTCCTGCTTGGAAGCTGACCTTGGAATTGGTGCTTTTGTAAGAAATCTAAAAAGAATTAAAAGGGGGTTTGTACAGATACCAATGCTTTCTTAGCTATTCGATCTTGTTTGATTTTTGACATCCATTTTTCTCTTATGAGAGTCAGAGGGAGAGAGTGTAAGGTCAACATATGTCGAGAAGAAATGAATATAGCTTCTTCTTGATTAAGTGCTTGTTTGGTTTAGATTTTAAGTTAATTAAAATTAATTTTTCGACCGTTACTTTACTATTCTAGCCGTCATTTTGAATTCTTCTGTCACAGATAGAGCCCACTTCATCTCTAATGGTAAAAAAAATCAATTATCAAAATCTCTACCAAACAAGCACTTAGATTAATTCAATAATTCGAGAATTGAAGAAAAGGGAAACAATGTCTAATAATTTAATGAATTGAGAGTCACCAACTTTTAGTAGAGTTGCGTCTAAGTTGCTCATTTTTTGCTTCCTGCACTCAAGCCACCAAACTTTAATTTGCTCGCAAATCCAGTCATTCCAACCCGTGATTTTAATCAATCAACATATCTACATTTCCAATATTTCATATTTTAACAATCAATATGTTTTTAGTATTAAATATACTTTATCATGGTGATCTCATCAAAAGATCAACGATATTACTATTTATAAAAGTGAAATAATATAGAAACAAAAATATTAACAAAATGTTTGTCCATTATCATAGATGTGTTACAAGGTCAAACAATGTTATGTCCCGTTAATACATAGTCCCTGTTTGACTCATATTCTCTTAAAATTCTTTTTTCTTCAAATTCATTTTCAATCGCGCATTCTATGGTATCTACAACTTTTATAGACTTTTTAACCACACATTTTCGCAACTTTTATTAAAAAGTTTTATAAAGTTAATTTTGTTTGAATCAGACTGGGGCTTAATTGATTGAAGTTGTAGAAATTACATCCAAGACCCCAAACACTTGATGTTATATATTTCAAATTCAATAATGGGCTTCATGCAAATTACCTAGATGTAGACATTTCGAAAATGTTACATACTAGATATCATTGACCTCGAATTAAATTCTTTGAATTATGTGAATTATCTAAATGAATAGGAAAGATTATCGGAATTCACAAGGTTATAATGAAAACTCACAATAATTGTCAAAGTTGTGCACAAATTTTAGAAGTTCTGCAAATATATCCAAGAATCCATAGACTAGATATTCTACATCTCAAATTCATTTCTAGGATCACTAGCTAGCTTATCATTAAAATCCTATTATAATTATCATTTTTGCACCAATAAATTATCCTCTATATATAACCCTATTGTAATTATTGATTCGTTAGTTACTTAAGCACGTGCACATGTGCGTATATCATGGTGGTCATTATTTTTGTGAAGGACCTTCAAAGGTTTTACCTAAAATCCATAAATTACTTGAGCCGTCTTTAATTTTGACATGATAGAAGTTGTATTTATGCACTAAGATATTTTGTATCTGAAAAGCGAAAAACAATACCACTTTTGACACTACCCTTTGTATCTATCTTTAAATTTTGCCCCTCTTGTGCTCACGTACTAAGAAGACACATGAGAATAAGAAAACTACTTACTCAATTTATAGCCAAGATAATCAAGAATAGACACTTGCAATCAAAATTCTAACTTTCAAAATATTTTGTCGATGGTTGACAAAAACATAGCCGACATCGACACAACTCAAACAAATGAGAAAAAAGTTATTTTTTATTCTAGACCAATAAGCTTGTCCATAAAATATTTTAATCTTACAAATTCACTGGGTATTAAAATTGGGCGAGACTTTGAAAAGAAATTCGGGCGAGTGGTGGCGTATGAGGTAATTTCGCAATAGGGAATAGTCTGAGTCAGAATTTCACATTAATTGCTTCCAATTTTACCGTTAGAGAGAGAACATATATGGTAACATGAAAAATCTTTCCATTTTTTTTTATCAAAGAATATTTCTATAACCAGTTTCTGGGGTTTTGTGAGTTCCAGTTCCGAATTGGAATTTGATTGCCCCCATACATCTATATAAGAGGAACTTCCCCCAGTCAGTTCTACACAGAAAAATATTTACTTCAAACAAGATAGTGAAAGAGAGAGATTCTTTGATCAATATAGAAATTCTGTCATGTCTACAATGAAGAAGAAGAGGATTTCCTTAAATCTGTTCGATGATGAAGATGATATTCCTATTCCTATTCCTAATGTGTTTCCAATGAAGAAGAAGAAGATAGTTTCAATGAAGAAGAAGAAGGAAGTTTCAATTTGCCTCTTTGATGATCTTGATCTTCCTTTTCCTCTTCCTAATTTTCCAATGAAGAAGACAAAGGTAGTTTTGATGAAGAAGAAGAAGGAAGTTTCAATCTGCCTCTTTGATGCTGCAAGCTGTAGCAGCGGCTGTGGCCCGAGTATCGTCTCCGAGGTGTAGAAGACAATATGCATGAGAACCGAACATGGTGTCTGTGTCTGAAATTTCACTGTCTTGGGCATGATCTTGTACAGATTGATGTAGGAAAATTTTGAATTAGATGTGTTTAGATTTGTTTTTGGAAGTATAGATAATAGTCATGTATTCAAATTTTATTTTGGAGTCATCAAGTTTTTGTTCATGAAATAGTTACTCTTGTTTTTACTTTTGTTGAAGTTTTTAATGTTGTTGTGTTCTGGAATAACTTTAAATTGTACTGTAACTAATAGATAATTAAAATATAGTGGAATTCAAGTTCTCAGATTATTTTAAAGATTTATTGGACAGTTTGTGATTTGATGAGAAATTGGACAGTTTATATCCTAAGCCATTTTATTTATCGAAATGACAGAATTACTTCAAGAAAAAATCACCCAAATACCAACGGAATTTCGTATGGAAGATTTCTTTTGCTAAATGCACAAGACAATAGCGTCCTCAAGAATGTATTTCACGGTATAAATTTTATGTATAGCACCATAATGGGAAAAAAATAGGGAACATGCTATTATCTGCATACACACCAGTAAATTTCACGTAAAATTGAGCAAAATCATTATTATGTGACACTGTGCAATGTCATCTATAAGTATCAATCTATATGAATAGTCATTTGCAGTCAAACTAGGCTAGGCTATTACAGCAAAGGAGGTAATTTTGTGCTAAGTAATAGGGGTAATACTTATGTGGACGATTGTTGTGCAAGAGACCAAAGTATATTGGCAGCAAATTTTGATGCTGAATATGCTTGCTGTGAAGCACCTAAACTGGGAGGCCACACATTTCAGGTCAACAACAGCCATCACAGAGATGGCCTCGATGTCTTTTATGGCTTGCACCGTTCTGGTTGAGATTGTAAGGCTCGAGGTATAGTTGGGATCCAGCGCTCATATAAGAAGTTCTTTTCCACAGAAGTCCATGGCCTTGAGATAATGAGATAATCAAAGTTGAAGGAAAGAGTTCTACCACCATTAGTCGTCATGGTCAATATATATTACCAAGAATAATAAAGAGCAACTCTGTCACCAGCAACTCTGTCACCAGCCATCATTGAAAAGGACTTGATGTCTTTTATAGCTTCAACTGTTCTGGTAGAGATGGGAAGGCTGGAGGAAGAGTTGGGATCCAGAGCCCATAAAAAAAGTTCTTGTCAACAAAAGTCTTTGGCCTTGAGATAATCAGAGTTGAAGAAAACATTTGTACCACCATTAGACGTCATGGTCAACATATTACCACGCATAATAAAGATCATCTTGTCAACTGGATCTCCCTCGCCGCTCAAACTATGAAGCTCTTCTTTGTGTAATGGACTGGCTTCAAACGATGACATATTGCATCAACAGCTGCTTATCCATTTTCTCAAACATTGGCACCTATAATAAATAGTCAATATGATTAGAGAAGGAAAACACGCTAAAACCATTCATGCTATCCCGTGCAGTGCAATACCTTGCAGTTACTATTTACCAAACTTGAATAACGTGTACCCTAGAGTAGTACTGAACTGCACTAACCCTTTTCTGTAAAGTTAAGCAGAGATGGCAGGTTGATATCCCTTCTTAAGTCCTTAGGCAGGTCATTAATCAAAGATTCTTCCCCAACGCCATTGGTTTCTTGCCATTCATATTGCTCATATTGTTTAATCCCTTTCACAAATATCAGGAAGCATATAGTGGTACATCGATTGCTCTGCACCTCACCTATTCACTCTTATCTCTTCTACCCTAACAGTAATAGATAGCAGATATTTCTGTAACAGAAAATAAAAGCAAGCTTAGCTATTTCCTATCAAAATTCTAAAACTTCTATAGGAAAAACATGTTAGGCCCTAAGAAGCAACTGTAGGTGTATGTGTGTTATCACAATGACGAGAGACGAGCACAGTTAAAAATATAAGAAAAATTGCTTGAAATTCTTTATTTGAAATGTGCAAAATATATTTAACAGTATTTAGACACAAAAAGATGTTAAAACTTAATCCCCTGTAGTGTTGAGTATTAAACCTGCCATTAGGCATATGGACAGAGAAGACGGTTTTTTGATGGGAATGAAGTAATCACCCAAGGTACCAATAAGCAATGAAAATAACCCAAAGCAATGATGGAGATGGAAATGGTGAAAAGAATATCACAAACAAATATGATTGTTTTGATAGTTTGGCCCAGAGAACTGAAATGAGCAACGTCGGAATAGATATAAAACCACAAGAACTTTAGTTTAAAAAAAAAAACATAAAGAGACTCACAAACCTCGAATTCCTCATTTCCCTTCCACAAGCAATGGAAAAACTTCTTAGGAAAGTCTTTGTGATCGACCACATGGGGTTGAAGACCATGTATGAATATGCCAAAATCAAGGTCTGAAGGGCTCTTTATTTAATTGGGTTCAAGTAGAGGACAAGAAACATTAAGACACGAATAGTCAGCATGGTGGTGTCCTCCATAATCTAAATCAGGTAATTCACTATATTTCCATCACATGCATTACCCCAACATCTATTTTTGCGTTCTAATAAGAATAAATAACAGTAGGCTCCAAGTATCGGAAAAATAAAGTTAGCACTTTGTAAGAATATGGATTAGGGAATATGTGATAATGAGGAATAGAAATGCAGTGCAAAAATTAATTATCTGCTTCAGCATTGAAGCAAATAATACTCTAAATAGCTGAGCAACATGAGCTAAATCCATATGCTGTTAACATACTTACTGCAAACAAGTGTTATTCTATTTTAAACAATAGGCTGAATAATTGGATTTTCCCTAGCACTCTTGAGTGCATAGATACTTTCACTTTGAATTCATATAGAGATACTTTCATGTTCAAATCTTCTGTTCATGAAAGCTGCACTCTTACATACATGAAATCAAGACAAAAGGTGAACTCCACAGCAAATCAAAACCATTAGGAAGCACGGCAAATCAAAACAAAGTCCATAGAAAATTCACCTTAAACCACCAGCAATTAGCAAGTGTTAAGAAAGCCAGAAAGGTTTAGCAAGCATTATAGCGAAAATACTAAAGCATCCATTGACTAATCCAACCTGAAATGCTGGAATCAAATTTTATTATTTCCATAAATACAGCCAATTTTTGAATTTGGTTTGGATAAGTGCTAGGGTTTACTATTGGGGATTTTAATTTGGGCTATTTTGTGTTTCTTATTTGAGAATTTTTTTTTGATTTTGAAAAGTTTAGAAAAAGTGTGTTTCACAAATTAAATAAAAGTTGTCCTTTTTGTTGGATGCGATTTTCAATTGAGTGGACAAATTAATGTCGTCAAGTCGACACATTACATTTTCGTTGCACATATGAATTTTTTTTTGTCAATTGTGTGTAATAAATTTGAAAGGAGTGAGTAGATGAGTGAGTAGAAGGTAGCTTTTTTTTAATTATTTATTTATTTGGTGCTGGCCCCAAATGTCCAAATTAGGATAATTGTAGTGTAATTAACAAGTATATGAATAAATTGTTAGTCAAATAAAAATATTGGAAATTACATGAAATCCTAGTGTTAAAATCCTGTATTCTAAAATCAAGTGGGAAGTTTTACATTTCAAAAATCAATTTTTTAATTAATTTTTTATAAGATAAATATTTTTAATTAATATATAAACTCAATACATACACTGCAAACCCTAATTAGTAAATAATTCCCACTATCTACATTTTTTTGTAGAGAGATGCTACTGGTACATAATTATATGTACATAAAGGTGTCTCCCCTCTCACATGGGGGGCCCACTTGAATATTTTATTCATGTGGGTCCACCCTCATGTCAGAGGGTGTACACATTTATGTAAAGGAAATTATGTACCATTATAGCATTTTCCTTTTTTGCAACTCATCGCTTCCTTCACTCTCTCCTCTACCCCAACCGTCCCCCTCTGCCAATATTGAAATCGTCACCACTCGTCGTCTCCTAGCCCCATCACCCACCCTCAATGGAAATATTCGGCCAGAAGAAATGCAAATCACTACGAGTTGTGGCGGTGAAATGAAGCAGTATTTGCAAAGTTGATCCGTCGCGACGGTTAAATGACTGTGTGTAGTTGCAGAATCGATATTTTCGAGGCAAATCCACCTTCTCACTCCGACGACTCTTCACAGGTGACGGTGTTTTGTCTGGTGGAGATTTTTGTGGTGGTGGCTATGGTGTTTTGTGTGGTGGGGATTTTGTGGTGGTGGATTAGGCGGTTGGATGGGTAGCAACATTGCGTTCGATGCACCAGAGATTTAGGTGGTGTTTTGTGAGGTGGTGGTATAGGTGGTTGATGGTGGTGAAGCATTGATTTTGGTTGATGGAGTGGCGGTGGTGGTCATGGTCGTGGAAGTGGATGCGGTGGTGATGGTGAGATGTTGGTGTTCTGTGATGTGTTGACTGGTTTGAGGTGGTGGTGGTGGTTCTGACGACAAAGGTGGCGGTGGTACTGTTGGAGGCAGTGGCTGTAGCAAGTGTTGGTGGTGGTCACATATTATTTAGTTGATTATGACCATTAAATTGGTTAATCTATAACTAAAAAGCAATATGTGATCAATGAAAAAGATAAATTGTGACCACGAAATAATGTTTAACCTAAAAAATTATTAATCTGTGACTATCTAATAAGTTGTGACTTATAATATGTGTGATTTGTAAACGATAAACAAATTGCGACGAGTAAATTTTTCATATGTGATTGATGACTGATGAACAAATTGTGACTTATAAAATTTTTGAATTGACACCGTAAAATAATTTTTGACATTAAAAAAATTATGATTTGTGATTGAAAAATAATATGTGACTAACTAAGTTGTAAATCTGTGACCAAATTGTATAGATACGTGACCTTAATATATCTAACTAATAAAATATATAATTAATTAATTAAATCATAAATACGTTTTATTAAAATATCCAATTTTTGAAATTTCAAACATTTATTCTTAATTTTGAAATAGGTAATAGTCATCCTCTTATGAAAATTTTCCTTAAAAATATTGATCATGGATACATTTTGCAAAATTACAACTTTTACTGGTTCATAAAGAAAATTTTGACAATTTATCGTTTATGTAATTTTTTTTACATGTAAGTAATTATTGGGTAATTACAATATTTAATGCATTACATTGATTGTAACTTGTTATTCCAGATACATTTTATATATATATTTTTTAAAATTGTAATTTACATATAGTCACAATATATATAAATTTTTGAATAAGTGTGTTAATCATGTTATAGTATATATAACATTTCACCATAGTCACGCGACTTTTTTTTCCTGTCATTTTCACTAAATTTTAAAGGGTTAAAATTGTAACTTTCTTTTATATATATAAAATAAATTTTAGAAAACCGAAAATAAAAGTTTTTTTTAATTTTAAAAACATTTTTAAATAAGCTTTTATTTTATTTTTCTAAGTAACATTTTTAGTAAAAAAATTTATTTTATTTTAAAAACGTTGTTTTGAGATAACATTTTATTTCATTTTATTTTTCTAAGTAATTTTTTTTAAAATAATTTTTAATTTTATTTTACAAACTTTTTTTAAAAAATAAATTTTTATTTTATTTTAAAAACATTTTTAGAATTAGTTTTTATTTTATTATTTTAGGATCATTTTGAAAATAATTTTTTATTTTATTTTTATTTCTCTAAGTAATTTTTTTAAAAATAAGTTTTTGTTTTACTTTATTAAGTAACATATTTTAAATAAGTTATATTTTATTTTTTTTTTTAAAAATAAGTTTTTTTTAAGTTATTATATATATAATGTAAAGTTATTGTTTTACCCCTTTTAAAATTGGTCAAAAGAATTTGAGTGATCACGGTGAAATGTTATATGAAATTAGGTGATCATGGTGAAATAAAATCAAATTAAGTAGCAATATTATGACATTAAGCATAAAGTTGGGTGACCATTGGTGTATTTAACTTGTATATAACTTATTAAAATTGTAACTCACACAATATGTTAAATCCGGTTGCACTATGTCATTCTCATACTAAAAGAAAATTTGATGGGTCTATCGATCACTACAGAGCTAGAATTGAAGCAAAATGATTTCATCAATATCTCATGGTCAACTAACATGAAACTTTCATGCTAGAAATTAAAACACTGGCATGGGGCTCATCCTTAGACTTGCCTTATTAACATCTCATTGTCATCTTGATGTCAACAGTCCTTTCTTATAATGCACCACTATTTAAGATGTCTACATGTCTCAAACATTGGGATTTGTTGATCAACTTCAACCTTATTATGTTTGGTGTCTCATAAATGTAATAGATGGTCTTAAACAAGCACATCGTTCTTGGTATAATGAATTCGACCGTTTCTTGCTTGATGGGGGTTTCACTCATTCTCGTGTTGATACTTCCTTGTTAGTTTATAACAAATATGAGTTTCAAATACTTATTCTTGTATGTGGATGATATAGTTTCCATAGAGAGTTTGGATGTAGATCAGATCATGGTACCACTTTTCTATCAATGATCTAGGCCCCTTTATCCTTCTTTTTGGATGTTGAAGTGGTTCATCATCCCCAAGGCTTATTTCTATCTCAACTAGTATCTACTTGATCTCCTTTGTTGGACTAATATGCATTAGTCCAAGTTTGTACTGACATCGATGTATACTAGTACCTCTCTCTGTCTAAATGATAGTAATTCTATACATGATGCAACCTAATATCGTCAAAGTACTTGACAACCTATAGCCTCTCACGCTTACAAGACTCGACAATGCCTATTTTGTTAAAAGCTTTCTCAAATCACGAGCAAGTACACCGCTCAACATTGGATGTCAACTTAGACGCCAGTCAAGCTATTTTTGTGGTACTCCTCATTGTGGTCTTTTACGCATACAGTTGATTATGGTTCATCTAACAATGTTGATGATCGTACATCCACTATTGCTTCTATTGATAGATTCACTCACCAAACCTATGTTTCCATATTAGGTTTAGCGATTATGGTTCAAGATAGGTGTCATCGATGAGATCCCTATCTTGTATGAAAATTGATAGAGATATGATAATTGACCAGGGAAGTAGTGCTTTTGTGAAGAAAATTGAAAACAGTTAAAAGGAGGTTTGTACAAATAGTGGTGCTTTCTTTTGCTGTTCCATCTTGTTTGAGTTTATCATGGATTTTTCTCTTATGAAATGAAAGGGGTGGAGAGAGAACTAGAAGTAATTTCTTATAATTTAGCGCCCATTTGGCCCCATTATTCCGTAGTATAATGAGATGAATAGAAATTTAAAAAAATATATATATGTGGTAAAAAAAGACGAAAAGTTTTTGAGTTTTCATATAATATTATTTTATTGAAAAATGTGTAATTGATAAGAAGAGTGAGAAAAACGAATTAATTTTAGTTTAATAAGGAATAATGGGGCCAAACGGGGGCTAATGAGTCAAGAGTCACCCAATTTTTAGTAAAGTTGCATCTAAGTCCCTCATTTTTGTTTCGTGCGCTCAAGTCACCACACTTCAAATTTACTTGCAAATCTAGCCATTCCACTGTGCATATAGCTACATTCTCATTTATACATAAATAATATTTTTTAGTTTGAAAGTAAACAGTACTATGATAAGTAATTGATTAAGAATAATTCTATTTATACCGAATTCAACTTACCGAAAGTTGTTTCCCCTCTCACAAGGCACGGGGGCCCCGCTTGAATATAAAAAATTCCAAATGTGTTCCCTACCCCATATTGTGAATAGTGGGTAGAAGATTAGGTAAAAAAAAATTTATTTACATGTAGCATGGTCCATTGATTAATATTCGTTACACATCAAACTAAGGCATCCATATATTGATAAAATTTGTTGTTGGCTCTAATTACTTAGACCAAAGAGTTGAGGGAAAATACTTTTATGTTTTGATTATTTGATCAAAGTCATTTTAATCAATCAACATCGTCCAGATTTCCAATCTTCTCTATTTTAGCGATCAATATGTTTTTATCATTAAATATACTTTATTGTGGTGATCTCATGAAAAAAAATTAAGAGTATTATTGACAAAAGTGCAATAATATGGAGATAAAAATATTGGCGAAATCTTTCTCCATTGTTGTAGATGTGTGCAATTCCTTCACAACGTCAAAACATCGTTAAGTCTCATTAATACTGAGTCTTTGTTTGGCCCCTATTTCTTATAATTCACTTTTCTTCGTATTAATTTTCAACTAAACATTTTATGGGATCTACACTTTTTATCAATTTTTTAACTACATATTTCATCAACTTTTATCAAAATATAAAAACTATTTTAATTTTATCCAAATCAAACAGATGCTTAAGTGATCAAAGTTGCACAAATTGATCTATGGTTGACAACATACCCAACAATGACACAACTCGAACAAATAACAAAGAGTTTTTTTTTTCTTCTATACCAATAAGTTTTATCCAATGAAAATTTTAAATTTTACAAATTGGCTGGGTATTAAAATTGGGCGAGACTTTCAAAAGAAATTCGGCGTGTGGTGGCGTTGGAGGTAATTTCGCAATAGGTAATAATCTAATTAACTATTGAGCATTAATTGCTTCGAATTTTACGGTTAGAGAGAGAGAGAGAGAACATATAAGGTAACATGAAAAATATTTCCTTATTTTGATCAACAATTGTTTCCATAAAGTAAAGAGTTTCAGGGGTTGCATGAGTCTCTGTTCGAATTGGAATTTGATTACCCGACATCTATATAAGAGGGAACCTACCCCCAGTCAGTTCACAGAAAATTTTTTACGTGAAAGAGAGAGATTCTTTTATAGATATAGAAATTCAGTCATGTCTACGATGAAGAAGAGGAGGGTTTCCTTTAATCTGTTCCATAATGAGGATCTTCATCTTCCTCTCCCTATTCCTAACGTGTTTCCAATGAAGGTAGTTTCACTTTGCCTCTTTGATGATCTTCTTCTTCATGATCAACAACCACCGCCATTAGTGCCGCCTCAAACCCACTACAAAAACCTTTACTCAAGCCTAAATCAAAATACTGAACCAGTTCTTGCCATTGCTCCTTATTCAGGCCAAGCAGTGCACCAATCTGCCGGAACTGTTCAGAAAAATAGAAAGCGGAAAGGCGATGGAATTCGTAACCAAGTACAAAATGAGCCAGAGCCTAGTCTGGAACCACTTCTTCCTGAAATCTTGCGAGAAATAGGATTGAATGGAGGGACCGTGCCAATTTTCTTGTACCAAAAGAGGCTCACAAGTTTTGATACTAAGTCTGATCAGAATCGGATATTTCTTTCTCATAACAGAGAAAAAGTGATGGAATTCTTGACAGAAGTGGAGTGACAGTTAGTAGAAGTTAATCAAGGCAGTGTCAAGATTCTTACAATTGATCCGACAGGTAAATACTATATGTTGCACATGAAGAGGTGGGGTACCTTGAATATGGTTGTGCTTAAAAAAGATTGGAGTAAACTGGTGGAAGCAAACAAATTGGAGGAAGGTGATTGGGTTCAACTGTGGGGATATCGCCAAAATTCCCAATTCCATTTGGCTTTCAATATCAAGAAAGCAGCAAGAAAGGCAACCCAGAATGATGCTGCAAGCAGTAGCAATGGTGATGGTGCGAGTGGCAGTAGCAGCGGCTGTGGCTCGAGTATAGTCTCCGAGGTGTAGAAGATAATATGCATGAGAACCAGACATGAAGCCTGTGTCTGAAATTTCAATGTCTTGGGCATGATCTTGTACAGATTAATATAGGAAATTTTTGAATTAGATGTGTTTAGATCTCTCTTTGGTAGTACAGATAATAGTCATGCATTCAAATTTTATTTTGGAGTTATCAAGTTTTTGTTCATGAAATAGTTATTCTCGTTTTTACTGCTGTCGAAGTTTTTAATGTTGTAGTTGCTCTGGAATAGCTTTAAATTGTATAACTAATAGAGATGATTCAAATACAGTAGAATTTGAAGTTCTTAGAACATTTTAAAGAGTTTAAACCTTCTTCAGTTTGTGTTGATGAGAAAATGGACAGTTTATATGCTAAGCCATATTATTTAACAAAATGACAGAATTATTTCATGAAAAAATTACCCTAATACCGATGGAAGGATAAATTTTTATTTTTTATTTTTATAAATTTCTACTTCTGTAAAAAGCGCAAGACATTAACGTTCTCAAGAAAGCATTTCACGGTATAAATTTTATGGATCTAATGGGAAAAACTAGGGAACAGGCTGTTATCTACATACATACCGGTAAATTTCATGTAAAACTGATCCAAATCATTTTTGTGACATATCAGGTTTTTTAATAGGGTAACATTGTGCAATGTCATCTATAAGTATACACTCTATACGAATAGTCCTCCGCAGTAAAACCAAGCTTGGCTAGCTTCTAAAGCAGCAGAGGAGGTAATTTTGTGCCAAGTAATCGGGGTAATACTTATGTGGATGATTGTTGCGCAAGAGACCAAAGTATACTGGCAGCACATTTTGACGCATAAATGGTGGCAATGAGGCTAGGTGAGCTCCCACCCTCTTTTGCCAAGGCCTAGTGCATTTCTATCTTTTGCCTCTTGCAAAGGTTTCTCAATCTTCTTCCTGCAATGTCGAGGCCATGATACTTGGATTAAGCAAGCAGGGAGTAAAACCTGAAGCAATTATGTAAACACCAGTCATCCTTATTTTCTTCAAAAACTTCAATTGAAATACTACATCCAAGGAGCCCTGGTTTAGGGAGCCTTATTATATTGTTCACATAATGGGAATTCACTATAGTTGTATAAAAATGCCATAATTTTCTACGTCATATAGGAATCTGAGGGTCTGTCTTTTTTGAATAGTGTGATGTAACCTTGTATTCTCCTACATCAGAGTAGCGGTGAATGAACATAACTCTCACATTGATCGTGAATCACATTAAGTTTTTCGTATTTCTGTTTGGGCATTTCTGTTTTTCATTTCATTCATTATTGCTCTCGGGTTTTGGAATACGGCTTAGTCCTTGCCAATCTTTCAGGAGCGAGATCAGAGAATAAGAAATTTTAGTCATTTTACCAAAAAACAAATAAAAAACAGCAGACATTATAATAAAGTTGATTTTAGAACTTGCCTAAAAGTGTGCTGAATATGCTTGCTGTCTTCTCCACAAAAGTCCCTGGCCTTGAGATAATCAGAGTTCAAGAAACTAGTTCTACCACCATTAGTTGTCATGGTCAATGCATTACCACGTCCACACATAACAAAGAGCATCTTGTCAACTGGATCTCCATCGCAAACTATGAAGCTCTTCTGTGTAGAGATCTGGCTTCAAACGATAATACATTGCATCCAACAGTTGTTTGCCCATTTTCACAAACATTGGCACCTTTAATAAATAGTCGATATGACCACACAACACTGTGCAGTACTATTTACCAAACTTGAATAAAGAGTACTCTAGGGTAGCAATTGAAGTGAACTTACTCGTCAGTAATTTCAAGTAGAGATGGCCCTTGATATCCCTTCTAAAGTCCTTGGGCAGGTTATGAATCACAGATTCTTCCTCAATGCCTCTAGTTTCTTGCCATTTGTATTGCTCATATTGTCTAATCCGTCTCAACAAATTATCAAGAAGCATATGGTGGGACATCCATTGCTCTGCATCTCACACTTTCACTTGCATCTCTTCTACCCTAAAAGTGATAGACAGCAAATATTTCTGTTAACATATAAAAAGCAAGCTTAGCCATTCCCTACCAAAATTCTACTTCGTCTGCAGGAAAAACGTGTTAGGCACTAAGAAGCGATCTTAGGTGGATATATGTTGAAACAATGATGAGAGAAGCACAAATTAAAAAATACAAGCAAATGTGCTTGAAATTCTTTATTGGAATGTGGCAAAAAGACCGAACAATGTTAAGATGGGAAAAGATGCTGAAACATTGTCCATTGTACTATCTAGTACCGTCAAACAAATATGCCGTTACAAAGTAGAAGGTGTTTCAAAGGGAATGAGGCAATCAACTTCATGTTACCATTACAGAATGAAAATAAAACCAACCGATGATGGAGATGGAATTGGAACAAAGAATCTCTCGTACAGAAGTGCTCATTTTGAGGTTTTGGCCCAGAGAGCTGAAATAAGCAACATGAGAACAGATATAAAATGCGTAAAAACTTTAGCATAAAGAAACATAAAGAGAATCACAAACCTTAAAGTCCACAGTCCCCACCACAACAATAGAAAAACTTCTTAAAGTCAAGCCACTTCAAAAGTACGGTGTGCTTGCTACTATCTGTCCAAATAGATATGTTTGCTGTTCGAATAGTCTAACGATATTTCTGCATGTTGATTTAGGGCATGTTCTTCAAGAGCATACGATCTTCATTGATGAAATTATTGTACATATTAGGTCCTGTCGCACACTTCAGCATGTTTTCTGGGTATAATTTGGTTTATTTGTAGAGCTAAGGATTCACCACAATCTGATCCACTGATAATGAATGGTTCCCTGTATGGATTCCACTACGTATAACCACTAGTAAACCCCTTTTTGTAAACATAAAATTTCACAACATCTCTATTTGAACCCTTATATTGTCACATTCAGAGCATGCACGTTTAATTTTATAGCCAACGATTGTTTGCAACAAGGAAAATTCAATGAAATCTCATAACTTTCAACACATCTGGAAAACAAATCCGTCATCTACTTGACACAGCATCCAACTGCAGTCCAACACCATATTGTTCAACAAGAAATCACATATTCTTATTGCCTTTCCTGAATGATCCTGCAATAGTGTCAAAGTAAGCCCTCGCAGATTAAAACACGGTTTCAGTTTGGCGGATGAACCATTCAAGTTAAGTCCAACACCCAAAGTGAGAATAATTGACATAATTTAAGAAAAGACAACTTAGATGGCCGGTGTCTTATGGAGAGTCCAAACAAAGACTCATTTGCTTGAAGGAAGTGATCCCGATAAAATGACAGAACATGAAGAGCTAGACCGAATAAATAATATGGCATGATGAAGTTGAACAAGATGATAATTTACCATATATTTAAGTTCATATAGTTGACTCCGAGTTCACTGAGGATAAGACTTTTGTTCTTTTAACATTTAATACTGATTGTTGTAGGGTGTAGGAAATGCATCCAACCTCTTCTGGCAGCTAGAATGCAAAAGGAAATCTTTAGCCTATCTATAAACCGAGACCTAATATTTGTTTAATATTGTTCTCAAACATGCAATTGTCTGAATAGAATCCATCTCAATATATAACAACTCACTGTAAAATAAGTGAAAACGCAATTATTCTGCATAACATAAGAGGAAACTAAATCAAAAGATTCGTATCCTCCATTTTATCCATATAGCACACAAATTTAAATGAAAACAAGGAAATAAAAGGTAACCATACGAACTCAAGGCCCAAAAATAAAAATACCTGAGCAATTTTCATATTGCTTTAATCCAGGGTTTCTTCCAATTGGGAATTGTTCTTCAATCTTCACCGCAAAGAACCTCCTTTTCCAATTGAGATTGTTCTTCAAATTTATTTGAGCTACCGAATCTTGGAGAGTCGAGAGAGGATGGAAATGGATTGTTGGAATGAACATTATGAAATCAATCAATTCTAACATTACGAAATCAATCAAAAGTTCGTGATTGCTATGGCAGTTGGGCTAACTGTCAACATAAGGATACATGGGATTTACAACCAACCAAATTTCAATATCCAATTTCAAAAATCAGATTAAAAATTTGTTTGTACAAAAATTAGATATTAATTCAATATTAATAATAATATTATAAAATTAAATTAACTTACATACCAAACCTACTTCCATCCACCCGACCCCATCAAATTTGATCATAAAGCATAATTACTTTCCACTCTCATTTCTCTCTCTATATCTCTCCAATCTCTCCTTTTCCCTCACATGGATTGTCTCGTTGGAGACAACCTTCGAGCCTCATTGTGTAGTTGTGCATTCATTATGAATCCGCTTTGTCGTCTCCGTCTCCTATCTTTCTTTTCATCCCATGTCACGCCACCAATGCTCTCACGTCTTTCTCTTAGTCATAAGTCACGCTGCCATTCTCCCACTGCGAAGCATCTCTCTATATCTCTCCAATCTCTCCTTTTCCCTCACATGGATTGTCTCGTTGGAGACAACCTTCGAGCCTCATTGTGTAGTTGTGCATTCATTATGAATCCGCTTTGTCGTCTCCGTCTCCTATCTTTCTTTTCATCCCATGTCACGCCACCAATGCTCTCACGTCTTTCTCTTAGTCATAAGTCACGCTGCCATTCTCCCACTGCGAAGCACAGAGAAGCCACACTATCGTGCAACAATTATTTAAGCACCGCACATAGTGGCACATTCAGATTGTTGCTGTGCAACGCTAATTTGAGCACCAAGTGGTGTTCATAATTTCGCTTGCTCAACGGGTATTTTTGTTTTAGTTCTTGTTTTAGATTGTGAGTGTAAGGAATTTTAAACGATCGTGTGGCCTTATATGCGTAAATTGTTGTGTATTAAATTAAAGGTTATCAAATTCGGTTAAGTCCAGTTAAAAGTGATCTAATAAGGATTCGATTTTGGGCTGTAATGCATCCAATTAAAGTATGGGTTCTATATGTGTAGAGACAAGACCTAAATCTCTAATTCTATGATGGGTTGAATTAGGTCAAAGGGTATCGCTATATAAACACGTACGTATTATTCATTCTCTTCTGCATCACATCACATAGAGAAAAAGGAGAAAGACTAAATTGCTAAATTCAATCATTGCATTAACCATGTCTGATTCAGGTACTCTTCCGCTATAATTCATGTTTTTTTCTTGATGATCCAACATGAAGATCCAGTGATTTAAAAAAACGAAATTTTCCTACAAGTGGTATCAGAGTCTTTTCATGTTGAATCATTGAGAATCGAATAATTTATTTGGTTCTTGTAATATATTTTATGGAATTTTCAGATTTGACAATTTTAGATTTATATTTTGTTGAATTTGAAAACTTTTGCGATATATTGTTCCTTATAGTCTTTCATAATTTGGATTTATGATTGAGGAATTTTCAGATTATATGATTCAGTTGAGGAATTACAGATTTTTATGGGTTTTCGATTTAGAATTATTGATTCAGGTTTTTTGAAGATTATATTAAAAAAAATTTATGGTTTTCCGACAGCACGGATTCGTAAAGATTTAAAAAAATTTTGGGGTTGTTGCCCGGAACTGCTAGCAGCAGCGCTGCCTATGGCGCCAGCGGGCGCCACCAAGAGAAAAAAGAGGGAAGAAATTTTTTTAGGGTTTTCAGATTTATTTTGGAGATTTGGGGACGGGGGCTTCTTCTGTAAATTAGATAATTTGAGGCATCTAGTAGCAATTAGGATTAGAGTTATAAAATTAAGGTTTCAGCTCCTATCATTTAAGGTATATAGGTTTGGGTAATGTTTTGGGTTTAATAATTCAATCATTAAAGTTTAAAAATTAATTAATTCGGGCCATTGAAGTTCTAAATTTTATAATTAAAGCCCTCAAACTTTAATTATTAATTCAAATTGGCCCCCAAAGTTTATAATTAACTCAAATTGACCCCCAAAGTTTCAAATTTTCAAAATTTGATCCCTAAAGTTTTGAATTTGTCAATTTTTTTGGCCCCTATAGTTTTAGATCTATTCTAATTGATCCTCTAAAGTTTTGAATTAATTATTTTTTGTTCCCTAAAGTTTCAAATTTATTAATTTTAACCCCTAAAGTTTGGAATTAATTAACTTTGCCCCCTTCAAGTTTTGAACTATTAATCCTAAGGCCCCTAAAGTTTAAAATTAAACAAAATATGCAAAATTAGTTATTCTCTTTCTCAAATTTTGGTACTAAGGACTCTTTTAAGAGATATAATATTCGAAAGTTAGTTAATTGCAGCAACATGTTACCAAAGCAACCTCTCTTTTGGAAAATAATTAACTTAGAATATTAAAAGGTGTTTGTGCATGTGTTATTCATGGGAATATTGATCGACCCAAAGGAAAGTCAATATTTAGATGAATACACGTGCACCTATGGTGATAAACATGTGACGATTATTTGGTTTAATGTGTGATCAATAAATCGGTCCAAAGAAAGGGTTTATTGATTGACACATTATTTTTTTCGTCAATGTTTGATCACTACGCCAAGAGTACCATTGACAAATTAATATTTCTTTGCAAAGACTAGATATTAATGTTGTGATAGGTATCTTGTGATGGGCCCTATCACTATTTGAGATTATTATTATTTGCATATTAAAGATATTCATGTGAGCTATTAATAATAATCGTTTTCTAATTCAGTTTCAGACTCTGCTGCTAATATCTCTGCTAGCATCAATTTAATTCCAATGCTTAATGGCACAAATCTCAAGGCATGACAAGAGAACGTGGTGATTGTTCTCGGAGTCATGGACCTGGACTTTGCTTTACGAGTCGATTAACCCTCTACACTTACTCATAAGAGTACCTTTAATGACAAGAGGTAGATGGAAAAGTGGAAATGATTGAACCGCATAAGCTTAATGGTCATGAAGCGTGCTATTTCAGAAGCATTTCGGGGCACTATATCCGATAAGGTGACTACGACTAACGGTTTCCTTGAGGATCTTGAGAAGAGGTTCGCCAAGAATGAAAAGGCTGAAACAAGTACACTTTTGGCAAACCTTGTCTCAATGAGGTATAAAGAGAAATGAAACATTGAGTACATTATGGAAATGTCTCACATTGTTTCAAAACTAAAGGCACTCAAGTTGGATTTATTGAAGACTTGTTAGTGAATTTGGTTCTGATATCCCTTCCGACACATTTCAGTCAATTCAAGGTGAGCTACAACTGTCAAAATGACTCATCGTTCTTCAATGAGCTCATCTCACACTGTGTCCAGGAAGAGGAAAGATTGAAGCGTGAGAAGACAGAAAGTGCTCATTTACTCACCACATCTAAAGACAAAAGGAACAAGAAAATGAAGATTAATAAGGAAGCTGTAGGTACAACATCGCAAAAGAAACAACATAAGGAACCAATTGAAGGTGGTTGTTTCTTCTGTGAAGCTGCAGGTCATAAGAAGAAGAATTGCACCAATTACCACATATGGCGTGTAAAGAAATGTATTCTTCTTTATTTGGTTTGTTCTAAGGTTAATTTAACTTTGGTATCTAGTCTATAATACATGGTGGATAGATTTCGGTGCAACAACTCACATCAGTATGTCTATGCATGGTTGTCTGAGTTGTCGAAAATCAAGTGATGGTGAACGATACATCTATGCTAAGGACAGCAAGAAGGTGAAAGTAGAGGTAATAGGAAAATTTAGATTATTGTTAAAGACTGGATTCTATTTGGATCTTGATGAGACATTTATTGTACCGTCTTTTAGATAGAATTTGATTTCTATTTTTGTTTTGAACAAATTTGGTATTTCTTGTTCATTTGGAAATGGAAAATTTAGTTTGTTTCACGATTCAAAATTGGTTGGCTCCGGTTATTTATCAGGTTACGATAATCTTTATTCAACTGACACAATTGCTTTTTATAATGAATCCTTATAAGTACTCGAGGTGTAAAGCGAAAATTAACCGAAAAGAATTCTATCTCGTTGTGGCACAAGAGATTATGTCACATCTCCAAAAGGAGAATTGACAAATTTATGTCTGACGAGATTCTCAACCCTCTTGACTTCACAAATTATGATTTGTGTGCCAACTGTGTAAAGGGAAAACAAACCAGTAAAAGGAGATTTCAAGCCAATAGGACTTCGGACGTCTTAGAACTTATACATACGAATATTTGTGGACCATTCCCTACGGATGTTTGGAATAGTCAACAATATTTTATAACGTTCATAGACGACTTTTCAAGATATGGCTACATATATCTCATTCATGAAAAATCACAGTCATTGGATGTGTTCAAAAATTATAAAGCCGAAGTTGAGAACCAACTTGACAAAAGGATTAAAAGCGTCAGATCTGACCATGGGGTGAATACTATGGCAGATATGACGGTTCAGGTGAACAGCGTCCAGGACCATTTGCCAAATCCTAGAGGAATGCGGTATCGTCCCATATATATCAGGTTTGCCCACTATGAATGGTATTGTTGAGAGATGAAACAGAACACTTAAGGAGATGGTGAGGAGTATGATTAGTCATTCTACCTTATCAGAATCTCTCTGGGGTGAAGCATTAAAAACCGCAGTGTATATACTCAACAGAGTTCTAACTAAGGCCACTAATAAAACCCCATACGAGCTTTGGACGGGTAAGAAACCTAGTTTGAAGCATATATACATTTGGGGATATACAACTAAGGCAAGGACCTATAAGCCAAATGAAAAGAAACTAGATGAAAAAACCATCAGTTGCTACTTTATTGAATATTCTGAAAGGTTCAGGGGTTACAAGTTTTATGATCCCACAACTAAGGTAATTTTCGAGATGAGAAATGCTTGGTTCTTTGAGAAAGTTGAGTTTACGGGGGGAGAAAGGGTTACAGTCTTTGTCTTTGAGAAGGAATATGTTGAAATTTCTCCAATTGCATTGACAATGATTAGATTTATATCCCTGACATTGTTCAAGAAGCAACTCAGGATCAAGACAATGCTATATCTCCCCCTCAAGATCAACAAATTGTTCCAAAAGAACAAACTCTACAGCCTCAAGAACCAATGCCATTAAGAAGATCCACTAGAGAGAGGAGAAGTGCAGTTTTGGATTATTACATCGTATTTCTCCAAGAACATGAAGTTGACATTGGAATGGTGGAAGATGATCCGATAACTTCCATCAAGCCATGAAAATTTCTAACTCTCAAAAGTTGCTCGATACCATAAATGAAGAGATAAAGTCCATGAAGGACAATGAAGCATGGGACCTCGTTCCATTACCTGAAGGTGTGAAACCCATTGGTTGCAAATGAATATTTAAGACCAAGAGAGATTCAAAAGGTGATGTAGAGAGGTATAAGGCTCGTCTTGTCGCAAAGGGCTTTACACAGAAAGAAGGTATCGACAATAAACAAACATTCTCTCCGATTTCTTCAAAAGACTCTTTCAAGACTATAATGGCATTGGTAGTGTATTTCGATCTTGAGTTACATCAGATGGATGTTAAGACAACATTTCTCAATGGTGACATTGATGAAACAATTTATATGATACAACCAGAAAACTTTGTATCGGACGATACAAAGCAAATGGTTTGTAAATTAAAGAAATCCATCTATGAACTCAAACAGGCGTCTCATCAATGGTATTACAAGTTTCATCAAGTAATAATCTCGTTTGATTTTGAGATGAATTTGGTCGATAATTGTATATACCACAAGTTTAGTGAGAGCAAGTAAATTTTTTTTGATTTTATATCTCGATGACATATTGCTTGCCAGCAGCGATATAGGCTTATTGCACGAAATCAAGAGATTTCTAGCAAAGAATTTTGAGATGAAAGATCTTGGTGGTGCCTCTTTTGCATTGAACATCAAATTTACTTCATACCCGGAGCTGTCATTCCAAATCAATCGGCTTATCGAAGTAATCCCGAGGAGACTAAGGAGTTTCAAAGGTAAGTGGAGGAGTGGATAAGCAAAGGATACGTGAGGGAAAGCATGAGTCCTTGTGCGGTACCGATTTTGCTTGTACCAAAAAAGGATGGAACATGGCGAATGTGCGTGGATTGTAGGGCTATCAACAACATAACGGTAAAGTATCGTCACCCTATACTTAGGTTAGATGACATGCTTGATAAATTACATGGTACTTGCATATTTTCTAAAATTGATTTAAAAAGCGGGTATCATCAAATTTGTATGCGGGAGGGTGATGAATGGAAGACGGCTTTTAAAACTAAATATGGTTTATATGAATGGTTGGTTATACCGTTTGGACTCACAAATGCACCTAACACTTTTATGCGTTTAATAAATCATGTTTTACGTGCTTTTATAGGAAAATTTGTTATGGCTTATTTTGACGACATCTTAATCTATAGAAAAAACATAGGAGAGCATTTGGAACATTTAAAATGTGTGCTAATTGTTTTAAGGAAAGAACAACTCTATGCTAATCATAAAAAATGCACATTTTGTATGGATAGAGTTATTTTTCTTGATTTTGTGGTTAGTGCTAATGGGGTAGAAGTAGACAATGAAAAGATAAAAGTTATTAGAGATTGGCCAACACCTAAAAGCATAACGGAAGTTAGGAGTTTTCATGGTTTGGCTAGTTTTTATAGGCGATTTGTGAAGGATTTTAGTACTATCACTGCACCACTCATGGAAGTAGTTAAAAAGAGTGTAGGTTTTCATTGGAGTGATGAACAGGAACTTGCATTTAATACTATTAAAGGTAGATTGTGTAAAGCACCTGTTTTGGCATTACCTAACTTTGATAAAACATTCGAGATTGAGTGTAATGCATCAGGAATAGGGATTGGAGCAGTTTTATTGCAGGATCGGAGGCCTATTGCATACTTTAGCGAAAAATTGAGTGGAGCTGCTTTAAATTATCCTACATATGACAAAGAACTTTATGCACTTGTTCGAGATTTGGAGACTTGGCAACATTATCTATGGCCGAAGGAGTTCGCAATACACATCGATCATGAGTCACTAAAGCACTTGCGGGGACAAGGTAAATTGAACAAGAGGCATGCACAGTGGATGGAATTCATTGAGACCTTTCCATACGTCATTCAGTATAAACAAGGTAAGGAAAATGTGGTGGTAGATGCGTTGTCTCGAAGGTACGTATTGCTAACTACTCTTGATTCTAAGTTACTTGGGTTTAAACATATTAAGGAATTCTATTAAAAAGATGTTGATTTTTCGAATATTTATTTGTCATGCATTAAGGGGGTGGTTGATAGGTTCTTTAGGCATGAGGGGTATTTATTTCGGGAAAATAGGTTATGTGTTCCTAATTGTTCTATTCGAGAATTGTTAGTAAGGGAGGCACATAGTGGTGGATTGATGGGACACTTTGGGGTTCAAAAGACTTTAGATGTATTGAAGGAGCATTTTTATTGGCCTAAGATGAAAAATGAAGTTGAACGAATTTGTAGTCGATGCATAGGTTGTAAAAAGGCAGAATCTAAGGTTTTACCACAAGGTTTGTACACACCTTTACCTACACCTAGTGAGCTTTGGGTTGATATCTCGATGGACTTTGTTTTGGGTTTACCTAGGACTAAGAGAGGTCGGGATTCTATTTTTGTGGTTGTAGATAGGTTCAGTAAAATGGCACATTTTATACCATGTCACAAAACGGACGATGCCACGAACATTGCTGACTTATTCTTTAGAGAGATTGTGCATTTACATGGGGTTCCTAGAAGCATAGTGTCGGATCGAAATGTCAAATTTTTGAGTCACTTTTGAAGAGTTTTGTGGGGTAAATTAGGCACTAAGTTACTATTTTTCACAACTTGTCACCCACAAACGGATGGGCAAACCGAGGTAGTGAATAGGACTATGACACAATTGTTATGCACAGTAATCAATAAAAATTTGAAGAGTTGGGAAGAGTGTCTACCATTTGTTGAATTTGCATACAATCGAGCTGTTCACTCTACTACGTCATATTCTCCATTTTAAATTGTATATGGTTTTAATCCACTAATTCCTTTGGATTTAATTTCTTTACCTATGAATGAACGTGGTAGTTTAGATGGCAAAAAGAAGGCGGAATTGATTAAGTCACTCCATGAAAAGGTAAAAGCGCAAATTGAAAACAAAAGTAAGTTGGTTGCGTCGCAGGCGAACAAAGGTAGAAAGCGCGTGACATTCGAGCCAGGAGATTGGGTTTGGGTGCACCTTAGGAAAGAGCGGTTTCCGGAGCAAAGAAAGTCCAAGTTGCAATCGAGAGGTGACGGTCCATTTCAAGTGATTGAAAAGATAAACGACAATGCTTACAAGTTGGACCTTCCAGGTGAGTAAATGTTTCGGCTACTTTTAATGTATCTGATCTCTCTCTGTTTGATGTAGGTTCAGATTCGAGGACGAATCCTTTTGAAGAGGGAGGGGATGATATGATCCAGGAGTCAAGCCCGACGAAGGCAAGTGCGAGACGAGACCCGTTAATAGTCGATAGCGGACCAATGACACGATCAAGGGCAAAGCAAGTGAAACAAGCGATGGGATTGCTCGTTCAAGAAACCATTGATGGAACCATGTTCGGGACTCAAAATGGAGCAACTTTCATGTTTGGGTCGAAGGCCGAATCAACTTGGATCAATTTGTTATCAAGTGACGAAACCGGAGGCTGAAAATAAGCCTGTGCGACTACACAGCAAAAACACCATGCTGCTGCACAGTGGCATACCGAAACTTAAATTGGGATTTTTTATTAAACCATGCGACCTCATGGAAATACACCATGCGGACGCACAGGCCAAAAATTTGGCGAATTTTCCAATTTTGGCAATTTTCCATATTTTGTTAGATTTTGATTCTTTTCCATATTTTGAAGATTATGCTCGACTTTTACACGTTTTTACCTAGTTTTTAGGTTTAGTATAAATAGGAGTTTCCATTCAATTGTCAAAAAACATTTTTGACATTATTGATATTGAATTAAAGTGAAGCGTATTGTCTTCTCTTCATCGTTCTTCATTGAACAACTTCAAACTTATCAAGTGTTAACTTATGGCATTCAAACAACCGGATTTAATTCTTGGATTGCGTGATCAAGGGGTCTTTCAAGCGTCGTTCTTGTTGGATTTTTTGATTCGACTTTCTTTTGGGTTAATCCT
Source organism: Olea europaea var. sylvestris (assembly GCF_002742605.1). Lineage (NCBI taxonomy): Eukaryota > Viridiplantae > Streptophyta > Magnoliopsida > Lamiales > Oleaceae > Olea > Olea europaea. The sequence continues at coordinate 30,845,784 of NC_036248.1, read as the reverse complement.
AAACTTTGGATTAATTTGGCTTTCTTGGGTTCGTTAATCTCGTTGTGGGTTTTGTAGTCAACGTTACTACGGGGTTCGCATCATATACTGTCATTTTGGATACAATTTAAGGTTAAAGTTATTTTCAGTTATAAGGTTTATTTGGTTTATTATCTCTGAACTTGTTTAAAATGATCTCACTAAGGTATTAAGGTGGACCAATTGAAAATAGGCATATTATAGATCACATCACATGTAATTTCCATGCTACACATCCATGCTTGATCTATATCATTTGGTTATATTGATATTCACAGCTACAATGAAAGTAGTGAAAGCCGCTTTGATCCTACATTGATATGATTGATGGACTGGATTGTTTGGGGATGCATTCAGTAATGATAGCAAAATTCTGAGTACTCAAAAGGTTATATTTAATGCACAATTATAAGATAACACATATAGCCCAAGTGGGAGATTGTAAGGAATTTTAAATGATCACATGGGCTTATATGTGTAAATTGTTGTGTATTAAATTAAAGGCTATCAAATTCGATTAATCCCAGTTAAAAGTGATCTAATAAGGATTCGATTTTGGGCCGTAATGCATCCAATTTAAGTATGGGTTTTATATGTGTAGGATCGGACCCAAGTCTCTAATTCTATGATGGGCCGAATTAGGTTAAAGGGCATCGCTATATAAATATGGTTATGGTCCCCAGATCAAACGTATGTATTATTTATTCTCTTCTACATCCCATTACAGAGAGAAAAAGGAGACTGCGTGTAGATTTGGAAGACTAAACTGCGAAATTCGATCATTGCATTAGCCATGTCTAATTCAGATACGCTTCCGCTATAATTCATGTTTTTTCTTGATGATCCAACATGAAGATCCGATGATTTAAAGTAACAAAATTTTCCTACAATGAGGTGATGGCGACGATGAAGTGGTGGTGTTGTTGATGTGCGCGACGATGGGGGTGGAAGTAGTTCATAGCGATAGATTTGAGGATTTTTTTGGTAGGGGTTGTAGAATGGTAGGGGTGGTGGTGGTGTTTGGATGTGGTGTTTGGGATGATGGTTTTGCTGTTAGAAGATAGGGTTGGTGGTTTCGGCGATAGTGGTTTCGACGACGATGCGGCTGGTGGCAATGATAAGGCGGCGGTCACAAATGATTTGATTTTTTATGTCCAACAAATTGGTTAACTTGAAAGCAATAAACAATAAATGACCAATGAAATAGATAAAATGTTACTAATAAATAATGTGTGACGTAAATGTTTGTTAATTTGTGATCAATAATTTGTTACTTTGTGAGCTAAATATAATTTGTTGCCAATTAATTTGATATTTTATGACTAAGAAATAAGTTGCAACTCATAAAATTTGTGATTCTTGACCAATGAATAATATGTGACATGTTAGTTTTATAAATTTGCGATCGTGAAATTATTTTGGACCTATAAAATTTTTAATTGTGATCAAGACATTATTTGTGACAATAATTCGATAATTTGTGATCAAATTGTATAGATTTATGACCTTATATCTAATTTATAAAATATATTTTTAATTAATAATTTCAGAAATAAAATTATATTTTTAAAATTTTAAACCTTTTACCTTAGTTTTGAAATGAATTACAGCTAAATTTTTACATATGAATTTTTCCCTAAGGATAATTGCAATGGCAATTTACGAAAATATGGAGAAATCATGGGAGTGAATTGAAAATTATTGATTTTAGTTCTATTTTGCAAAATTGCAACTTTTATCAAGTTTTAAAGAAAAGCCCGGCAATTAAAGCTATGTAATTTTTGACATGTTTGTAAATTCTTGGCGAATTACTATATTTAATAAATTGTAATAATTGTAACTTGTTAATTTGATTACAATGTTTATAATTTTTTAAAATTATAATTTAGCTCGATCACAATGCCTTGTATAGATTGGAGTAAAATTTAATTTTTAGTATATTTTGATAAAAATTACTTAAATGTGTAGTTGAAAAGTTGGGAACTATAAAATATGTGGTTGAAAATGATTTTGAGAAAAAATGAATTCTAATAAATAGGGACCAAACAGGGGCATATATATAATATTTGAAATTGTAATTTTTCTGAACGACAAGGATGTTTAAATAATGTTATAATGCATATAATTTATTGAAACAGTAACTTACAATATTTGTTAAATTCTATTGTACTATGTTATTTTGTATCGAAATGAAACATGATGGGTCTATTGATCGCTACAAAGTTAGTATTGTAACTAAAGAGTTTCATCAATCCCCGAGGTTAACTATCATAAAACTTCCATTCCAGTTATTAGAACACTACCATTAGGCTCGTCCTTAGCCTTACCTTATCTCATGAAGAAATTTTTGTAAACTCATGTCAATAATATTTCTTATAGGGCACCCTCACTAATGATGTCTACATGTCTCATCTCTAGAGATTTGTTGATCAACAACATCATTATTATGTGTGTCGTCTCAGAAAGATTATATATGGTCTTAAATAAGCACTTCGTGCTTGATATAATGAACTCAGTTATTTCTTGCTTAAATTAGAGTCTTAAACAAACACATTATTAGGGATGGTAAAAAAATCCGTTCAACTTGATACTCATGGGGCCTCACCCCAAATGGGGTGGGTACTGAGTACGTGAGATGGGTATGGAGTGAGGTTCAATGCCCCGAAGCGGGTACGGGAAACATAATCCCCATCCCGTTTCTCACCCCGTTTAATATTAATTTCAAATTTAATTTTTTATCAAACAAAAATAATATATTTACCATCCTTTTTAAATAGAATATAAGTTGTTTTTAACAAATTAGTAAAAAAGTAATACTATTTACTAACTAAGGACAAAAAAAATAAAAGCAAAAAATAAAATAATAATAATAATAATAATAATAATAATAATAATAATAATAATAAATGGGGCATGGGGTATGGGTATGGGTATAGGGTAAGATAACAAAAATACTCGACGGGACGGGGGTGGGAATGGCCGACCCGTCCCATACCCACTCCGTTGCCATCCCTACACATTATTTTTTGTTTGTTTAATGTTTTCCTTTTTATTTTATTTTATTTCTTGTCTTTTGTCTTTTGTCTTTTTGTTATTTAATTTTTGTTTTTTTTAAAATTTAAGGGTAAGAATGTATTTTTATACTACTTTAACATAAATTTTTGATGAAAATGGTTTTATACCATTTTAACATAAATTTTTGACAAAATTGTTGGTAGAGATGAATCTTGCTAATTAATGAAGGTAGGGGCGGACCTAGCCGTTTTTGAGTTGTGGGGTCAAAAATTAGAATCGTGTTACAGTGTTCACATGAATAATCGCGGGGTTGACACAACACACACATGGGGTCGGGATTATTTTATTCATGGGGACCCCGTTGGGCATGTGAGGGCGCAGTCACTGCGAGGTCATCCTCGATGGTTGTGCTTAGTTTCAAAAATTAATGTGTAATTTTTTAAAATAATATAATATTTATAAAAATATATTAATACGAATTTTGATATCTTGAAAGTGTTTTATAATTCTATCATTATCAATATTGTTAAATGAATTTTGCTACATGTGCAGTTTTGTTTATCATGTCATATATGGATGTTGAGCTAACGACAAGTAAATCAAATTGGATGCAGAAAGTATTTGAAATTTAAGTTTAATGAAAAAATAATTTGAAATTAATTCAAATTACATTTAATCCGTAACGATTTTAGAATTTTTAACATCCTTTTTAATGTAAAATTTCCTAATAAAATGATGTAAATTATATTGGAAAATTTATCGGGAAAAAATAATAAACGTTAATGAAATAATTGATTTTTTTTAAAAGACGAGTTAAAGACTTCTTTTAATACGTACGTTTGATGCATATTTAACTATTTTCGATATTTGTTTAGACCATTCGATATAACTACGATGTAATTTTTGTAACGAACTTCTAGATGATGCGAGTGATTTGTAGATTTGGATGATATACGATAGTTGGCAAATTTTAAAATTTAGCACATTATCGAAATTTTCGAAATACTAATTTGGATCGACCTACTTTGATACATCGTAACTTTTGCTATAGTTGATCATTTCGTACACCATTAAGAAGCGAAAAATTAGGCCATGAGCGCTTATAAATGATACTAAGAATGCAATATTTCTATTTCATTTGGTATGTGTTAAAGCGGGTCGAAAACAAGTTAAAACAACCATTTTCTGGAAAAAAAAAAAACAAAATTTTGTGGGGTCATTTGATCCCACATGACCCCATGTGGGTCCGCCACTGTCCTTAAGCAATTAACCATCACCTCTAAATAGTTTCAACTTTTTAACATTTTAAAAAGTGAATTACCTTTATCAACAAATTTTTCTTTGGTTAAAATTTGAAAACAATATGATTATTGTTTCATCTACGAATTGTTGGTAGGTGAATGATTGAAAAAAAAAATTTGTTTTTAAAATTAACTAATATCAACAATGAATATTTCGTACACAATACGAATAAACATAGACCAACTTAAAAAGAATTAGGCTACTCCTCTTAATGAGGTTGATCTTTTAAGATGGAACCCTAAATCTTAACATAGCATCATAGCCCATTAAACTTCAACGAGCTACTCGATCCAATTAAGACTCGAAAAATGAGCATGCAGATGTCAAGATTGATCTACTCAAAACGAGCTATCATCTTGCAATGGCGTATTAAAGGATAAAGTCTCACGTCAACTAAAAATGAAAACATAAACCGACTTAAAAAGAATTGGACTACTCCTCTTGCAAGGTTGATCTTTTAAGATGGAACTTCAAATCTTAACATAGCATCAGTGTCCATTAAATTCTAACGAGCAGTTCAATTCGATTAAAACTAAAAAATGAACATACGAATTTCAAGATTGGTCCGCTCAAATGAGCCACCATTTTGTGGGAGCATGTTAAAGAATATAATCACATATCGAATAAAGATGAAAATATAGACCAATTTAAAAAGAATTGGTCTACTCCTCTTTACAAGGTCAACATTTTAAGATGGAACCCCAAGTCTTAACATGGTATCAAAGTCCATTAAACTCCAACGAGTTATTCAATCCGATTGAGACTCGAAAAATGAGTATATGGATGTCAAGATTGGTTAGCTCAAAATGAGTCACTATCTTATAGGGACATGTTAAGGGATAAAGTCTCACATCATAAAAATGAAAACATAGACCAACTTAAAAAAAAATAAAATAAATAATAATAATAATAATAATAATAATAATAATAATAATAATAATAATAATAATAATAATAATAATAATAAATATATAAAATTGGACTACTCCTCTTAATAAGGTTGACTTTTAAGATGGAACCCCAAATCTTAACATAATCTTCGCCGAGGAATATTCGTTAGTGGAGATGTTAAGACATTTTTTGAATAAACTTATTATCCTTCAACTATGAATTTTCAATAGGTGAATGATTGGATTTTCTTAATTACTAGAATTTATTAATATAATCAATGAATTATTCTTAGTTAATATAAATTAATATTCACCTATAGAATATTAATTGGTATAAACTACCTTTAGCTATGGATTGTCGATTGGTGAATTTTTATTTTATTTTATTTTATTTTTTTAGTTTGAATATTATCATACACGAATTTTTCATGAGTAATTGAATTAATCTTCATATGCAGAATATTCATTGGTGAAGACGTCGAAATGTTTATGGAAAAATTAGATTACCCTTCAACTATGGATTGTCAATTGGTAAATGTTTTAAAATTTTTTACTTTCTAAAATTGATTAATATGAACCACGGATTTTTATTAGGTAATATGAATTAATATTCACCTGTGGAATATTCATATTTGAAGACATTGAATTTTTTATTTTTTAAGTTGATTAGCCTTCAACTGCTACAACAAAAATAGCCTTTTACAACAAAGCTACACTCATTGATTGAATGTTGTTAAAGGAGTCTATCGCAACATTCTAGTAAGTAAATATTTCATTAGTTAACATAATTGATGTTTGGCAACATTGGTTATCCCCTTTTTATTCAGGTCGTGTTGTATCGCATTGAATATTTAAACATAGGGATTCAAAAATTGTACTGAAATTATCATTTTTATGCAATTTAAAAATTTGTTCATAAGGTGTTATCTTCAATTTTTGCTAGTCAATTTTGTATTAAAAAATTTGAAAAAAAAAACTACGCTAACAATCAAAAATAGTTGCAAAAAAGTTATTAGCGACATTTATAGAAAACCAACATTGATTACTCTTGCAAATAGCTGAGAGATCCCTTACACATCTATGAGAGATTATTGAAGGTATTTTAGTAAAGGTATATAAATTTATCTTCCCAACCGATTTAATGGAATTGGATACGGAAGATCGGGAGATTCCATTGATTTTAGGTAGGCCATTCATACCAACAAGAAGAGCTCTGATCGATGTTCAAAGAGGACAGTTGACCTTGAGGGTGAATGAAGAGGAAGTGATGTTCAATAACTACCAAGTGACGAAATTACTAGATATCACCAACACTTGCCATAGAATTGACTTCATAGATATTGAGGTAAAGGAAGAAAAGATATTCATCGAGGACTCCCGAAACATTGCATGATGATTAGTCCAACACATGAATACATTATTATCTCAGAAACTTACACGGGAAGTAGAGATTTGGCTGATTGTTTACTAGCACTTGAATCTTTGCTAGTTGAAAACTACTCGTTACAATGAGAAGATATTCATCAATCAATGAGTTCAGAAGAGGCCAAAGGTTATGACTATACCAACTCTGAGTTGAAGTAGCTTCTAGAACATCTTTGATATACATTCCTTGTGAAGAACTCTATAGCTCCAATAATCATTTCTTCATCACTTACCAAAGATGAAGAGGAAAAAGTATTACTCAATGTATTGAGAACACACAGGGTAATATTGATTGGTCTATAGTAGATATTAAGAGAATTAGCCCCACAGTTTGCATTTATAAGATCCTTATGGAGGATTCCAATAAGCCAGCTATCGAGCATCAAAGGAGATTGAATCCAGCAATGAAAGAGGTAGTGAGAGTAGAGGTGCTAAAGCTACTGAAAGTTGAGATCATATTTCTTATTTCAGGCAGTGCATGGGTTAGTCCAATACAGGTGGTGCAAAAGAAAGATAGGTTGACTATGGTTGAGAATGATAACAATGAGCTTATCCCTACAAGAACAGTTAATGGGTGGAGAATGTGCATTGACTGTAAGAAGCTGAACAAAGTAGCCAAAAAAGATCATTTCCCACTTCTACTCATTGATCAGATGCTAGATCAGCTAGTAGGTTATTCTCATTATTGTTTTCTTGATTGTAGTCTTGATACAATCAGATAGCAATAGCACTATAAGATCAGGAAAGAACCATTTTCACCTACACTTATGGGACTTTCGCCTTTCGAAGGACGCCATTTAGATAATGCAATGCACTAGCTACTTTCCAAAGATGCTTGATGGCTATCTTTGGAAATCGCGGAGGAAAACTTCTCGAGTTTGGGGATGACATCAAGCATGAAAAGGTGAGTGGAGGTCAATATATTTGAGTTTGGAGGTAATAAAATAAAATAAAATAAATATTTTTTTTAAGAAAATGGACGCCTAGGCGACACACACGCAGTGCTCAGACACCTGCTTCTCCCTGAAACCCATAACACAGCGCCATTCTCTTTGTTCTTTTTTAATAAACACCATCTATCCATATGCCCACATAATCAGTACACTCCTAAATCTAATAATTTATTTTTTTGTCCCTTCTTTTTCTCTTAAGGCCACTCCTCTAATCTTAAATTTTCCTTCTTTACCTTGGTTGACCTAATGGTTGACTTCTCATTCTGATTATCATAAACAAATAGAGTTTATTTTTAACAAATTGAATTCGAGTGTTAATAGTTATTATTGCAAAATCAACGAAGAACAAAGACATGAAAATCAAGATCAAAACACATGCACATTGACAAATGATTTTGGCGCTTGATGATCAACATGGAAACAAGTTGGCAATTGATGAACGTAGAGGCAAAAGTCGAGCCTTAACGTTAAAAATCACATTGGCGAAAAGATTGATCACCGAATTCAAGAATTAGAATAGATGCGTTTTTGAATTTAAATGTGACTATAGCTCAAAAGAAGTTTTATGCATCGACTATAACTTACATAAAAATTATTTTCAAAAGATAAGTATTTCAATTTCATAATCAAATATTTATAAAAATATTTATCTATACAAAATAAATGAAAAAAAAAAATCCTTCAAAGACTTACATAGATAAAATTTATCATGTCCTGGGGCAGTTCACTGCCCATCCGGACATCTGGATGGCTCAATAGTAATTTTTTTGACCGTTTTCAAACAACTAGTTTTTACCTCATTCGGATTCCAACTGGATGTCCGGATCCTGCATCTGGATTGGCAGATTCTTTGACCGTTTGAGTACTATAAATACCCCTTTTCTCTACCTCATTTGTAACAACTTTCTTAGAGCATTTAAGTGAGGTGTTTATTGATCTTTACTTCCTTATTCTTCAATTTTTAGAAGATCAAAATATTTAATTCTTGAAAAACTTTTGGACTGATCAAAATTTGCAAAAAATCTTTCTCAATCAAAGTTTTTCAACCAACACTTGAGCTATACCCTTTGCAATTTATTGAAGTGTTGAACCTACTTCTCTCTTGATACTTAATTGTGTTCATATCATTTATTAAGGGTGAAGTTTTAACTTGTAATATTTATTTTTCTTGTTCTTGACAGCAGATCATGTCGAAGTCCCGAAAATTTCAACTTTGTAAAAGAATCGGTGTTCCTTGGTTGTAAGTCACTGAAAGAGTTGTAAGGATTGGATTGCACTATAAGTCAATCAAAAATAGTAAAAAAGGCTTTGCTCATGACGGAGAGTTAGGTAAAGGAGGACGTAGATCATTATTTGGATCGAACCTCCATAATTACATCGTTTGCGCCTTCTCTTCCCTTCTACTCATTATTTTCTTGTGTTATCTTACTTGCATATTATTTTGTTTGTTAATTGTTTAAATTTGTAATCACTTTCGAAAAAGTTTTAGATAACCAATTCACTCCCCTCTTAGTTAGTTATTCTTGGGCTTCCAACATTTTCCTCTCTTTGTTTTTTACTACTCACACTACTACTTCCCTCTTTTAATTCATGGATCCTAGCTTCAAGGGGGAATATTGAAAGAGTTGCTAGATTTTGGAAAATCAACCACATGTAAGTGTTTAATATTTTTGCAAACAACATTTGTGCTCAATAGCGGGAAATTATTGCTTATTTTTTGATTGGATGCGGTCAGGTACTTGGATGATTACTTACAGATTGGGTTGGATGACTTTGGAAATACTTAGATAGAGTGGTGTTTAGTTTTTACTCACAAGGTGTTTGTAGCAAGTCCTGGGAGAGTTGTCCATTTTTTGGTAGACTTAGATAGCAAAATTTGGAGCTATGTTGCATTGGCAGGCCGTCATTGGAGTTGTTTTCTGGCTACTACAAGGTGCTTGGGTTTGTTTAATGGTAATTTAATATGCCTCCAAAGAGAGCTTAAAACATTGTTTCTTCTTCGGCCTCCTTTGATAGGTCAAAATTCATTAGTGAAGATGTTGCGAAATGGTACAATAATACTATAGTGCATAAGAATTCTACTCAAGAAAGGGGCTTCGATAATTATATAACTACGTAGATAGAAAAGCAGAGTTGTCAAATGTTTGCTCAGCAATCACGACAAAACCCTCATTTTGATTGTTTGAGAATTTCATGATAATGCAAGGGAAAATAGATGTTTTCGAATATTTGTACAGAACAAGTGGATTGCATTTGATAGAACCTCCATCAGTAAGTGTTATAGCCTTCCGAATGTAGATAATGATGACTACTTTAAGATTCCTAAAGAAGGTGTGGATCCCAGGGAAATACAGAGGATTTTGACTAAGCCTGGTACTACGTAGAAATGGGCTGAGACCAACGTGATAAGTTTTCCTACCTAGGTATGATCATAGAATGTAAAGCATCACTTTATATCTGCCAAACTCCTCCCGAGCAGTAACCTTAGTGAAGTCACAAAAAGAGTGTGCGATCCTAACCTACGCTATTTAGTATAGCTTATCCACAGATGTTGGCGAAGTTATTCATAATATCATTTTGTACACTTTGAAGGGTTCAACGAATTGTGGCTCGGGACACTTGGCCTTGATTTATGAATTGTGCAAAAAATGGGGTATTGTGACTCATCCATCTGAAAAAGTTGTGCATCCCAAACCACCCATCACTAGAAGTTGAACATGGAAGTTCATGAGCTACTGAGGCTTCACTACTACCTCCATCAATAAGTTTGATAGCCTTCTAGATGTGGATATTGATGATTACTCTAAGATTCATAAAAAAAGTACGGATCCTAAAACAATACTTAGGGTTTTGGCCGAGATTGGCATTACTTGATGGGCTAACGTCTATGTGATAAACTTCCCTGCCTTAGGTATGATCGTAGAATGTGAAGTTTGGCATCACTTCATATTCACTAAACTCCTCCTGAACACCAACCTTGGTGAAGTCATGAAATAGGTTGTGATCCTAAACAACGCTATCTAGTGCGACATATCCATAGATGTTGGTCAGATCATTTATAATAGCATTCTTCACATCCTGAAGAATTTGATGACTAGTGGCTCGGTACGCCCGGCCTTGATAATGAATAGTGCAAAAAAGGGCAGTATTGCGACTCTCCCATATGAAGAAGTGGTACATCCCAAACCACCCATCACTAGGAGTTGGATATGGAAGTTTATGAGCTGACAAGACTCCATTATAGCGCCCCTAGGGCAGGGATGCAGCCAGATCGATTGCGTCAACCCCTCCATGTTTGTGACCCTAATAATGAACTCACTGTGCAGTTACACGGGATGCAACTGCAAATGAATATGATGTAGAATGCCATTTATGAACAGTTTCATTACCAGAATGAGTTTAATTTCGTCTTTGATTCCATCTACACATATAGGACTTTTCCTCAGCCACCATTGCTCGTCGATCACATCGCCAACCCACCTCACCATGACACTGACAACAATGGAGACGATAGATGTCTTCGTTCAAACAAGTCCTCTGTCCTTTTCTTTCAATTAACATTGGGGACAATGTTCCGTTTAAATTTGGGAAATGATTGACTTTACATATTTGTTTTATAGATTCTGTGGGATTTTCAATTTTTTGGGGGATGTGAGATTTAATTTTTGTGTGTTGTTGCATCCTTGTGTGAGTTGGTTAGCCTCGTTGGTCAAGATGCATTTTTGAGAAGTTATAGCAGTTTGTGAATTGTGAACACGTCATATACTTTAGTTGAGTTCTACTTGTTCTTGTGAAATGCAAAAATCTTGATGCGCGTGAATTAAGCTAATGTTGTACAGGAAACAAGTTGATTCACTCATGTCCATATGTTGACATAAAGAATTTAGATGGTAAAACCTAACAACCACTAAATAGAATTATATCCTTAAAACAAATCTAGGATAGTTCGATAGGGTAAGCTATTGTAGGGAAACTTGGAGAAAAATATAGACTCCATATGTGTTTTGCATTGCATCAATGGATGAAAATTGGGGAAAACCTTAACTGAGAGTTTAAATTTAGAAAATGAATGTTTAAGAGGCATTGCACTGCTCAAAAAAATCGGTAACAATCTCATTGTGAAATGTTTCTTTGTAGTCTTTATGACTCGAGTGATTAAGTCTGCAATTGTTTAAAATCTGGTACTCTAAAATCATCTGATTTTGGAATTATCAGCCTAAAACTCACTACAAGGATCATTTAGAAAGCTTAATATAGAGACATCTACACAAAAGATTGGGTAAAGAATGGAATTAAGCACGAGTATAAAACAGAAAACGCACCACATACCTTGATTAAACCCCAAACACTTATTTGAGAGGATTAAACCTTTCATAAAAGGTTAGTAATTTGGTTGATTTTTGGAGGTTGAAGCAGTCATAACTAAGGAGAATCCCCATTTGTTAATATATTGAACTGTAATCATTAAATTCTAACCGAACTAGAGAGGGTAAGGAATAGCGATTTGTAAACCAACCTTAGATTATACCCTTGGAAAGAGAATAAAAGAAAACAAGTTTGGGAATGTAAAAATCCCACGAGCAATGAAAGTAAATAGTTGACTTCTAAGGTCGGGAAATGGATCATCTTATTGAATGTACAGCGTTGCACTTAAGTTTTCACAAACACCAATTTTACATAGAATGAGTAAAAAGCTAACTTTTGCACTATAACTTCGAAGCGATTTCTATACATGTTATAGTGCTCTCAGTCCTGAGTCATAAGGGTAGGCTAGCTAACTAAAATTAGTTTAGTTATTAATGTGTCCATTTGAGTTTGTTTATTCTAAACTGTTATTTTGTGTTTGCTCGAAGACTAGCAAATAATTAAATTTGAGGGTATTTGTTGAGTGAGTTTTCACCCATTGTTTTAATGCACCACACATGCTGTAGAAAGTGGGTGCCTAGGCCCCACACATGTAGCGGACAAGCAACACACAAGTAAAGAAGAGATAGAGATCTGGTGCTTGGACGCTAGGTTGGCTCATAAGGCGTTGCCTAGGTGCCACATTCACAGCACCTAGGCTCTGCACCATAAAAAAGGTTTGCAAAATTCTTACCTTTGTTGAAAGCCCAATTGCAACTAAAGCCAAAGAAAATAAAAAAGATCCTATAAATACAACTTCATAGGCACTAATGAGAGGGATTTCCAACACACAAAAAAGGTTGGAAGTTGATGATTAATCAAGAAAAAAATGGAGGCAACCATGAGAGGAAGATTTTCAACGTTAAAACAGTTTTTATTTCTTTTCTTCTCCATGTTTGGAATATTGAATTTGATTATGTTTAGTACATTGATCATGTTCTAAATTTCTAATTTATGTTTATTGTAGCCATAACTTGAGACATTTTTGGACTTTAATATAAGTATTTATTTTATTCTTCCATGAATTTGTATGTGTTAATTATTGTGCATTGCTTTCAATTAGCTGATTAATAATTGAATGATTTGATGCCTTAAATTTCAACACTCAAGAAAGGAAAATTTAGACATGATCTAAGAATAACATAACCTAGATTTTGTAGGTTTCGAGAGAAAATATGAAATCTTTGAAGCACGTTCCACTTAAGAATCACGAACGTGATTATATCTAGATTTTGATTCGAAATAGATATATTGGAATTAAAATATAGAAATATGTTTTATTCGGCACTCGAGAGAAGGAATAGAGTTAATTTAGAATTCTTGTTTATAAAATTAGGGAAATTGATAGAAGTAGTTTTTGAGAACCATCGTTGATAGTGCGGCGAAATCATTCCATAGGCCTTCTCACCCTAACAACTTTCTCGTATAACTTGCATGAATTAGTTGAAATTGCCATCACATCCATTTTAGGATTATCATAAAAATATTTATTCTAAAATTTGATCTTCTAGATAAAATAAAGGCTAAAATAATTAAAGTACTCAATAGGAATTTAAATTTCAATCTCTGTGGCGACATCCATGCTTTATCTTATATTAGAAAACTTGATATCATACACCTGCGGCATATTTACATTGTGGTAAATGCGTAACAACTACTATTATTAGTGTATCCAATAAATATGCAATCAATTGTCTTAGGCCCAATTTTAATTTGCTTTGGCTTAGTTACTTCACTTTAGCCATCCACCCCCACAATTTCAAGTTTTTATAAGGAGGTTAGCATTTTCATAATTCATATGGAACTTTATTCATCTACTTTTGAGGTATATCATTAAAAATGTTATTTGTTGAAAGCGTAGCTTCCTCACCATGTTCTAGAATTGGCCCAAACTTATTAACATTGCATTCATTATATTTTTAAGAGTTCAATTTTTTGCATTCAACAACACCATATGATTGATATAAGTTCCTTGCTTGATAATAATTCCATATTCGGAACAAAACTCTTCAAACGATGCCTCGTATTCTCCTCCTCTATCATTTAGAATATTTTTTATTTATTTATTAGTTGGTTCTCAAATTTCGCTTATAATGTTTGAAAACATCTAAGGCTTCAACATTGCTTCTTAGTAGATAGACACAATAATACTTAGCCCCCGTTTGGCCCCTATTCTTGCCAAACTTTAATAGTTGAAATAGTATTTTTTGAAAAATGTGTGGTTGAAAAAGAATGAAAAGTTTTTTATTTGTGTGTAATATTATTTTATGGAAGATTGTGTGGTTGAAAATAAGAGAGAGAAAATGAATGAGAATGGGGGGCCAAACGGGGGCTTAGTACAATCATCACTGAAAGTAACAAAATATCCCTACCTTCAGTTTGAACAGATTTCAAGTCATGGATGTTGTTGTGTATTAACTCAAAAGGTATATTGTTTTTTTGAATCTAATGAAATGGTGTTTTGGCCACTTTGGTCTCTACACAAATTTCACATCTATGTTAGGATCTAATCTTAGTGTCAATATCAAACCTAGAACCATAAGTTTACACACAGATTTGAAATTTGTATGTTTTAATCGTCTATGCAATTAACAAGAAAACTCAAGCATGTAAGCAGAATTTAAACTTTTATTCATAATGCTTTGCTTCGGTACAATTGTAAGAACGTTCATTTTGAACGTTCCATCACATAAGTATCCGTTACCAACATATATCTCATTCTTAGTAAGTACAAATTTATCAAATATAAATACTAATTTAAAATCATTCTTGCTAAGTAGAGACCTGGATACTGAAAATCCCAAGAATAGCTAACTAAGGGAGTGAATTGGTTCTTAAATTTTTTTTGAAAATTAATTCTATGTTTAAACCAATATGATAGCAAAATGGACAATTAAACAAATATGCACAAATATGAAAGCAATAAGTAAGACAGAAGAAAGTGTACAAACGATGTAATTGTAGAGGGTCAATCCCAACCAATGATCTACATCCTCCATTATCAAGCTCTTCGTCATGAACAAGGTCTTTTACACTGTATTGCGACTTATGGTGAATCTAGCCTTTTACAACACTTTCGACGACTTACAACAAGGAGCACTAATCCTTTTACAATATAGAGCTTTATTGGACCTCTATATGACCACAAATTCAAAGAGTGGTTGAGTTTACAATTTGTACTTCTCTCTTAAAAAATGGTATAATCAAAATTAAGTATTAAGAGAGAAATAGGCTAACACTTTAATGGATAACAATGAATATAGCTCAAGCAGTAGAAGAGAAAAAAATTGTGAGAAAAGTGATTTTCAATCATTTGATCCACTCAAAATGTTTTCAAAAATGAATGATTTGATCTTTAATAAATGAAAAACAAAGTAGTTTGGCTCAATATCTTACTTAAATGTTCTTATAAAGTTTTTAGTGAATGTAAAGTGAGGTCGTATTTTATAGTAGTCAAAACGTCAAATTTTCTATTGAATCGGACGAGCCATTCGGACATCTAGATTTGAACCAAATAGTACAAAACTAGCCATAACGCGTCAGATTTCGAAATGGTAAAAAAATTACCATTGGAACCAACCGACGTCCGCTTGACGATCCGGATGTTCGCTAGGGCAAAAGAAATTCCGGATTTTCCTTTTTGATGTTTTGAAAAGTGTTGTCTTTTGAAAGACTTTTTCATTTAATTTTTCTGTATAAGTAACTTTGTACAAAGTTTGACAATCCAATCTTCCTTTTGAATTTTTTTTTTTATGCGATCATTTCAAAACATGAGTTTCTCATGCATAGAAATTCTTTTTGAGCTATTAGTGATTCAATGTTAAGAATTAAAGTATTTTACTTTTACATATAAATTTAAAACATCTACGTCTAATATCTTCAATGTCTGACGGTTGCAGTTTTTCAAAGTGATTTGTCGTGAGTGCTCGATTTCTGTCTCCATGTCTATCGATCGTCAATTTGTCTATATATTGATCGTTAATTGCAATAATTTTTGGTAGTGATCTTTGAGTCTTCAATTTATCGACTTGCAATAAAAGCTATGGAGACTCAACTTCAATTTTGTTAGAGATAAACACAATTCCTTTGTTATAATCAAAACGAGAAGTCAATCATAGATCAGCAGATGCATGGTTCTTGTGAATATCTAGTACTTGAAGGATAATATTGAAACTTGTAGAATGTTTCATAAAGAGATGTTCTCCAATCAATTTCTTGTAGTCTGAGAACATTGTTTTGTCCACACAAATGTGGTAGGTAGCACTAGTATTAACATGTCATTCTCTTGAATTTGTAACATTGTTACATTCAAAAACAACTACTGATAGATTCATCATTTTTATATCTTCATATAGAGTGTCTCCTTCAATCACATTTAATTTTGCATTATTCTTAGGCTTATGATGTTCACTTGAATGATGTCATACTTTCCCATAATTGTACCAATTGCTTTAGAATTTCATAGCATTCTTGGTGTCTCTTTTGGTGCATCACCGGAGACTTTATGCTTTATGCACTGAGTAACGACGTTCTGTTTGGTTTAACTTCCGGCTTCCATATGCTACCGGATGTCCTTCTTGCATAAGACTCCACCAATTACAAAATTTGAAGCATCTGTATAAACTTTGAATGATTTAGTCATATCCTATAAGACTAAAACCGGGTTCGTCCGCATGGACTTTTTCAACCTTTCAAAAGTAGTTTGGCATTGGGACGACCAATCCTAATCCTTATCCTTCTTTGTAAATTCGATAAGTGGCAGTACAATTTCTAAGTAGCCTTTCACAAATCTTTGATAGTAATTGTATAACCCAAGAAATGAACATACATCATGTACAGTTTTTGGTGGTTGTCAATCTTTGATGGCTGTAACCTATTTCGAATCCATGTGGATTTTACCTTGTTCAATGATGTAACTCAAGAAACTGATAGATGTCTAAACAAATGAGCATTTAGACAGTTTGACATAGAGTTCATTCTCCCGTAACTAATTAAAAACTTGCCTCACATATTGCACATGTTCTTCCAATGTCTCCCTGTAGATTACTATGTCGTCCAAGTACACCACGACAAAATCATCTAAGAACCTGTGAAGTACCTGATTCATCATAGTACAAAATGTTGCTGGAGCATAGGCATCACTTTAAATTCAAAGGCTCCATATCTGGTTACCACCATAGTCTTTGATTCATCTCCCTCCTTGATCTGAACTTGCCAGTATCTGGACTTAAGATCAATTTTTGTGTAATACTTCGCCCGACTCAGTCGATCAAAGCAATCCACAACCAGTGGAATAGGATAGCTATTCTTTACAATGATCTTGTTCAAGGCTTGATAGTCACAGCACATTTTAAGAGAATCATCGGCCTTTTTTTGAAACAACACAGGAGCTCCGTATAGTGACTTTCCAGGCACAATAATTCTACTCTCCAACATTTCTTTCAATTGCTTCCTAAACTCTTCAAACTCAAGCTAAGACATATAGTATGGTGCCCTGGTGGGAGGTTTGGCACCTGGAATAAGGTCAATTTCATGATCAATCGTCCTTCTTGGTGACAATTTCTTTGATAATTCGTCTGGCATGATGTCTTCAAATTTTTGAATAAGTCTTTTAACGGGTTTTGGAACAGGACCAGATGCCTCTTCGATCTCCTCTAATTGAAGAGTGCACAAAAACAATAGTTCATTTCTCTTGAAAACCCTTACTAAATTGCATGGCTGAGATACTCTTCTCGTCCATCCTCCCAGCTTGTGTAGGGATGACACAAGACTTATTACCCATCATCATTAACGAATCGAAATATGGTAACATGCCCTGGGCGACACACGTGCTACAATGGTCGGGGCTGCTGTCTTAGTATCCTGAAGAAATTCCAATCCCAAAATAAGCTTGAAGTCATCTATCTGAACTGCAGATAAATATGTCATTCAATCGAAAGGACCTACTTTGATCAACACCAATTTTGCCGTTCCAAATATTGGTTGAGCAACGGAGTTGATTGCTTTGACTTTCCCAATACCCTTTTCCAGAAAAAGTTCGAGTCGCTTTACTTTGGTACATGCAAGGTAGTTGTGGGTAGCACCGGTATCCACCATAACCCTGATTAGCTTCCCATTGATCTTCACATCAACATACATTAAGCCTTTGGCCCTAAAAATACGAGCTTTCGCTTCTTCCATATTTGCCTCTTTCAAAGAGATATCATCCTTTTCAGCAACCAGATGTGACAATGTGTTGCACCGATGTGAAAATGCCCCAACTACATCATCATCCTCTTCGGAGTCTGTCTCACCATGACAACTTGCCTATGAGGCCTCTTGTATTGATCTTGACCCGCCACTTACTAGTTGACAATATGCATTCACCATCAGTTTTTAAGGACACTTCGACACCCGATGAGGTCCTTTGCATAAAAAGCACACCAATTTAGGAGTGGCATCAGGTCGGCCCTCCGTTACTTTTCCTTTGTTCCAGTTGTTACTGTTGCTGCCTTTACAATTTCCTTGACGACTATTATGATAATTTCCCCGAAAGCCATGAGTGCTTTGATAGGCTCCTCCCTTATTCTGAGAGTAAAGCTCTCCCCTATTTGGGTTCGAGCTGGGTCTGTAAAATATGTTACGACCTCCAATTGCTTGATTACTTCTTGAAGGTCGATCTTTTCTAGATTCCATTTAGTAGTCACTCAAACATTCGACAGCTCCCATGGCCGCGCTCAAATCAGTAACCTTTTGTCTCTGAAGTTCCGTTCGTGTCCACGGTTTCAACCATTCCATAAAGGTGAAGAGATTATCATTTTTCGACATATCTCAAATATTCAGCATATGCCTTGAAAAGGCTTTCACATACTCCCTGATAAAGCTTGTATGTTTCAGGTCTCGTAGTGCCCATCGAGCCTGATACTTAACATTTTTCGGGAAAAATTGCGATCTGATCACTTTCTTGAGGAGATCCCAAGAATCTATTCGGACACTGTTGGCCTGAATATCAGCATATTTGGTTCACCACCATAGTTTTGCATCTCCACCCAGATACATGGCAGCTGTGGTTACCTTTCTTGCTTTGTCTTCAATCGAAGCTGCGAGAAAGTACTTTCCATGTCAAACTCTTAGTTTTTTACTTCTTTTGCATCACATGCCCCTCCGTAGGTACACAGTTCAAGAATTCTAATTCTATGAGCATACTCAAGTACGGGAGCTTATCGATTGCCCACTGCATGTTGGAGTACTTGTAATTGAGCTCTTAACGCTTCCATTTCATTCTGCAAATTAAGAATGATTGCAACAGCTAAGTCATTGCTGCACATGCCCTTTGGCTTTCATCCAGTTGGATGTGTAATCCACGAATCTCGGATTTTGTCATCTCCACTTTTTCGTCGAGACTGTCCATAGCATAGCACAACCTAGTAGTTGTCTCATCAAGCGCATTCACACGTTGTTTAGTAGTACTCTTCTTTTGAGGCTCTCCCACCTCAGTGATCTAGGATGTAATTGGATCCATAGCTTTCTTATCGAGGGTCGTGAGCTGCAACTCTGATACCAATTTTCATAGGGTGCCTTTCTTCTTGGCACAGAAAGAGTCACCTGCGATAGTAGTCTGCTCCACTAGACTACCTTTCGCTTTTTCTCGATCGCGTCGAGATGAAAGAAAATTTGATTACAATTTTGTAGAAAACTTACCAGAGAATTTGAATACATTGAAACTAAATTGAATTTTGATTGATGAAAGATAAACATTACAATTGACGAAAGTCAAAAATTACAATTGCTGATGTAGGGGATAGACACCAATGAGCTTGAAAGATTTTTGAATGACAAATACCCTCGGCCCCTATAATAGTATTTGGAGCAAAAATCTAAGTGACAGGAGTAGACGTTTAAATAACGAGGAATCATACAACATTTACAAATATCAGAGCTATTTTACAACTGAAACAACTATTAAAATGAAAAAGAAATTACAACTCAAACTTGAACTAATATTTACAATGTGCGGTCAAAATTGGGCAAACTGCGATTTCAATTGTGTCAATGGGCTAAGTAAAGCTGCTGTCTTTGACACCTATGCATGCCAACTTAATGTCAGTATTAGGATCATAATATTTTCTGTTCCAGTCCCTAACTCTTAGGCATTGTAGAGAATCGTAAATATTAAAATTCGACCATCAAAACCAAGTGAGTTCAATTGATGAATCGAGTAAGTTCTACGTACTGTCACGGGAAAAAAACACTTTTATTGTATTTTAGAATTCATTAATGAAAATTATAATAGTAGCTTAAATACATTAGTGAATTCTTGGCATGGGAATGATAACGGCAACAATGAAAGTCGGTCATCCAATATATCTTTTCTCAAGTAGTAATAAGTATCATTAAGCATCATTAAACCGTTAATAACACTTCCTATCCACTCAATTAATTAATTACAATTTATATATTACAAAAAGAAAGTGTAAATGAATATTTCAAATTTAATAACTAATATTAATATTAGTGTTGTTAAACGAAGATAATATCGGATTAATCCAATACAAAATTATTAGAGAAAATAAAAAATTATAGCCACAAAGTAATTGATCACTAGAATACTAGCATAAAATAATTTGTAGAGAATGGAGATTTTATTTTAATATGAAGAAAAATTACAAAGATTTTGTATTTACAATGCTTATAACTTCTTGTAAATCATAATGAAGAGTCAATTATATCTAGGGAACAAAAAGGGAATGTCAAAAGCCTCATAGTAGAGTTGTAGCTGAAGTAGAATACAAGAAACGAAGTTGATGAGGAAAAATCACACAAGGTGAAAAAGCAACCCAGGTGATGCCTCAATGTGGCGCAGGGCTAAAATCCTGTCGAGTCTTTTACTTCAAAACTTGATTTGCTTCATCTCAATGTCCTCTTCAAATTCAACACAAATTCAAACTCCCAATTGGGATTCAAATAGAATTTCAACTAGAATTCCCCAAATAGATTTCGATTAGGATTTGAAATAAAATTCCTCTTAACGTGCACTTTAATTAGAATTTTTAATTATTTTCAACAAAGAATTTAGGTCACACAAAATACTAACAAACTTTACCTTTTCACAAATTCACTACAATGAGAAATCATCCCTTTTCTACCAATTTTTTTGGCCTGATTTTTGCTAGATTTCGATACCCACGCTCTGATACCAGATGTAGAGTGTATATTGATCACCAGGGTTAGCCTAGGCTCGGTTTTTTCCAACCAAAACAACACAACCCGATAACGAACAACCCAAGACAATAACCAAGCTTCCAGTTTTTGTTGCCAATGAGATAGTTCACTTAGAAGATCAAAAAAGTATACAATATCTCATTTATAATCACCACAGGACATAGAAACCGAAAGGCAGAAGAAGGGTAGAAAAAAAGGCAATGGACGAGAGTCACAAAGAGAGAGGCGGGGACGGTCTTCTTGCAAAAGGAGAGAAAGACCAAATATATTAAGTCAAGTGGCCCAAATAAGGTAAGTAGCATTAGGTTAATAACTGGGTCAAGTAGAGGTCCAATAAGTAGCAAATGGGCTGCCAAGTAAAGTCTCTCATTTTTGGCCATCCAAAAAAGCAGGTTGGCGATGAGCAACACTAAAATATTTAGGTTGTTTCAAATGACCCAATTAACCTTTGAGTCGTGTCGTCTCGATTGTAGTGTTACAATTTCCATTCAGTCATTTGGCTAAACCGACTGAAGACTAAAACCAAATAACCTCATAGCTCGAAGAGATCGTTTAACAACAAATTACTTAACAACAAATTTTCATTTCCGAGATAATCAAATGTCTTGTTTGAAGCATCTTTTTAACGCTATTCATAAGTACAATTGGTTCGGATACCTCAGTTAGTTAATATTTCTTTCCAACTCTGGAATCTACTCCTTGGCAGTAGGCAACCTAATAATACCATCACGTTTTAAAAAGCTCTAAAGCCAGGGTGCTCAAATAAGTTTCATAGTACAAGTGTTTTGGCATGTAAGATGTGTTGGACATTTGGCAGTTGTATCTATTGTTTAAACCTCGTTTAGTACACATTTTTGTAAAAATGAGAATAAAAAATATAGTCGTTACGGGATCCACACAAAAGATGGAAAGTCAAATATCGTGACTTGATGTGATGGATAAC
Organism: Olea europaea var. sylvestris; assembly: GCF_002742605.1. Lineage (NCBI taxonomy): Eukaryota > Viridiplantae > Streptophyta > Magnoliopsida > Lamiales > Oleaceae > Olea > Olea europaea. The sequence continues at coordinate 30,823,633 of NC_036248.1, read as the reverse complement.
GATCATATTTTTTTATTTTTGCAGTCAAAGAATGGAAATCAAACGGGGACTTAATTTACCAAATAAGCTAGTAGGGTTTCGACCAATACAAGTGGTGGATTCCACAAGGCATAACAAAGATTTTAAGATAAAAGTGACTTATTCCTTCAAAACCCACATAGACTCAATTTGTAACTGTCAGAGTCGTGTAATAGAAATCAATTCACTCTCGAGATTGTTCAAAGTGATTACAAACCTATATGCGGGATAAAATTACATTTTTACCGTCTCTCAAAGAAAGGCAAGATAATCTTGTAACCAGTCCTAGTATTAGTCAAATGATAGCGTCGACATCCAGCAACGTAGAAGTCGTCGGGGGAGTTTAGCGTGGTGATTGGTGACCAGTGAAATGTTATTAATTCTAAGTCTATAATTGAGTCGGTCATGGCTGTAGGATATGCTGTGTGCGCCTTTTTTTCCTCCCTTGGGAACCGGCAGGTGTCAATAAAAAGAGAAAGAAAAAGAAAACGGAATCAGATTTTCAACAATTCATTCGAGTTAGTTCATATAATTTTGTATTCTACCCATTACAAGGCAAAATTAATTATTAAAATGTTCACACAATCATAATTATGCTACATCACGGGCCTTAATCCTACACAATCCTGGTTGATATTGAGCAAATAAGATTAAAAAAAAAAAAATTTCATGATTAATGAAACAATTTGACCTACCTAACATGCATGGTATTATAATCATTTTCACTGTTAAATTCAAAAAATCTCCTTTTGCAACCCCAACCAAATTTGAGTAATTTTATTCAGCATCACTAATGTTAACCATCAATCTAAATAAATTCATCTAAATATAATATTACGTTATTCATTTAATTAAATCTATCAGGTGTAGTTACCTACAGTGATGCTCTATCACCAATAATGCTAAATATCGTTACTCATAAACATTGCATAATTTTATCAATGGGAACAAAGTGTTAGGGAGGTGGCTTACCCACCGCCTACAAATATTATTACTCCACCTCTTTACTCCAAATACAATATAATTTAATTCTAGATTTATTATTATACGAAGTTGTAGAGTAAATTCCCAACGGAAAAGGGATAAATTATATTACTTTATTACCTGTTTGGGGGGTGGGTATTAATTTTATATTTAAGTTTTTGTTAATAATAGTAAATTAAGAATTGGATGTGGGTCCTTCACGTGTCTAACATGTTTGAATGTCTAACGTACTGCTTTTATTCAAAGTCAATATTTTAGCCCAACTTTATTGAAGTATATATGATACACGTCATAGAATAGCTTGGACCACTTTTTGGTAATTTAGTCGTATATCACGTTAGCCTAGTATCATTTCACACGTACCATATCTTTTGTTAAGCATCCCACCACGCACAACCACCTAAGGAATAGGCTCCTATTTGATTGGTAAGCGTCAAAAATTTAAGAATAAGTTTGGTGTACAGAATTTTTACTCACTTATTTGATATAATATCACATAACACTCTATCGTTGAACCGTTTAAAGAAAAAAATTACTTCCAATTGTCTGTTGCCAACAATGCATCTGAATAATAAGTGGACAGAAAATTATGTACAAATAGACTTTTCTAGTTTCCGGTGACTATCAACATTTTACAAAGAATCCTACACTGCAACTCATGTTAGCCCAGACGCTTTACTCTAACAAATCAACACCCACAAAAATTATATAAAAATAAATTAGAACAAAATACAAGAGAGAATTAGTTTCTCTTTTCTTTTAATCTGAAACAATGGATATTGGACCACTAGAGATGCTGCCGTGGCTATCATCACATAGAGCCAATGCTCGCTCCAAATTAGCCACAATGTCAGTCATGGTAGGCCGATATTTACCTTCTAAACGCACACAATGCATAGCGGTATAAGCCACCAGTTCCACCGCCTCGGATTCATTTATCTCCGGTGGACCAACCTGAGTGTCCAAAATTTTGGCCAATTCTCCGGCCATTATTGCTGGTACCGCATAGTCCACCACACTTATTGGTGCAGAACCCCCATTTTCGCCCGTCTTGAATAATGCTCGCTTCCCTGTCAAAAGTTCAAGTAACACTACTCCAAAACCATAAACATCACTTTTTGCTGTCAATACATTTAATCCATAATATTCTGGATCGATGTAACCAACTGTTCCAGCTGCCTTTAGTGGTCTATAATCACAATCATTTTCTGACCCTCCCATTAACGATAATCCAAAATCAGAAACTCTTGCTGTCCAGTTTGCGTCAAGCAATATGTTCGAGGACTTAATGTCACGATGAATTATGGGCGGAACTGCATAATTATGTAGGTACTCAATGCCCCGAGCAGCGTCTAGTGAAATCTTGATCCTCATTTTCCAAGAATTCATGACATTGCTAATCTTGTTGTTGTTGTGTAAATGATCATAAAGAGCCCCATTCTTCATAAACTCATAAACTAAAAGCCTTTCATCCCTCTCTTCACAATAGCCAAACAGCCTCACCAAGTGCTTGTGATGAAGCCGGGATAAGAATGCCAGTTCTGATTCGAAGGCACTCTCTTTTTCTTGAAATTTCTTTGTCTTCGGACTCATCTCACTTCGTTTGATGGCAACTTCACGACTGTCGGGCAGTTTTCCTTTGTATACAACCCCGAAACTCCCAGCACCAATCTTGTTCTCTATAGAGAAGTTATTAGTGGCTGCAGCAAGGTCTGAAAACAGAAACTCCTCTGCCCTGTCTGGATGTTTTGATGAAGTTCCACTTCTCTGGCGCCTCATGAGAATAGAACCTTGGCGCCGAAGAGTTGATGATCTCGAAGGCGGACTGCTATTAGGCTGCGGAGCACCACTAATAGTTGGCTGCACCGAGTTATGAATTTTCTTCTTCCCGAAACAAACACCAGTCCACAAACAATAAATTAAAGTACAAATCCCTGCAAAACCCCCAACTGATCCAACAATCATGAACGCTAATAAACCCCTTCTGAGACTTTTCGAAGGGGAAGGACTAACAACGGGTGGCGGCGGTGGTGGCGATGGTGGTGGCGATGGTGATGGCGATGATGGTGGTGAAATTGAAACTGTAACATCACAAGGCCTACATATATGACCATTTCCAGAACAAAGTATTTGAGTTTGAGGATATAAATTACATTTACAAGGCGTCTCCAGACATGGCCCTGGGAGAGACTTTTGCAAAGGAAGATCCTGTCCGGAAGGGTAAAACTGATCAGGCCAGCCAGAACCCCAGCAAATCACTGATAAATTGCTTGTTGTCAATCCACAAGTAAAATTCAATCCTGCAACAATAGACTCAAATGAAATCCCATCTGTAACATTACTAGAAAATTCACCCCAACAAACAACTGTTCGGTTCAATCTTCTGATTGCACAACTGTGATTCGACCCAAGGGCAAGTCCAATGTACTCATATGGCGAATTAGATGGCACATCCAACTGACCATTGTCGTTATTTCCTTTGCAAATCACAAATCCTGAATTATCCATTCCACAGGCATGTCCTCCACCAACCTGGATATTCAACATTGAAAATTTTGAAAACTCCGATTGTATAGAGACAGACATATTTTCATCGCCCCAGCACAAAACCCGATTAGTACCCTCCAAAACTCCGCAAGAAAATCCCAACCCTGATGAAATTGAGCGAAATCCCAAAGTCCCATTTGGGGCTTGAACGGAGAAAATGCCATTTCCTCGCCAGCAAATAACGTTATGCCTCGAACTGACGTTTGTTAAACCACAAATTTGAGTGTCACCAATTGTTAGAGAAGTTAATGGAGCTGAATAATTGTTGTAGAGTCTTTTGGAGTTGAAGGTTGTGTTCCAGCAGAGAAGACTGAATCCACCGGAACGGGTAGCACAGAGGGTGTCACGGCCGCCGGCGATGTAATCGAAGGAGGTTGTGGGGATTATGGGTGGCAGAAGCTGACCATTTTGCCAGCATTGAATTTGTCGAAGGGGTTGCTGGGCAATTATGGTGCAGATAGTAGTGGCAGACCCGTAGATGACGGCTACCGTTGTGGCGGAGCCACCGAGTGCACTGGCTGAGGGTGAGAGATAAGTCAGGGCGGTGAGAGAAATTATGATGGCGGCGGTAAACGGTGTCGTCATCTAAAGGGCGTTTGTTGGGAATAGCAAGTGCCCTTCATTTGTAGAGACAGAAAGGGACGTAGTCTAGAAAGAGAACGTGAAGAAACTGAGGAATATTGCCCCGTTTGGCCCCATTCCCTGAAATGAAATGGATGGAATGATATTTTTTCACGAAAAAGAAATTTTTTTTAATTTATATAAAATATTATTGTATAGAAGATTGTGTGATTGAAAATAAAAAAGAAATATAATTTAATAGGAGCATAAACCATCCAAAGAAGTGCTTATCGGAAAGAAAAAAAAAATGTGAATTTCTAAACTAAGCTCCAATTTTAAAAACTTTTTTGGAAATCTGAATTCTAAAATGATTATATTTTATTGGTAAATATCAAATATATCTAATTTTCTCACCCTATATAATAGAAAGTTTATATTTTTAAATGGTCAATATGGTAATATATTAAATTTTTTATTTGTTATTATTTTACATTTGTTAATGCCCAATAATATTTTTAGAAATGAAATTAACGTTATATTTCATACTTTTATGATATTTCATAAATTAATATGTCATATTTTAACATCTTAAAAAATAAAGTTTAATTGATATAATTTATACTAAAAAATTCTTTTCAAAAATAATTAGTTTTATAAATTTTATACAATAAAAAAATAATATTTAGTCATATAATAATGTCCAACTAAATATAAAGTACTTTTCTAGTTATCAATGCTATCAATTTAATGTTAACAACATTATTTTTGTTGACAACCAAAAATCATTCTGCTGGTTGGTAACAACTCTTTTTGAAATTTATTGTTGTTAGGAAGATGTGCTTGCTATATAGGGTTGGCAAAATGGTTCGATCCCATCTTAAATGCGGCCAGTATTTTCGAATAATGTTACTCATCTCGATTCTTACATTTTATTTATCGTATATTTTTATGTATGAATATTATTTAAAAATAAATAAAAAATACATTGGAAAATAGGGCAAGAAAATAAAATATATAAATCTTGATTCCCCGACCTGTCCCACTCTCACCTCCCATAAATATCGACCTTCTCCTTCTTGCTCTGTGTTGACCCCAAAAAGTGTTGCCAACAGATGTCGGTCCTTGTGCGCGGATGTCCAACACGCTAAGACACGAGGACGGTCTAAAACGGACGGTTCAAAGGGCGTGGGAGTAGCCCAACAACGCGGGACGGTGACGTTCGGAATCCAGCAGGTTGTTCGTGATCCGATTGTACAATAATTATCAACCGGTGTTAGTGAATGTATATGTAAACGTGTATAAACTCGATTTGTGTATTGCAAGTAAATGAGAGAGTTGAGTAAAGTGTAGTTCTTTGTATTGATTCTTGCATTAGCCTTTTGATGTTATACAAGGGAAGTATTTATAGTGGTATATGTGAAATGGGAGCCCTTAAATGAGGTGGCACATGGCCTCATCTCTTTGATTTAAACATCTTATCAGGCATGAGGTTTGACTTGCTAGCTTGCAGCACATTTATTGCTTGTGCATAGCCCCTATACTAGTGACAAGACTTGACCTTTATACTTATGACAAACGTTCCATTAATCATTCGAATAAGATCTTTATGCAGACGATCTCTTGGGAGAAGTGAACGTGGAGGACACTCCCTTGTGGTTCGGAGGCTCCTGCATCAACTTCGGGGCTTCGGCCATTTTACACAATACTTCCGCTTGAGGGCTTCAGCTATCTTCAACTAACTCCAGCATCATGGCTTCGGTTCATGGGCCTCGGCATATGGACCTTGGTTACGTCCGCAAGCCACGGTAAAAAGGCGCCTCAGCTAGTGGACTTCGGCTTGAAGGACTTCGGCCATTGCCCACCTCGACAATATATGCCACCTCGGCTGGAATGCCACGTGGTTCGGCTTGAGTGGGCCATTGGCCCAGGTGGATTGACCAAGTATGACAACACGCAACACTCTATTACCATCCTCGATCAATATTCTGAGAATTAAAAGTGAACCCACCAATTTAATTGAAGAATTTGAGATCAAAAAATTGAGTATGATAATGTTTAAAACCTCATACACCCATTGTAAAAATGTTATTTGGCCCTTTGAACATAGTCAATTTAGCAATAGTCTCATTAAACAATGTCAACGCAAATATATTTATTATTGGTAATTCATTTGTGGAATGTGATTGAAGTGGGGGTCTGGTTGTTAATTTCGCTTAAGGCCCCGTTTGGTAATCATTTTTTTCAAAATGAATTTTTCTCTCTTTTCTTTTCAATCACACATTCTTTATTAAAATAATAATACACGTAAATCAAAAATTTTTCCTTATTTCTTAACCACATATTTCACATCAATTTACTATTTTAAAATGCATTTTTACATAAAAATACCTATCAAACACCCCCTAAATATATTTATTAATTGACAGTTGATTTGAATATTTGAGTACAAATTCAAATCAATAATATGACTCGTACTAGGAGAGAAGATGAAGGACCAGAACACCAGAATATTCAAAAAGGCACAAATTTGTGGATGCTAAAATAGAAGGAAAATTTGTAGTCCTGGTCCCAAACCTTTCATTTTGCTGCAAATTACATCCTAGCCTTTCATTTTTCAGCTGTAGTCTCAAAGCTTTATATCTAATTGTAACATTAGTCCAAATCATCGATTCCATCCATAATACAGTTAGTCAACATTGAAATAGTAATTTTGACCTGAATGGACAACTTAAGTGAGGGGCTAATTTGTCAAAACAAGTTATCCAATTGAACAAAAAGCCAAAAAAAATAAAAATGATTGTCTTCTCCAAAAAACCCCACCCCCACACCCACACCAACACCAACACCAAAATTCAGAAACCTAGCGCCAATCACCACGCATCTACTTGACTTCGCACCACCCACGATCACCATTGAAAACACCACCAACGAAAACTGAAATCTCAAACAACAACACACAATCACTCAAGCTGTCTTCTCCAAAATTGTTGATTTACATTTTCTACAATAAAAAATATAAGCTAATTAAATTATATAAAAAAGACTCTTAAATGTATATGACCTCACACCTGTAAATCAGTATTCTATTAGGTTCTTTTTTTTTCGTCTTCCATTCGGGCATTGGTTATGATGGTAGAGGCGGAGACAAATGATTTATGATTCATGGTCGTGATGGAGGACGAAGATTCTTATCATGATTTGTGGTGGTGGAATTGTGTGAAGGAGGGGGGTTTGCAAGCTAGGGCGAAGACAGAATATTAGTTTAGTACGAGCAAAAAAATTTCGACGCTGAACGTCGAGATTTTGGTCATAGATTTGATGACAATAAAAAAAATTAAAACAATATTACGACAATACTAAAAACGACATTATTTATATATTACACTTGTTTCTTGCGAGTTTTTATGCTTTGATATCGTCGTACAATAATTTCATTATCGAGCTTCAAAAATCTATCTTTCTCCACATAAGCAATTGTGTTATCATTTTTCTCCCCCAACAGCGTCGAATTCTATCTTTAGATACTTAGTTTTAGTAAAAGAAAAACATGTAGAAAATGAAATCAAGAATCTATAAAGATCAATTTGAAGTGTTCAACCTTTCATACAATCTCCCAACAATTTTTTGGGCATGGACTTCATTGGGCTCCACCCCTGTTTGGGAGCATTGCCTCTTGCCATCATCTATAAAATTGTGCAAGAAAAACATGTATATAAATTGGTATAAATTAATGAAATCCAATATTTCATAGTGTCAAATATATCTCTAATAGACTAGCCTTGAGTGTACTCAACAAATTGAGACAATTTGGGACTCTGATTTTTCACTATAATGATGGAAGTCGAAAGTAAAATATGACTTAATATTTTATTGAGAGGTTTTGTATTCAAAGGTTTCATCAACAACAATACAATCATATATATTTTATTATACATCTACCATGCAAATAAATATATATAAAATATTAAATAATAGTGTGGATGATTATGGACTTCTACTATCTAGTCTTCCCGAACCATAAAGAAGATTAGGTAGTCAATTTTTAGGGGGTATTGCATTGATCAGTATCAGTGCACCATCTTCATGGCTTCCTCCTCTTCTTGTTTTTTCAATTAGTACAGTTGCAACATGTATCCTATACTAGTTGGCATGCAGGCCTAGATGATAATGAACTCGCATGCCCATAACAACAATAACAATAATAGACTCACAGGTCCAAAATGATCAAGAGCTCGCAGGTCTATAATAAGAACAATAATAATGGGCTCGCAAGCCCAAAACAATTAAGAGCTCGCAGGCTTATAAAACGACAAGAATAAAATTAACCAATCAGCACATTTACATGGTCGAGTCCAAAATCGTCCATAATAATACATTCATCACATAAATATAAGCCTATATAATATCTAATATTATATGCAAACACGTTTCAAATTTCTAACAATTAAGATCGTCTAAACTCTTTTAGACATATGGATCGGAATAATTAAATAATTAATTAATCATATTAATCAATTAATTTAATTAGCGGGCATATTTAATTAAAATCAAATTTTAATTAAATATCAAATTAGAGTCCAACTCTAATTTCAAACTCGAGACGGTGGAATTTAATCAAAATCAATTTTTAATTAAATAGTAAGATTATGGTCCAACTCTAATTCCAAAATTTTAGGGCGAATTAATGTAATTAAAATCAAATTTTAATTAAATAGCAAATTAGAGTCAAACTGTATTACCAAGATGATATTTAGGGCGAGACAATTTAATTAAAATCAAATTTTAATTAAATATCAAATTAGGGTCCAATTCTAATTTCAAGGTGAAAAATTAATTAAAATCAAATTTTAATTAAATACTAAATTAAAGTCCAACTTTAATTTAAATTGAATGAATATTTTAATTTAGGATAACACTCCTAAATAAAATAAATTCAATTTAGGGTCAAATTTAATATTTAAGTTAAAATCATATTTTAACCAAAATATAATAATTGTCAATTTTAAATGTGTCAAACTTAAAGATTTGGGTCCAAAAATCCTCTTTTGAAAACCAAATTCAAGGTTCTTTTGAAATTGCATTTTGACCCCCATTTAAAATTATAACAGGACCTTACAATTTTCGAAATCGTAAACAAGTCCCTCATTAAAATAATTGCAAAATGACCCTTGAGCTTTAATTGCAACCATGGGCTTACAATTTCATAAATTGCATGTGAAGCCCCCACCTCCAATCATCCAAAACCGACCGTAAACCCTAGGAAATTCACCCATTTGAAGAAAACCCTAAAAAGTGGAACAAAGAGGGTGACGCCGAGGAATGCCCGGTGGATATCGCTGCTGCGTGGACGCTGCTGTTGAAATCTGCAGCGTGCGATGCTGCTGCGCACGCTGCCACAAGAAGCAGCGTCGGCCAGCGTTGCCCAGCGCTAGCGATTTCTGCCAGCAATTTCCAGCCCCCTAATTTTTTTTTTATTTTCGATCCAAAAGTATTCTCTTTTCCAAACAAATTTTGAAAATGAAAAATAAATCTATATTGCTAGATCATAGAAAAACATGATAAATCAACTTTTGATTTCAATAATATGTAAATCAATTTCTAACAAATACAAAGTAGACTCTGATATCACTGTTGAGAATCTACTTAATATGCACAGCGAAAAATAAAACAAATTTCGATTTTCATCAGGATTCATCTTTGTGATTAGATAGAAATTGTGATAAAAGTTGTACATTTTTCTAGATCTGCAAACGCCTTTGCCTTTTCTTTATTTCAATGATCTTGATTCGTCAATTATAGCTATCAAATTGTCCAACCTCCAATGGTTATCCACACAGAGGATAAGATTGTAGGATTAGAATTTTTCTTGTGCTAGTAAGAATAATGAAAAATCTCTACAAATTTGTAAACCTTAATCAGTTATTTATATAAACTCAAATGGGCTTGGTCTGACTCGGTCCAATATTTAATTAATCCATTTAATTAAATTCGGTTCACAAATTAATTTGGGCTTATAAATAACCAACCAAATTAATTAATTTATCCAACGTTTGTTAAATTAATTAATTAACAAATTGCAATCTTCCAAATCTCTTTTGTGTGCGACCCATCAGATTCTCAATCAGGATGTCTAACGAAGTGAAATATTATTTTGATCTAATCAAAATTGATAAATTAAAACACCATTTTAATTTATCATCAATCCACACTCGTCGTCCCAAATTAACATCTAGCAATATGTCAGGACAATACATAAGACTGAAAATGTCACTTGGTATGACAAAATCAAACTCGTTCGTTTATCATGAAACTATAATCCATTCGTCAATATGATCCAATCAATTATGAGATATGGAAGTATGTCAATCTCGATTATCGATCATATCTTTTACTCCACTATTAAGTCAATATAAGTCGAAAACTCATTTTTGACTTATGAGTACACTTTGGCCAAAGATTTCGTTATCGACTTAATTGAATGAAATGCAAATTATAATCTCTTACTATCTAAGAGTGACGAATCCTCTATTAGTCATTCACAACCTTCATAAGATTCTTGACATACTGGAACGATGCCGTATTAGTGGCCCTTGGCAGAGCAATATAACACCGTCAAAGTATGATCGTCCTCATAGTACTATGACGACCTCAAGTCAAAGGACCAATCTCAATACCGAACGTTAGAGATTAACCACTGACACTTAGATATTTATCTATGTGGAATCTTTAGGCGGGTCTCCAATGTTTTCTTCAATAAAAAAATATCCACGTGTTCATTCAAGTGTCACCACATTTTAATTTGTGAGATCAGTTACTTACTTCACAAGTAAAAAATGTCATATGTAATGGTCTATCCATAATAACGATATCTGTATCTCGTTATTACTTACGATCACAGACGATTTAATTCAATCATATGTAATTTGTATCTCACAATTATAATTCCTTGTGATTAATTAATTACGATTATTTGAATCTACGGGCTCTATAATTAAATTTAATTGTCTATTAATTAAATAATAGATTTGCCATTAAATTGCATTAGTTATATATTAAAAGTATTTATATCCAAAATTGATTGGACCTAGAGCATAACACTTACAGAAAGATTAGGTGCCAGTTTCAACCGTGCTCTTATTGTACAAATAAATTAAGATTCATCGACCACAGTTTTAGCGATCACAAAAATGGTTACTATATGATTCTCCACTAGGGTTGGAGATGGTCTGGTTCGGTTCTAATGAGAATCAAACCAATCGAAAATTTTATGATATTTAGTAAGTGGAACCGTCGAGTCCAAATTTAATTATGGAACCGTTCGAATTCGGTTCCTAGGTTCCATATTATAATTAATTTTTTTTAATATTTACAGAGTTACATTAATTCACCTAATAATATGTTTAATTTTAGCTTTTACAAAATAACGTAATCCAATCTTATGTGTTTTTTGCATCTCTCATTGTTGAGTTATTCATAGATTTGATTGTTAAAATCACAAAAAGATGAAGATTGCGAGCTCAAAATAATTAAGAGAGACGTTATCGAGCTTTAATTCGATTCCTCCAGAACAGTAAAAATAGCACTACGTTAGAGTAATAGATTTAAATAAAACATAAGTCAATTTAATTAAGTTAGCTAATCATATTTTATTGTTTGAACTAAATTAAGTAGTTAATAAATTTATTTAGAAAATAAAATAATTTTGCTTATTTAAAATAAATAAATTAAAATAATTAGGGAGATTCGTTCTTATCCAATTCTTCAGGTCTTAATTTAGAATCGAAAACCGAATCAAACTCGTCGGATCTGGTTCAGTGTCCGTTCGGATATTTAACTTCAGAAAAATCGCTCGATTCGGGAGTTTTGTCCAGTCCTATTTTTCACTAACCAAATATTGGTCGACAAAGTTCTTGGTACGTTAAGAACGGTCCAATTTTATTATATCTTATTGCGACCAACAATTGGTTGCTGATTTAAAGTATTAGTGACCAAATAATAACTTTGTCGCTAATAATTACGGCTGGAAATTGTACCACCTTTTTTCTGCGTGAGATTGTGGATTTTGTATTGATTGTACTTACTATTGCTACATCGGTGACACAGTTTGTTTCTTCCTCTACAGGGCTTACTCCAACCCCCTCTATAATTCGTACAAAGATTAATCCAGAAGCTTCTACAGCTACAGAGGTCTCATCACAGATTTGTGCAGTTATTGGGTCGACTCTAGAGGTACCTACATATCCTCTTATTACTTCAATTATTCATCCTTCTACTACTAAGGTGCCTACATCACACTTTATCATTTGTTGGAGATCAGGTCCATACCTCATCCTTTACATTTTTTTTTCATTAATATAATATAAAATAGTCACAATAATCATTTTTGCTTAAAATAATGATCTCGTTCCAACCACATATTCAATTGGACTTTGCTGTTTGTACAAGGAAGGTTTGACATTCTTCTTGACAGAACAGACTCATAGGGTGAGGGGGGAGCAATATTTTATCATTCTTTTTCACTCGGGTCCCACACGGGTCCCACGCCAATGTGAGAATCTGTCAAAAAGATGGTAAACCATTTTTCTGTACAAATGGTATTTTCCTATTCAATTAGTCAAGGTTGAACAACGGACATTTTGGTCTAATGTTCTACCATCTGGAGCCAAACTTGCTCAACTGCGTTGAGATTAAAGTCTTTTCACTCAAACGATAATCACGTTTCAATGATGTTATTTCTGTTCTGGTAGACCGAGTGACCAAGTCTTTACATTTTGATTCTATTTTCAAACAAGGACAATAAATACAATTAATTGCATTTATGTCCACAATTTTTATTTTTTTTATATAATAAAAAACTTATTTTGAGCTATAAGTGACCAATTCTTTGCTTAGATTTGAAATAGATTATAATGAGTATTCATCAAATTATTACACACTATTCATTTCAAAATAAGATTTAGAATGAGATACCAAATAAAAGAAATAACAGCTATGTGATAAATTAATAGATAGTGAAAAAAATTAACATCATAACTCTAGATTCACAATTTTAATATTCCAAATTATATATAATAAATAAAATATAGAAATAATGAAAAATTGGAACGTTGGTTTGTTTATATTATATACATAAAATTAATTAAACCAAGTTGAGAAAAAGCAATTAATTTCAAAAGAAAAGTCAAAATTGTAAGGTATTAAAGCTGTTGAATGGAAACGTTATTTTTTCTCTTTCGTTTCTTGTTATTAAATGAAGCTTCCATTTTAGACTAAGGATCACATGCACCATCCAATGTTGACGAGAAAGGAATTCCAACGTCCTATTTACGTTGAATTATATGAAAAATTATTAAGATTTATTTTAGAGTATGTCATATATAATTATATCTTAATTTGTAATATAATTACTTTAGGTTTCATTTTTTTATGAGAGAAAATCTAAACTTCGAGCAGTTGGCTCGAAGGAAGTCTAATTGGACTCAAACCAAGTTTTAGAGGATCTTTGGTAATGATTAAAATTATATTTTTTAGTAGATTGTGATAAAAATTATTGAAATATGTTGTTAATATTGATTGTTTGACTCTGATTTAGATTAAAATCAAACATGATTTAAATTAAAATCAGATTTTAATTCAAACCAAACAAACTCTTAACTTCGGTGGATATTTGATATGATTAAAACAAAAAGACGAGTAATGAAATATATTATGTAATACAATTGGAATAGCAATTAGAATTATTTTGCTAAGCTATAATGATATTATTTACTAGTTTGCACAGTTAGTCACATATTAATAAAAAAACATGAATCATTCAATGAAGCTGGGATAGGATTTGCTTTGTAAAACCACGTAAGTATTGCAAAGAAGAAAAAGAAAAAGTGGGTTTGGTCTCTCTCTCTCTCTCTCTCTCTCTCGTTCTTCATTCATTCCACAACCAGGCCAGCTTTGGAAAGAAACCAATTCATTATAACTCAGGAATTTCAGAGCATCATCATTATGTCTGAATTAATTTTAAGTGATCAAAAGGCCACCTTTTGACAAGACCTGCCTGGCTTGGGACGCACATAAATATTTGAATAATACCCGTTGGCTCATATTAATTTTTATTTTATTACATTTCATTTTTTTCTTTTTTATTTTTAACCACATAATCCTTCGTAAAATAATATTACATATAAATTGAAATTTTTTTCTTTTTTTTTTAACCACTCATTTTAAAAAAAAAAAAAATATTCCACCCATTAATTTTTTCCATAAAATGAGAGCCAAACATGTATATGTACATCCTTTCTTAAGAATGACATTTCTTACTATGTGTAGGAAATCTATGCAAATATTGTCATGTGGAAGAATGTAAAGAAAGGTATAAGTGAAAGGTTACATGTAACATAATTGTAAATAATTATTTTATTATACACAGTTATGACTCATGAGGAACTGACAGATCAAAGTTAAGTCATTTTACGTGATAGATTTGTTAAGTTTCTAAGCTGGAAAGTGGCAGCAATAAAAATAAGCCCATTTTTGGTGATTTTTATTTTTTATTTTGGAAAAATATTGTTTTAAAAAGCGATGTTTTGAAGAATTCGTGGTTAAAAAGTAAGAAAATGTTTTAGATTTACGTGTAGAATAATTTATTGTGAGAATGTATGATTAGAAATAAATATGTAAATTTTTTTTTTTTTAAAGAACAAAAGACAAACACGGGCTAAGATTAACAACACAAATCATGCTATATGTATAATGTTTGTTGACAATGTTGGTTGATAATACACTACTTGACATCATCATATTTATGCATTAAAAAAAAAAAAAATCTGTTTTCTACATCTTATGCTTGGATTTTGACAACAAATTGTCAACCATTGTTTATACACTTAGCTTTATTCTTCACAACAAATAACAAATTTATCAGCCAGAATTAAACAATCATAAGATTGTGACATCTCAGATTTCGTTAGGTCAGGATTTCAGCTAAAAATTTCCTAAATAGTGTACTAATGATGACAATTATAATTGTGACAGAACTCAATAGTTGTTCCAAGACAAACACTCTATTTTAATTAGTGATTGAT
This sequence comes from Olea europaea var. sylvestris, assembly GCF_002742605.1. Taxonomy (NCBI): domain Eukaryota; kingdom Viridiplantae; phylum Streptophyta; class Magnoliopsida; order Lamiales; family Oleaceae; genus Olea; species Olea europaea. The sequence continues at coordinate 30,808,445 of NC_036248.1, read as the reverse complement.
GTTGAAATATGTGATTAAAAAAGAAGAAAAGTTTTTGATTTACGTGTAATAATATTTTAATGAAAAATGTGTGGTTGAAAATGAATATTTTTGAAAAAAATAATGAGAAAAAATGGATGACAAACAAGGGCTAAAAGAAATGATCTTTGATGAAAAATTGTTACGTGTTGACACACTTGACCGACCTATTGGGACCCATGGCCCACCTATGCCAATCCACGTGGCATTTTGGCTGAGTCCCCGAGGCTAACGAAGATTTACCAACACCCATAAACGACTCTTAGGACGTGGCCCAAATTCTGGAATGCCGAAGTGCAATAGCTCAGGTAGTGCATATGGTTGAGGCAATTCATACCGAAGCCCAGAACACCTCAAGCGTCACTCCTCCCTACAAATCCAGTCTTACACAAGAATTCTCTTTGAATGATTGATGGGAGACCCATCATAAAGTGCAAGTGTTTTGTCTTGTCAAAGTAACGGCGGCTCTGCCAATTAATAAATATATAGCAAGTTAGGTGGTCAAACTTGTTACCTACAATTTGACATGTAAACTAATGAGATGAGGCCATGTGTACTCCCAATCGAGAGTCATGATCTAACTTGTAATATTATAAATACTCCCCCATGTACCCCATACATGGACTAATGCAAGATTCAATAGAAGAAACAACATTTTACTCAACTCTCTCTTTCACCTTTTTGCAATACATATGAGATCACATATATATTTTACAAACATCGATTGGTAATTATTGTACAATCCTTATATAAATGTCTCACCGAATTCCGAACGTTGTCGTCCCTCGCCTTTAAGCCGCTCCCACTCCCTTGATTTGCTCGTTCCAGACCATCCACGTGTCTTAGCGTATTGGACTAGACTTAAGTGTGTGCGGGTAGGTCCGGTATTTGTTGGCAACATTATTTGGGGTCAACAGATTGGCGCCGTCTATGGAAAATCATAATATGACAACGAGCAACCGTGTGATGAAAGTTTAGCAAAGAAGAACATTTGGACATCCCATTGGAAAATGATTTGGTCTTGAAAAAGAACAAGAGGAAAACCCTATAACCTGAAAAAGAAACTTAGAATCAAACATAGAAAAATGAGCTCAGATGGAGATGTGACCCTAGGAGGGTAAGAGAAAGCACATGAGCAGCCCCACCAGCAGCTCGTCGCACGCCCTACCACCATCACAGGAGAGGTGGTATGAGAGTTGCTGCCCAGATCACTAGGGAGATGGCTGCCATGGCAGCAGACATGAGGAACATCGCTAGCCAAAATATGGCCATCAGAGAACTTATGGCTCAAATGCAGGGCCAGAGAGGTTTTCCTAAACCTCTCTATGCGTCCTAATGGGAATACCAACAAGAGAACGACGTTCAAACCAAAGGACTACGTCACCATTGTACAGCCAAGGTGACAGCCCCATGGAAGGGAAGTGCAAGTTAATGTTTCCTCCAACTATGCAGCAGGTCGACCCACTGAGGTCCTTATAACCAGCAGGACTACTTTCCCCTACATATGAGCCAGAACATAGACCCAGGAGGTCAAGCAATGTGTTTGACAAGCTTAGCCTAGTGGAACGAGGCGCTGGCAACAACTGATCCCAACTCTGGGTCACCTCGCTTGAACTCCGAGACGTACTCCACATGCCTCCCTTTGACAAGACTGAACGCTAAAGGGAAAAGCATCTGCTTAGATAGAACTCTACGTAGTTCTACTTTCTCAATTTGATCCACCAAAGTCGCTAAAGTGCCAAAGTGAACTAGTTCAATTGAAAGATTGTTCAGTTTAAGCATCTATTCAAGTTACAAAGTTATCAAACTTAATTACTTCAACTTACTTGGATGTTACAATTTGCTTAAGTAATGAGGCTTAAGTTCAATCGAAGTTAAATCATTGTTCATTTGGCTTAAGTTATTGTTTCGAGTGATTGAAGTTGAGATGTTAAGTTCAAGTTACTATTCAAGTCGTTAAGTTATTCACTTGACGAATAAACAAAGCACAGTTACATGATGAGGCTTATACACTTGCAAAAGATGGCATAATTGATCAATAGAAAAAATTACAAAAGGGGAGGGCTCAAGGCCAGTACATTGATTTAAACTGAAAGGACACGTAAACTAAACCTATGATGATGTTGAAGGTGCCTCCACAATTGGTGCCTCGGCAACTTTAGCTTTAGATGTATCTTCTTTCTCTTTGACTACCTCACCACCAGCTGCTCCCTCGACAGGGGTATGAGGAACCTCATCATCAAACTCACCCCTCAGCTGCACTAAGTTGTAGTCTAGGTAAAGCTCCTCAGTCCTTTCCATCATCTCCGAGTAAGCAAAGTTTCTCTAGTAGACACTAAAGCTCTTGTACTCCTCAGTGTGGTGGAAGTTGGCAACATATTCTTTCACTGACTTTTCCCCTGCCACCTTGGCCTCCTTTTCAGTTTTTTTCAGCTTACCCCACATGCCACTTTATTTGGCTATCCAAAAAATTATACGCATCACTGGCCCCAACTAGCTCCAAGTTCGCATTTTCTAGGGCCTCAGCAATCACCTTTTGGTGATTATTGTAGATCTCCACCTTTTTGGTGAGGGAGGCCACCTCACACTGGGACTCGTAGACCTCCTTTTTCAACGCCTCAATTTGGGCCAAAGCAAATTCCAACTTTGCAGCATCTTCAACTCTTTGGGCCTTCGCCTCTTCTACCTCAGCCCTTAACTTTTTCAATTCCTCCTCGGCGGAGGCCAGCTTGTCCGAAAAGGACTTATTCCTTGATTGAAATCAACTAGGGTTGCTCTGCCAATTGACAAATGTATAGCAGGCTAGGTGGTCAAATTTGATGCCTACAATTTTTTTGATATGTAAACTAACAAAATGAGGCCACGTATACTCCCAATCGAGGGTCATGATCTAACTTGTAATACAATAAATACTCCCACATGTACCCCATACAAGGACTAGTGCAAGATTCAATACAAGAAACAACACTTTACTCAACTTTCTCTTTCACCTTTTTGCAATACATACGAGATCACAGATATATTTTACAAACATCGATTGGTAATTATTGTAAAATCGTTATATAAATATCTTGCCAGATTTTGAACGTTGTCGTCCCGCGCGTTTAAGCCCCTCCCACCCCCTTGATTTGTCCGTTCTAGACCGTCCACGTGTCTTACCGTATTGGACTAGGCTTACGTGTGGGCGAGTCCAATATTTGTTGACAACATTATTTGGATTAAAAAAGAAAAACCATTAAACAATGGCGTAATCTTCATTCCAACACTCAACGAATTTAGCCTAAAATGCTAATAATGGAATTACAACAAGAGATATGAATATTCATCACCTGGAAATATGATTGCAAAAGGAGGTATCGATATCAATTTGACCTTTTTAAATTCCTTCAACTAGTCTTCAACTGATTCCGATTATTATTATTATTATTATTATTATTATTATTATTATTATTATTATTATTATTATTATTATTATTATTATTATTTATTTATTTATTTATTTGCCTTTGATCTTCAATTTTAAGCTTTGATTATTCAAACTCTTGATGTTTTCGCTTTCGATCTCTTCTTTACCTTCTTCTCCATGTTCTTCAATGAATAATCTTGAAATTATCATCCCAAATTAGGTTAAATTATTCATCCAATTGCTTGCCAAAATATGAATAAAATAAACAAAGAATTTTTTTTCCCGGAACTGTATCATGTGATCGCATGGTAACACCTTATTTCTCTTTATTAGCATTTTTTGGTCCTTGGTTTCAACTTTTCATTTAACTTATGTCCCTTATAATTACTACCAAAGCCTTGATCTTCCAAATTATGTCAAGTCGGTCTCTATTCTCTAAATTATGAACAAAACATATACCTTCTACTAGATTTTCGTTCATATTCTCCAAAAGCTTATTAAGCATCGAGTTTTACTTAAACAAACAATATTTACATGAGATTTAATGATAATTCTCTAAAAATACTCTCAAATATCTATCTTTGACAGTGCAAATAAGCGTATAAAATACATTTATCAAATACTCCAAAATTAAACATTTATTTGTCCTCGAAAAAAATCATATGCTCAACTCCACAAACAAACACAAAATTACCAAATAGCTAGATAGCTTGCTGTTTTATCTTACACTTTGAAAATTTCGCATAAAACATATAAACGACTTCAAAATCACAATACTAAGATCATTTCTATTTATTGAATGCTAAACCGATGTGAACGTGTGAAAATCAAGTAAATTATCATAAACTCATAAGTCGATTCAATTTTTGACCCTCAATAATCAAATATATCATTTCTTCATGCATACCCACAAACTTGTTTTTTAACCTCTCTTCTAGGGTGTATTCTAAAGTTGAAACCATACTACTAACTACTTTCCTTCTCTAGTTCGGTTGAATTTTACCAATGCAAGTCACTAATTTAACCAATGATAATTACCTCGAGATTTTGATTGCTTCAACCTCTAAGACCCAACTAAGCTAATAACCTCCTCTACATGTCTGACTCCCTAAAATAGGTTAAGTTAAAATCATGAATGTAGTGTGTTTTTAGTTTTAGGCTTTCTTTTTTAAGTTTTACGTATTCAATTTCATTCACTAGTTTTGATCACCTTTTTTATTTTATTTATTTATTTATTTATTCTTTTGGTGATTTTGAATAGGTGTCCTAATGAGGATCTTTAATAGGGTATCTTTAACTCGTGAAACATGGTAGTTTTTCCATTTTTATGCTATGATTGGTGAAAATACACCTTACTATCACATTTATTACTGAGATCAAACGTCTAAGACAATTGCATGGAATCAAAAGTTGTGTCAATAGTGTAACATCGCAAGTTTTTACAAAACCTATAGTATTACCAAAGAGTCGCTTTTCTTTATATTAAATATGGAATGATAAAAAGTATTTCTTTTAAAATAAAATAAAATGGAAATATCCATAAATTTAAACCAAATTATGGGAATTGTATCCTAAAACAATAACATAATCACCTAACTTATTTAATAAAATTTCTTTAAATGAATTGTTTTAGCTAATAAATTGAAAGAAAGAAAAACTTAGGGTGTGTTTAATTGCGAGCATGGAATTTGTATAGAAATAAAATAAATTCTAAGCAATTCATTGTATAAAAAATATTAATTAAATATGTTTGATTAATTTAGTTTTCAAATTAAAAAATGTTATATTTATCCATTTTTTATTAGTAGGTTGATGGGATAGATGAGAGAGAGAGAAAGAGAGAATGGATTCTCTGGAAAATAAAATATTTTTCTTGATCTTGAGGAAAATATAGTCAAGTGACCAAAAGTAGGAAAATGTTTTCTATGGAAAAAAGTGTTAATCAAACAGTACAAAAGTAAGAATTTGGGTAGAAAAAAACACATTTTCTATGAAAAAATATTGACAATCAAATGCACCGTTAATTTTTAATTTTCCTTCAATCCGCTTGGTAGCTCGTATCACCATTTTACCACAAATCCAATCAACATGAATTAGTCTTTAAATTTTTTGCAAGAGTGAATATTTGAAAATATTGAATAAGATACATGCATATAACAATAAAATAGACACTTCATATTACATTTTTTATGGAGTATATTGATGACTAAACGAGACACCCAATAATAGTATTTTGACTTTTTGAGGAATTTCACATTTCATTAGGTCGAATCAAAAGGTCTATTAGCAGTTCATGCATAAAATATCGAATATAAAAATATATGGTAACAAACTATTTGCACAAAAGCATCTTTGAGTTGATGAGAAGAATTTTTGGAAGACAAAATCTAAAATCACGTTCAAAATTTTCTAATTTCTAATAACGCATTACAAAGGAGCTGATACATCTTAAATATTAAGCATAATTTTCTCCTACAACAAAGTGTACAATTAAATGATTTGGCCTATAATAAGAAAGGTGAAGACCGAAAATAGAAAGGAAGATGCAAGGAAAAGGATCCATAAAATTAAAATAGTCAGTATACCATATTGGTTAAACAAATCTAGTTTATTAATTATCACTGTATCGACACTTAATTAGTTGGCCAAAATAATATTGACTTTAAATCTTATTTTCACTTCAATCCCTCAACTTTTAAAAATTATTAAAAGGCATCTAGGTCAAAATCCTTTTCACTAAATAATTATATACTCTAAAATTTTGGATGTTACAAATTCGTCTCCTTGAAATGAATTTCATACTCGAAATTCGTACATGTACAACCTCTCCTTACATTTGCGAAAATCTAATTATGTCGGACACATATATCCAATTATGGTTAATCTTTTAATGACAATCTATCTCATTACATACCCACATGGACAATATTCACATAAAGTGTCAAAAATTTCAATCAATAAATTATGATGGGGAAACATTCTTATTCGTTTCATAAGAGAACTCATAATTATGCTAGAAGATTGAAATGTTATTTTCTATTCATCACAATAGTTCATTGACTTCGTTCGAATTTGGTAATAGCTACTTTTCAGATAGAAGATCTAGCTAAAAACACATGAACCATGATGACCTAGGTGAAATAAAAATTCTTAACCACTTAATCACGATAGTTCTCAAAAAATTAGGTTAGTTAGATTAGTTTAGGATAAATTAGATATAACTAAGTCTTGTTTTGTTAAGTTTTTACCACATTAATTTAGATTGAGAGTAGATCACATTGAAAATTGACAGTAAGTCCTACTCTGTGGAAACGATATTTGGACTCAAAATTTCATTCTATTACTTGTCACGATTCGTACACTTACAGAATCAATCTAACAATGATTACAATATTATCATGTCTGGTTCCTTTGGAATGGATGGAGATATAACTATAGGATTTTTGGTCCTGGAAACCATTTTAGAAGTTACTCCTACGTTACGTGAAAGAAGGTGAGCGAATAATGGGGTAGCCATTTGCTCAACATGTCATCACCTATTAAACATTAAATGAAAATCAAATTCTATTTAATTCACAGGACATAATAACTATATTTAAAAATTAAATGTATACTAAAATAAAAATAAATTACTCCAATAGCTCTCACAGAATCTACTACACTTGAGTCAATGATGATAGAAAACTAGCCTTCTCTAACTTTCATATTTTTTCGAATCACTTGCACAAAACATATATATATGATTAGTAGCTCTATAATCTACAATCCAGGTATTTGTAAAATCAACCAGTAAGCAAGACTAAGCACTGAAAACTTACCAGTACCCTATTTTTAGCTAGTGCATCAAGGCATTCTTTCTTTCAATGTCCTTTCTAATCGTAGTTGGAACATTTGTCTCCAACTTTCTATTTGCTTTGGTCATTTTGTTGATCCCTTACTTGTTAACTTTCTTTCTCTTCTTTCCAACTTCTCCTATAGCTTAGAACCAGAGGAGAGGGGCGGATCCAGCATTGAGGTTGAACACGGGCTACAATACAAATATACATAGATTTATCTTTTTTTTTTTAAAAAAAAAAATTAGACATTTTCAGGATCCTGGCACGGGCTATTGCACGGTCAAGCCCATGCCTGGATCCGCCAGTGAGAGGAGCTACCAAAAATTGTTTAAGCCTACAACTTCTAGCCTTGAGACTATTCTTTATATTCTTCAACTCATTCATCTACTCGGATAATGACATTTTCTTCTTATACAAGTAACAGTCCACAGTAAACTGCGAGAAAATATAAGATAAAAGTGTTCAATACCATATCAACACGATTATTAGAATCAATAGTTGCACCCTAATTCTCCACCACATGTTGAAGTGTGCAATTATAGTCAACATATAATTATTCAGTTGTGTTTCAAGTTTCATGTGGATGGTCTACAAGGAATCAATCATAGTCAACATACGATCATACATGTGTGTTTCAAGTTTCATGTGGATGGTCTATAAGGAACAAATTCCTACAAAAGCCCTCTCACCAAACATGTGTTAGAGGCTCTGCATGATGTTATAGAGGTAACCTTAACTTTCAAACTTCTGATGCAACACATTTGACATGGATGTCAAATAGTAATAGTGGGTCATCTTATCTACATTTGAAACTTATCATATACAACCGTCTTGGACTTTCATGTAGTATCATTATGTTCCTTAGTATATTCCTCAAGCATAAATCAAATTTCTTAAATAAACACAAATATCAAGTTAATTTCTAATCCACATAAATTTTTTGTTTTGTTTTAAAATGACGTATCAATATCCATAATTCTGATAATTTTTCCCTAGTTTCACTCAAAATTATCCACATTTTGCATTTACCTTTCGAAAATTCCCATTATATCTTTTTGTTTTTCATGGTAAAATCCTATCTCAAATCTGAAATTACATATTCTTGTTACCGAAGTGATACATAGCTACATTTTGTAAACTAGAATCACCATAGTGTGGTTTTTTGAAAAGTGAATATGGAAATGCCATGTCATCGTTGTATTAGGTCCATAAAAAAGGAAACAGTAGTGAAGAGCATCCCTTCCATAGAGTTGTTGCAACGTAAACTTGACATAATAGGAATATGCATCAATAAAATATCATCGCCGATGATGGACAGTTGCCGTGAAATTATTGCCCGCCTCTTTGCTAACTCATGCCTTCTCAAGCAAAAATAAGTAACCCATGGCAAAAGAGTGCTAAAAAAAAGTACATAAATTATTGTTAAACCATCATTTTCAAAGAGAACAATTAAATTTTGTATACACGGACTACTAGTTAATAAAATTTTGATTTTAATTTTCATTTTTTCATATTGATTAGTGTTTATATTATTATCTCAAGAAAGGAAAGAAGTTCAAATGGACTTCGAATGTGAAGAGGCCTTTGTGGCCCTGAAGAATCACCTCAGTCAGGCTCATCTATTGTCCAAATCAGGCCTAAAAGAATTCTTGCAGTTTTACTTGGTTATCTCGATAGGGGCCACCAGTGTTGTACTAGTCCGAACCAAAAGGTCATGATAGCTACTAATCTACTATGTGAGGAAAGCCATTGAGGATGTCAAGGCGAGATATTCAGATATGAAAAAAATTAGCTTTTACATTGATTACATACTCCAGGAAATTGAGCCTATACTCTTAGGCTCATACCTTGAAGTATTGACAAATTAACCTTTGAGGCAGGTTCTTCAAAAGTTCAATGGTTCAGGAAGGTTGATAAAATCAGCTATTGAGCTCATTCAATTGGACATCCAATTCCAACAGAGAACTGTTATTAAGGGTCAAGTCTTGATAGGCTTTTTTGTGGGATTTACCGAGGGACCTATAATGCCGTGGATGGGAAAGAGCCTAAGTCAACGGAGGAAAGGGGATGGAAGTTGTTTGTTGACAGCTCATTCGGAGAGATTGGATCGGGAGCAGACATGATCTTAATAATTTAGAGTGACATCATTGAACTACACTCTAAGGTTCGTTTTTCAAGCCTTAAATAAAATGGTAGAATATGAATTATAGATAGTCGATCTGAAGTTTGTAAAAGAGATTAAAGTGAAAGCGGTCCAGGTCAATGATGACTTACAAGTTATATTAAATCAAGTGAATGGTAATTCGCAACAATGGACAAAAGCATGACGATTTATTTGAAGCATGGCATATATTGACGGACAATTTCAATAAGTTTTATATCATTCGAGTCTATCTAATGGGGAACACCAGTGTCCCCAAACTGGCCAATAGTAGGGATTTTCAGCTATTGAGGGTGATTCTATTGATCACCTCAAGAAGCCCTCAGTCGAGGTTAGAAAAGAAATGGCTATTACTCAACAACCCTACTGGATGAAAGATTTGAAACTAAGAGTCATCCTTTTTTGTAGTAAGAGACGGATTCCTATTTAATTGGATTTTCTCATTCCAGTACTAGTTGTATTAGACGAGAAGATATCGAATACCTACTGGTATACGAGAGGATTTGGGGGCAATCACAACGGTGGTTTCTCAGTGGCCCAAAAGATCTTGAGACAGATGATACTACTAGCCGACCCTGAAAAGAAGATTCTTGGAACTACCCCCTATTTCCACATCTCATTGCGCAAAAAGTCATTTTCATCCATTTTCCAATAAAAAGACAATTTTACCCTTCTATTTAAATAAAATAAAAAGAAATGAAATGAAAAGATAAAGAATTAATTGCAACAGTAGTCCCAAATTTTCAAAGATTACAAATTAATCACAAATATATAATTGAAAATCAAAACAAAACAAAAAACCTCGAAAACAATTTGGAGGAGAATGATGACAATAAACCAAGTGAAGAGTGCGGAGTGGTGGGAATCTATGGCGACCTTGAGGCCTCATGCCTTTGCTATTTAGCCCATCATGCACTCCAACATCAGGAGGGTGTCGGAGTTGTGTCGGTTCACGATAATGTGCTTCAGTCGATTAAGTGTGTAGGGCTTGTGTCTAACGTGTTTAATGAATCGAAACTAGATCAATTGCCTAGTGATATGGCAATAGGCCATGTTAGGTGTACTCTACTTGTAACGCCCAAAATTTTAATAAACGATGAAGTGTTACGAAAACTCAATTTTCTCTTTAATAATTCCAGAAGTCTCAAATAAAAGAAATTCTTTATTTTCAACTATTAGTATATATTTAAACGCAAGATCCAAGTTTCTAAAAATTTAAACACAGTCGATGGACTAATTAAACAAATAAGTCTTTGAACAAATAAAACTAATGAATAAATTTAGAGACATGAAAAAACAAACTAAATGTTTAATTTCTCTTTCATTTCTTCGATTCACTCGACAGGCCGCAACACCATCCCGCTAAAATTCCAATCGACCTGAACTAACTTGTAAAAATTTGTAAGGGTGAGTATTCGAAAAATACTCAGTAAGATACGTGTAATTTCCATACACAATTATATAACAAATAAAATATATACTTCATACCACTCTGCTCTTATAGAATATATCGGTGACCAAGCGACACACTCATCTTAGATCATCTTATAATTCCATAAGATTTCATCTCTCTTTTTTAAAGAACCCGAAAGTCCATTGGCAGTCCATGCATATTTAATTGAGCCTCCGTTTGGTCCCCATTAAATTATATTTCATTTTTTTCTCTCTCTTATTTTCAACTACACAATTTTTCATAAAATAATATTACACGTAAATTGAAAACTTTCCTTTCTTTTTCAACAACTCATTTTTAAAAAAACATTACTCCACTCATTTTCATTTCCAAAAAATGGGGGCCAAATTGGGGCTGAACATAAAAAGTATAAAGAAACGAAAACACTTGCATATAAAGTATCTTACCTCGATATAAAAGAATATAAATGCAAGTTCCAAATTCTGAATTTCTTGACTAAAAATCATATTGCTTTCTTCTTCTAAAAGTACTTATCTCTCTCTATCGTGTACGTATATTTTCTATGGAAACGCCTCCCGGAGTGGTGCAAAGGACAGGAATGAGGTTATCTCACGCCTTTCTGACAGTCGCAGTGTGGGGGTTCGATTCCTGAAACATGAAATTGGACTCCTTATATGCACAGTGTACAGACAGCTCTTGTTCTCTAACCTGTTGAAACACATTTCGCGATTTACTTCCCTCACAAAATTTTAAAGACGGAGTGATGAAGGTCCTAAAGGTTGGGATTCAACCTTTATATTTTCTATGGAAACATTTCTGACTCTATCTGGCCTTTATTTTTGTTTTCTGTGATGAGTAAATTGACTTCATGGGTATATATAGGACAAATCATTAATTAAATTGTAGTGTACCTAGGATTTGATGAGGCGTGTCCCATAAGGTAAAGAATTTGGGATAGGTATGATGTATAAACTTATCCCACTTTTGTAGAATTCCAAGGAGGTGAAAAGATTTCTCAACGCTAATACCGAGGCTAGAAATTTGGATATGGCTTGGTATTTTCATATAATAAATCTAGGTTAGGTTAATAAAGATTTTTTTTCCTCATTTAAGGTTACCTTATCACGTTAACTCACATAATCAGGTTGAAATTTTGGTAAATAAAATACTAAGTAGAGACTATAATTTAAAATTGAATAATAGTAAATGGAGTTTGAAATATATCAGAATTTTCAATTTACATTGATCATAATCAAAGTAGGATTATAATTAGCAATTAACATTCATCCTAATCAAAATAAGAATATAATTAATGATTAATATTTATCATAATCAAGGTAGGATTCTCGTACATCACACATGTGAAATCATCTAAAATCATAAATCAACTCTACTTAATTATCAATTTAAAGATAACTTTTTGAGCTTTCAATCTCTTGGACATAAATAATCCAAAATAACTCTTTCTCGATCCAAAGACTTATCAATAATTACGACTTACAAAATAAGTCCAATATTTATGTAATAAATATTGTTCCATCATTATCTAACTATTTAGAAAACATAAATTATAAACTTATTCCATTTTAGTCCCCAACTTTTTTTATAAAAAAAATATAACAAACAAACAAATAATAATAATAATAATAATAATAATAATAATAATAATAATAATAATAATAATAATTTCTCCCTTTAAGAGAATTTCGTCCTCGAAATTGCCTGTGTTTGGGGTCTTCCGTAGTCTGTCTCTGGGCTCGGGTGTTACAATATACTCTCTTTAAGAGAATTTCGTCCTCGAAATTGTCTGTGTTTGGGGTCTTCCGTAGTCTGTCTCTGGGCTCGGGCCTTTCTCTTCTTTTCGGGCTCGTCATTCTTCTTTGAAGGGTCTTCTTTACAATTTTTGAAAATATGCCATGCTTTATCGCATCGATAGCACACGTGTTTTCCAAACAAACAATCGCCCCTATGCATTTTGTTGCACTTTGGACAGAGTGAAACGACTTTTTCAAAACTCGATTCGAAGTTAACCTTCTTGTTCTATCCTTCTCCTTTCTTTTTATTAGAACCATTCCATTTCCTCTTTTCTGAAAACACGGCCCCTTGTTGAGGAGTTTGGTCAATCTCCAACCTATTTGAGATTGTCTGGGCAATATGCAATATCTGGCTATAGGTGGTGAATTGGTGGGATGTCAGTATTCCACCAATCTTAGGACGTAACCCCAATTCGGAACTCCTTGCTTTCTTTGCTCCGTGTCCACTAGGTGTGGTGCATACCTCGAGAGTTGTTCGAATTTTTTCTCATAATCCTCAAGCTTCATTGTTTCATGTTGAAGTTGAAGGAATCCTGTCTCGTTTTGATCACTTAGAGCTTGTGGGAAGTATTTTCCCATCACGTTGTCCTTAAGTTGAGTCCAAGTCAGAGCACATTGTTGTGCTTCTATTCTAGTGCACGATGCTGATCCCCACTAGTGCCCTGCAGCGTCAACCAACATGATTTTTTCACATAATACCTTCTAAGCATCAGTGCAAGATAGATGTTTGAAGATTGACTCCATTCCTCTTATCCATTTTTCAGCTGCTTGTAGGTCTTCCTAGCCATCGAAAGTTTGGGGTTTTGTAGCGAGGTACTGCTCCACAATTGAGCTAATGTCGTTAGTGTTTGCATTATGAGGACCAATATGTGTTTGTCATCTACCCCAATCTTATACAGCCCTCAACAAGTCCCTAATGAGCATTGTTTGAGTTTGTTATCTTAGCATTTTCTTAACATGAATTAAATTTTAATTTAGAAATATTTGATGACGTAGAAATTAATTATGATAATATTAATTGTAAAAGCTTTAAATATATATATTTTTGAATCCTTACATATAGTATCTAGTTCCAAAAAAAAAAAAAGTAAATAAAAAATAAAAAATCCAATAAATAAACTCTTCCTAAATTGGTAAATAAAACATATCTCTAATCTCTTTAAGTCCTAGAATTCTCCTTTGGTAGAGTCTCATCATCTGAAGTAATGCATGACTCAGGCGTAGAATCCGTATCCAAATCAATGATGTTTTGTGGCTTGAATTCTTGCTCGGGATCCTCCTCCGACTCGGGTTTGATTTCCTCCTCAGGCTCCTCTTCTAGATCTTCCTTAGTCTCTTCCTCTGGCTCTGGTTCAGGTTCGATTTCCTCCCCTAGATTCTCTTCAAGCTCCTCCTCTAGGTCCTTCTTCTACCTGTGGTTCTGGTTTTAGATCGGGCTCCAGCTCCAGCTCTAGCACGAGCTCTTGTTGTCTGTGGTTCCATAGGTTTATGATTTATTGACAATATCCTTTAAAATCGATCATATTCCATTCTTCTTGCGAATATAGTCCATAATTCAGATCCCTCATGAAGTAAACCACGTCTCTCCATTGGGGTCGCATAGTGCTTATGAGATGGTATATCTAGAGGATTTTTCTCTCATTATATCTGAACGATTTTGCTTACTACCACGATGTCTAACGACGTGAAATATTATTTTGATCTAATCAAAATTGATAAATTAAACACTCTTTTAATTTATCACAGATTCACACTCGTCGTCCCAGATTGACATCTAGCAATGTATCAGGACAACACATGTGACGGAAAATGTCACGTGGTATGACAAAACCAAAACTGTTCGTTTACCATGAAATTATAATCCCTTCGTCAATATGATCCGATCAACTACGAGATATGGAAGTGTGTCAATCTCGATTATCGATCATATCTTTCATTCTTCTATTAAGTCAATATGAGTCGAAAACTCTTTTCGATTTATATGTACACCTTGGCTAAGGATTTCGTTATTGACTTAATTGAATAAAATGCAGATCACAATCTCTTACTATCTAAGAGTGACGAATCCTCTATTGATCATTCACAACCTTCATATGGTTCTTGACATACCCGAACAATGTCGTATTAGCGGCCCTTGGCAGAGCAACATCCAACACCGTCAAAATATGATTGTCCTCATATAAAGTACTATGATGACCTCAAGTTGTAGGACCAATTTCGTTACCGAACGTTAGAGATTAACCACTGACACTCAAATAGTTATCCATGTGGAATCTCTTAGCGGGTCTCCAATGTTTTGTTTTATAACAAAACATCCACGTGTTCATTTAAGTGTCACCACACTTTAGCTCGTGAGATCAGCTACTTACTTCACAAGTAAGAAGTGCCACACGTGATGGTCTAACTGTATTAATGATATCCGTATCTCGTTATTACTTACGACCACGGTTTATTCAAGATCCAATTATATGTAATTTGTATCTCACAATCACAACTCCTTGTGATTAATAGATCACTTAAAATTGGATATTGAGATTCTATTATTTAATATTATTTATCACAAAATTAATTTAAATAAATAATAGATCTCGTCAAAATCAAATGCATTAAACATATTAAAAGCCTTTACAACCTAAATCGATTGGATTTAGGGCATAATACTTACAAACTCCCACTTGTACTAGATCCAATCACTCACGTATCTAATACCATAAGCATCCACATGACGATCATGTTTCTGCTGTGACAATGGCTTTGTCAGTGGATCTGCAATATTGTCATCTGTGGGAGCTCGCTCTATCGTTACGTCATTTCTTTGTATAATCTCCCTGATGAGATGATATCGCCTTAGCACATGTTTGGATCGTTGATGAGACCTCGGTTCTTTCGCTTGCGTGATGGCTCCATTGTTATCACAATACAAGGTATGGGATCAACAATGCTAGGAATGACTCCAAGTTCATTAATGAACTTTTTGATCCACATAGCTTTCTTTGCTGCTTCAGAAGCAGCTATATACTCGGCTTCTATTGTTGAATCAGCGGTTGTCTCCTGTTTGGAATTTATCCAACTAACCGCTCCATTGTTGAGAGTAAACATATATCCTGATCGAGACTTGCTATCATCTTTGTCAGTTTGAAAACTAGCATCAGTATACCCATGAATTTTCAGTTCATTTCCTCCATAGATCAAGAACACATCTTTAGTCATTCTCAAGTACTTAAAAATGTTCTTAACCGCTATCCAGTGTTTCTCATCAGGGTTTGCTTGAAACCTGCTCGTAACATTTAGAGCATATGAAACATCTGGTCTTGTACATAGCATCGCATACATGATAGATCCTATCGCCGAAGCATAAGGAATCTTATCCATGCGACTCCTTTCATCATGTGTTTTAGGACACATATCTTTTGAGAGGTAAATCCCATGCGACATGGGACATAATCCTCTTTTAGACTCTTCCATATTAAATCTTCTCAAAATTTTATCCATGTACGAAGATTGGGATAAGCCTAATAATCTTTTAGATCTATCTCTATAGATCTTGATTCCCAAGATATACGCTGCTTCTCCCATATCTTTCATGGAGAAATTCTTTGACAACCATAATTTTACCGATTGAAGCATTGGGATGTCGTTTCCCATTAATAATATGTCATCGACATATAATATCAGAAATACGACCGCGCTCCCACTTGTTTTCTTATAAACACACGGTTCATCTTCATTTTTCATAAAATCAAACCTTTTGATTGTTTCATCAAAACGAAGATTCTAGCTCCTAGAAGCTTGCTTTAATCCATAAATGGATCGATTTAGCTTACATACTTTGTTGGCTCATTTGGACTCAAAACCTTCAGGCTGTGTCATGTACACCTCCTCTTGTAAGTTTTCATTAAGGAAAGCAGTTTTGACATCCATTTGTCATATCTCATAATCATGGTATGCAACTATTGCAAGCAAAATCAGAATGGACTTTAGCATGGCTACAGGCGAAAAAGTTTCATCAAAGTCAATACCTTGTCGTTGTGTGTAACCCTTCGCTACTAGCCTTGCTTTGTATGTGTGGATGTTTCCATCCACATCGACCTTTTTCTTGTAAACCCATTTACAACCTATCGATTTTATCCCACCTGGAAGGTCGACCAAGGTCTAAACCTTGTTCTCATACATTGAGTCCATTTCGAATTCCATGGCATCTTGCCATCTCTTCGAATCAACACTTGACTTTGCTTCTGCGTAATTTGTAGGTTCATCATCCTCAACTAATAATGCTTGATTAGTAATCGTGAATTCGTACCTTCTGGGAGGTCGAATGATCCTACTTGATTTACGCTGAGCTGGAGGGTTCTCAGGGTTCTCTACATCAAGAGTCTGTCCATCAACAGGTGTAGGATCATACTCAAGTTCATCTAATTGGTCAACAGTATCTGTGGATTCTTGAACTTTTTCAAGTTCTAGTTTGCTCCCACTACCCTCTCCTAGAATAAACTCTTTCTCTAGGAATATGACATGCCTTGAGATGAACACCTTCTTCTCAACGGGATTATAAAACTGATATCCAATTGTCTCTTTTGAATATCCCACAAATACACATTTGTCAGATTTAGCTTCAAGCTTATCTGATTCATTTCGCTTTACATAAGCGTCACAGCCCCAAACTTTGATATGAGATAAGTTTGGTCTTTTTCCTCTTCATAGCTCGTATGGAGTTTTGTCGACCGATTTAGATGGGACACGATTAAGTGTGTAGCACGCAGCAATTAGTGCATGACCCCAAAATGATTTTGGGATGTTTGCATGACTCATCATAGATCGCACCATGTCTAACAAAGTGCGATTCCTCCGTTCAGATACACCATTATGTTGCAGTGTATATGGCGGAGTCCACTGTAAGAGAATCTCATTCTCTTTAAGATAATCTAAAAATTCTCCCTTTAAATATTCTCCACCTCGATCTGATCTCAGCGTGAGTATATTTTTACCAGTTTGTTTCTCTACTTCAAGTTTGAATTCCTTGAACTTTTCAAGTGCTTCATGCTTGAATTTCATCAGATACACATAACCATATCTAGAATGATTATCAGTGAATGTGATGAAGTAAGAGAAACCACCTCTGGCAGTTATTGACATGGGTCCACATACATCAGTATGTATTAGTCCCAGCAGTTCTGTGGTTCTTTTTCCTTTTCCAGTAAAAGGAAACTTGGTCATTTTGCCTAACAGGTACGACTTGCATTTGTCAACAAAATCAGTTGACCCTAAGTATCCATCTTTATGTAACTTGGAAATGCGTTTGTCGTTAATATGACCCAATCTGCAATGCCAAAGGTATGTATTATTTAGATTATCACTTTTATGCCTTTTATTTTCTATATTCATAATAGACGACTCAATATCAAGAATATAAATTCCATTTTGCAATACACCACAACCATAAAAGATCTCATCTTTATAAAACGAACAACTATTGTTCTTAACATTAATTGAAAAACCATTCATGTCTAAACACGAAATAGAAATAATATTCTTAGTAATGGCGGGAATAAAATAGAAAATTTCTAATTCTAATACTAAGCCTCAAGGCAGTGGTAAGAAGTATGTCCCTACAGCTAATGCAGCAACTCTTGCTCCATTTTTCACGCGCAGGTCAACTTCTCTTTTCTGCAGTGGTCTACTTCTCTTTAGTCCCTGCATATTTATACAAATAAGAGATCCACATCTGATATCTAATACCCAAGAAGCTAATGAAGTAGATATATTAACCTCGATAACAAAAATACCTGAAGTAGAAGTTTCAGAAGACTTATTTTAAGACTTATTTCCCTTCAAGCTTGCGAGGTAAGCCTTGCAGTTCCTCTTCCAATGACCTTTCACTCCACAGTGATAGCATGGGTCATCAGATTTGGTATTGTCCTTGCCTGCTTTGACTGCTTTGTTATTGCCCTTAGCCTTTTTGGATGTTTTCTTAAAACTTCCTTTGATTTTCCTCTTAGTTCTCTTGGAGGAATGAATAGCTAAGAAATGCCCAGTGCTAGCCTTGACATTGGGCTCCACAGTTTTAAGCATATTAAGCAACTCAGGGAGTGTGCATTCGATCTTATTCATATTAAAGTTCATAATGAACTGTGAATAACTATCTGGCAGAGATTGCAGAACCAAGTCAATACTTAGTTTATGATCCATGATAAAACCCAGTGAACTCAGTTTTTCAATGAAACCAATCATCTTCAGCACATGAGCACTGACTGATGATCCCTCTGCCATTTTGCACCGGTATAGTTGTTTAGAGGTCTCATACCTCTCCACACGAGATTGTTCATCATACAACTCCTTGAAATGAAAAATCATAGTGTAAGCATCCATACCCTCATGTTGCTTCTGCAACTCAGGAGACATAGCTGCAAGCATCACACATGCTGCAGTGTTATCGTCATCACTGTGTTTATTGTAAGCAGCCACCTCTTCCTGAGTGGAATTTTCAGTAGGCACCACTGGAAAGGACTGCTCAAGGACATATCCAATTTTTTCATGCTTGAGAACGATTCTCAAATTGCGGTGCCAATCGAGAAAATTTGGTCCGGTCAGTTTGTTGGCATCCAGTATGCCTCTCAAATTCATATGATTACTCATGATTCAAAAAACTGTAAATGACGAAAAACATAGAATTAATATGTATTATAATGCATGTGCATAAATTCAATATGGACTTTAATTAAACGTGCTCCTACTGTTTAAAATAAATTTATGACCCTCATACATAAATTATTTGAATCCACACTTGATTCCTAGCGGGTTGGGATCCCATTCGTTGTATCGAGATCTTGAGTGTACTCAACAAATCCTAATAAAATATTTGGGTAGATATTATTATCAATTGTATCTCCATACGACTCCCAGATCATTAAGCTGACAACTCTTTTGTCTTCACACGTCTTATGTGTTAGCTTAACATGCATCTAAAACTTATCTCCTTGAATGTACTCAACAAAAGATAAATTTTAGTCAAGTCAAACCCATCATTCAGAAATATCAAATATTTCATAGTATCAAACATATCCCTAATAGACCAGCTTTGAGTGTACTCAACAAGCTAAGGTCGATTTAGGATTCTCGTTTTTCACTATAATGATGGAAGGCATTAATACTAACTTAATATTTTTAACGAGGGATTTAACGTGCAATGGTCTCATCAAGTAATTATATATACATATATGTAAACATACATCTACTATGTAAATAAATATATATATAAGTAATAGTATGGATGATTTTGGACTTATTCTATCTAGTTTTCTCGAGGCAAAAGGAAAATTAGTTGGTCAATTCCTAAGGGGTACATCATTGGATTAATACCAATACACAATCTCCATGGTGTCCACCTCTCTTGCGCCTCCAATTAGCCGAACTTGCAATATGTATCATATACTAGTTGGCACGCAGGCCTAAAAGAAATCGGACTTGCAGACCCATAATAATAACAATAATAATGGACTCGCAGGTCCAATATAATAAAGAGCTCGCAGGCCCACAACAACAATAAGAAGTAAATCAACCATTCAACACATCCATATGGTCGAGTCCATAATTATCCATAAACATTCATCACATAAATGTTTCCTATGTATAATATCTAATATTATATGCAATGTCTCATAAATGTAGCAATTATAGTCGTCTAAATTAATTCAAAATTTTGGGATCGAAATAATTAAACAATTAATTAATCATATTAGTTAATTAATTTAATCGACGGGCCTATTTAATTAAAATCAAATTTTAACTAAATCTCGAATTAGAGCCAACTCCAATTCCATAACTATTGGGCGAAATAATTTAATCAAAATCGAATTTTAATTAATTATTAAATTAGAGTCATACTCTAAATTTTAATTTGTATTGGGAAGTGGTGCTAATTGAAAACAAAGTTTAATTAATATAATATTAGAGTCCAACTCTAATAAAATTGAATTAATATTTTAATTTAGGACAAAATTCCCTAACAAAATAAAATTCAATTAAGGGTCAAACTAAATATTTAAGTTAAAATCTAATTTTAACAAAAATATAAAAGTCGTCAAATTTTAAATAAATTTTTAATTCTGAGTCAAAATTAGGGTATGAGTCAAATCCAATTAAAACTCATTTTTAAAACAATTCAAAATTCAAAATCAAAACCTTTTGAAAATTTACAAATTTGACCCAAATTGGAAATTAACAGGAGACCCTTCCAAACTCAAAATTTACAGAACAGGTCCCTCATTTTAAAATTGCAAATTGACCCCATTTTCGTAATTGCAATCAGAGGCCCTTAATTACATTATTTGCAACAGAGGCCCCTGTCTGCACAACCAAACCCTAAAATTTTTTTTTTTTTTTAATATTTCTCCTCTAGTGGCGGCGCGCTGCAGGAGCGCCAGTACCTGCCACCCGCCCGCGCAGGAGCGCCTGTCACGCGGCGCGACGGCGGTGCTCCGCCGGCCTCGATCCAAAATTTTTTTTTTCAAGAACAGATTTTGGAAAAAAAAATTAAAACCACATTTGCTAGATTTAGGGATGACCATAATTAAACTAACATTTAATTTAATCAACACGTAAAACAGTTCCTAACAAATACAAAGTTGGCTCTGATACCACTGTTGGGAATTTACTTAAACATGCACATCGGAATTTAACAAATTTCAATTCCCATTCATGATTCAACTTTGTATTTAGATAAAAACTGTGGTAAGAAATATACCTTTTTTTTAATTTGCAAACTCCTTCGCGTTATTCCTTTCCAGTAGCTTGAATCTGCCTCCCACAGCTGTCCAATTGTCCAGCCTCCAATGAAATCCATACAGAGAATAGACTACAACTACTAGAATTTTTTTTTTGTGCCAGCAAGAATAATGATAACCTTATGAACCTCAAACCCTAGTCATGTATTTATATAAACTCAAACGGGCTCGGCCCGGTCCGGTCTATTGTTTAATTAATCTATTTAATTAAACCCGGTCCGTGAATTAATCAATCCAATTAATTAATTCGGGAATATAAATAACAAATCCAATTAATTAATTTATCCAACGATTGTTAAATTAATCAATTGGGAATTTGCAACCTATCAATTTTCTTTCGCTTGCGATCCATTAGGTTCCCGACCACGATATCTAACGACGTGAAATATTATTTTGATCTAATCAAAACTGATAAATTAAACACTCTTTTAATTTATCACAGATTCACACTCGTCGTCCCAGATTGACATCTAGCAATGTATCAGGGCAACACATGTGACGGGAAATGTCACGTGGTATGACAAAACCAAAACTGTTCGTTTACCATGAAATTATAATCTTTTAGTCAATATAATCCAATCAACTACGAGATATGGAAGTGTGTCAATCTCGATTATCGATCATATCTTTCATTCTTCTATTAAGTCAATATGAGTCGAAAACTCTTTTCGACTTAGATGTACACCTTGGCTAAGGATTTCATTATTGACTTAATTGAATGAAATGCAGATCACAATCTCTTACTATCTAAGAGTGACGAACCCTCTATTGATCATTCACAACCTTCATATGGTTCTTGACATACCCGAACGATGTCGTATTAGGCGCCCTTGGCAGAGCAACATCCAACACTGTCAAAATATGACCGTCCTCATATAAGGTACTATGATGACCTCAAGTTGTAGGACCAATTTCATTACCGAACGTTAGAGATTAACCACTGACACTCAAATAGTTATCCATGTGAAATCTGTTAGCGGGTCTCCAATATTTTGTTTTATAACAAAATATCCACGTGTTCATTTAAGTGTCACCACACTTTAACTCGTGAGATCAGCTATTTACTTCACAAGTAAGAAATGCCACACGTGATGGTCTAACTGTATTAACGATATCCGTATCTCGTTATTACTTACGACCACGGTTTATTCAAGATCTAATTATATGTAATTTGTATCTCACAATCACAACTCCTTGTGATTAACAGATCACTTAAAATTGGATATTGAGATTCTATTATTTAATATTATTTATCACAAAATTAATTTAAATAAATAATAGATCTCGCCAAAATCAAATGCATTAAACATATTAAAAGCGTTTACAACCTAAATCGATTGGATTTAGGGCATAACACTTACACGTATGACCATTCCGCCACAATTCCAATCGATCCAAACTAACCTGTAAAAATTTATAAGAGTGGGTATTCGAAAAACACCCAGTAAGATACGTGTAATTTTCATACACAATTATATAACAAATAAAATATACACTTCATACCACTTTACTCTTATGAAATATATCGGTGATCAAGCGACATACCCATTTTAGGTCCTCTTATAATCCTGTAGGATTTGATCTCTCTTTTTTAAAGAACCCGAAAGTTTATTGACAATCCGTGCATATTTAATTGAATAAAAAAGTATAAGAAAATAAAAATATTTGCATATAAAGTATCTTACCTCGATATAAAAGAATTTAAAGAATATAAATGCAAGTTCCAAATTCTAAATTTCTTGACTAAAAGTCAGCTTACTTTCTTCTTCTAAAAGTACTATCTCTCTCTATCGTGTACGTATATTTTCTATGGAAACATTTCTGACTCTATTTGGCCTTTACTTTTGTTTTCTGTGATGAGTAAATTGACTTCATGGGGGTATGTACAGGACAAATCATTAATTAAATTATAGTGTGCCTAGGATTTGATGAGACGTGTCCCATAAGCTAAAGAATTTGGGATAGGTATGATGTATAAACTTATCCCAATTTTGTAGAATTCCAAGGAGGTGAAAAGATCTTTCAACGCTAATACTGAGGCTAGAAATTTGGATATGCCTTGGTATTTTCATATAATAAATCTAGGTTAGGTTAATAAAGAATTTTTTTTTTTTTTCATTTCAATTAAGGTATCCTCATCACGTTAACTCACATAATAAGGTTGAAATTTTGGTAAATAAAATACTAAGTAGAGAATATAATTTAAAATTGGATAATAGTAAATGGAGTTTGAAATATATCAAAAATTTCAATTTACATTGATCAAAATAGGATTATAATTAGCAATTAATATTTATCCTAGTCAAAATAAGAATAATTAACAATTAATATTTATCATAATCAAGGTCGGATTCTTGTACATCACACATGTGAAATCATCTAAAATCATAAACCAACTTTACTTAATTATCAATTTAAATGGCAAACATGTGAAATCATCTAAACTCCATACGAACTTTTCCATAGCTCGTATGGAGTTCTTTGTAAACCAACTTCGATGAGACATGATTTAGTGTGTAGCACACTGCAATTTGTGCATGACCCAGGACGATTTTGTGAAATTTGCATGACTTATTATTAATTGGATTATATCTAGTAGTTTACGATTCCTCCTTTTAGATATACCATTATATTGCAATGTATGTGGAGGAGTTCACTGTAAGAGAATCTCATTCTCTTTTAGATAATCTAAAATTTCATCTTTAAAATATTGTCATCTCGATCGTATTATAGTGTGAGGATATCTTTATCTATTTGTTTCTCTACTGCTCGCTTGAATCCTTTAAACCTTTCAAGAAGTTCATGCTTGAATTTCATCAAATATACATGGCCCATTTCCAAAATAGTCATAAGTAAATGTGATGAAAAAAGAGAAACTTTATCTAGCATTAATTGATATGGGTCTACATACATCACTATGTATTAGACCAGTAATCATGCTGATATTTCTCCCTTTCAAGCAAAAGGAGATTTGATCATTGTGCCTAATAGATATGATTTGCATTTGTCAAATTACTCAAAATCAATTGATTCCACGTATATATCTCTATGTAATTTTGGAATTACATTTCATCAATATAACTAAGTCTGTAATGCCAGATTTAAGTATTATTCAGACTATCACTTTTATGCCTCTTAACTTCTATACTCATTATAAAATGCTTAATATTTAGAATATAAATGTTATTTTGTAGCTTACCATAATCATTAAGATTTTTATCAAAATAATTAGGAACAACAATTGTTCTTAACATTAACATTGTTCATTTTCAAACATGACATTCATTTTAATGTTTCAGCTACGATGGGTACAAAGTAACATTTCTCTAATTTCAATATTAAGCCAAAAAGTAACAGCAAGAAGTATGTTCCTACAAGCAATGTAGCAACTCTTGCTTATCTTCAACGTGTATGTCAACTTCTGACTTTTGTAGTGGTCTACTTCTATTTTGTTTCTCCATATTTGTATAAATGTGAGATCCACATCTAGTATCAAATACCTAAGAAACTCATGAAGCAGATGTAAACCTTGCAATATTTCTTCCAATGACCTTTCATTCTATAATGAAAACAAGGATAATTTGATTTGGTATTGTCCTTCGCTTTGACTGTATTAGCCATATTGGATATTTTCCCAAAACCCTTTAGACTTCTTTTTTAATACTTTTAGAGGAATCAATGGCTTGCCCAGTAATAACTTTAATATTGGGTTTAACAGTTTTAAGCATGTCAAACAACTTAATGAATGTGCATTTGAGCTTATTTATATTATAATTCATAATTAATATGAATAACTCTCTGACAGAGATTGTAGAACTAAGTCAATATTCAGTTCATAGTTCATTATTGAACCTAATTGCGACAACCTCTCATTGACAATCATCTTACATGAGCATTGATCGAAGATTGCTCTGTCATTTCGCATGGGTATAATAGCTTAGAAGTCTCATATCCTTCCACACATAATTATTATTATACAACTTTTTGAAACGAAAAATCATGCATTTGCAGACTCTCACGTTACTTTTACAACTCAGGTCACATAGTTGTAAGTATCACATACGTTGCAGTACTATTGTCATCACTGCATTTATTATAGCAGCCACCTCTTTCTTGATCGAGTCATCAGCAGTTATCTCTAGAAAGATGCTACTCAAGGACATAACCAATTTTCTCATACCTGAGAACAATTCTCAGATTGCGGTGTCAATCAAGAAAATTTGGTTTGGTTGTTGGCATTCAACATGCCTCTCAAATGCGTATGTTACTCAAGATTCAATATAAATGACGAAAAGAAAAAGAATAATATATAACATGCCTCAATCAATTTAACATAGACTTTTATTAAATTAATTATGCTCCCACTATTTGACTCAAATTTATAATCCTTTCGCATAATTTATGGAACCCATACTTGATTCCCAGTGGGCTAGGATTCCATCTGTTATATCAAGACCTTAAGTGTACTCAACAAACCTTAATATAACATTTGACTAGATACTATTATCAATTATATTTCTATACAACTCTCAGATCATTAAACTGACAGCTCTTTATCTTCACACATCTTATGTATTAGCTTAATATGTCTCTAAAATTTATCTCTTTGAGTTTACTTAGCAAAAGATAAATTTTAGTTAAGTCGGACCCATTATTTAAAAATATATAATATTTTATAGTGTAAAAAATATCCCTAATAGACCAGCCTTGAGTGTACTTAACAAACTGAGTATAATATCTAATTTGGGACTCTGATTTTTCACTATCATGATGGAAAGCGATTATAAATGTGACTTAATATTTTATTGAGGGGTTTCGCATTCAAGGTCTCATCGTAATAATCATATATATTTTATTTACATCAAACAAGCAAATAAACAAATATATAATATAATAATAGTGTGAACGATTATGAACTTTTACTATCTAGTCTTCACGAGCCATAAGGAATAGATATAGCATTAAATCAGTATCAATGCATTATCTCCATGATTTCCTCCTCTTCTTATATCTTCAATTAGTCAAATTACAACCTGTATTCTATACAAGTTGGCACGCAGCTTAATTGTAATTGGACTTGCAGGCCCATAGTAATAATAATAATAGCGAACTCACAAGTCCAAAATGATTAAGAGCTTGCAGGCCCATAATAATAATAATAATAATAATAATAATAATAATAATAATAATAATGGACTTGCAGGTCCAAGACAATTAAGTGCTCGCAGGCCTACAAAACAACAAGAATAAAATCAAACATTTAATACATTTATATGGTCGAGTCCATAATCATTCACTAATAATACATGCATCCTATAAATTTATTCTTATTTAATATCTAATATTATATGTAAGTATGTTTCAAGTTTCTAGCAATTAAGGTCGTCTAAACTCTTTTAGACAAATGGATCGGAACAATTAAATAATCAATTAATCATATTAATCAATGGATTAAATTAGCGGTAATTGTACACCAAATTAGAGTCCAATTCTAATTCCACAATTATAGAGCGGAACTATTTAATTAAAATCACATTTCAATTAAATATCAGATTAGAGTCCAACTCTAATTTTAAAACTTAGGGCGATTGAATTTAATTAAAATCAAATTTTAATTAAATAACAAAATTAGAATCCAACTCTACTTCTAAGATTTTAGGGTGAACTTGTTTAATTAAAATCAAATTTTAGTTAAACAACATATTACAGCCCCAGTTCAAGTCATGAAGATGAATGAATTTATACAGCTGAAACAAGGACGAATGACAGTGGAAGATTATATTCTTAAATTTGAACAACTATTTAGATTCGCAGCCTATATGGTTAATATTGACATACTTAAAGTAGAAAGATTTCTTTAGAGATTGAAGCCAGAATTATATAGAGATATAAACATGGTAGGGGTTCAAAAGATGTCATAAGCACAAATAGCAGAGAGAGCATTAGTTGCAAAACAATGCAAACAAAGAATTAATCATGTCCAAAAAGCTTGGTGACAGTTTAGACAAGGTTAAGGACAGGTTGGCCTAAAAATGATAAGAAAGCATTCTAAGGACAGAGTAAAAAACCTAAGTTTCAACCGAGGTAAGGATAACAACAATAGGATCAGGGTCAGCGCCCAAAGATAGATCAGGGCAAAGCCTCAACAACACAATCATCTTGCCCCAGATGTGGTGACAGCATGCTGGAGCATGTCCTACATAGTCTAGGATATGATGTGTCTGTGGAAAGGTTGGACATATTGTTAGAGCATGCCGAGCAATCCAAATCCTATGGAGTAGAAGAAGGTACCAGCTAGAGTATTTACTATTATTAGATCAGATGCCGAGATAAATCCATCAATTATAACAGATTTAATAGTGTTGGCTATGAGAGATTATGGTATAATTTTTGGAATGGATTGTTTGTCAAAATATCAAGCTACTATAGATTGTAAAAAGAAGTTAATAACCTTTCAACCATTGGGAAATGAACCATTCACATTTATTGGGATTGGAAGATGTTTCAGGCTTCCAGTTATATCAGTATTGAAAGGACAAATGTTACTATATAGTGGGTGTATAAGGTATTTGGTTAGTGTTATGGCTAGTGAAGCACAATACAATCCAAATCTTTGTGATGTACTTGTGGCACAAGAATTTCCAAAGGTGTTTCCTGATGATCTACCTGAGATACCACCAGATCGTGAGATAGAGTTTTTGATTAATTTAATTCCAAGAACATCTCTAATCTCCAAAGATCCATATAGAATGGCCCCAACAAAATTGAAAGAGTTAAAGTTACAATTACAAAAGTTGCTGGATAAAGGTTTTATTAAACTTAGCTTTTCACCATAGGGTATACCAGTATTATTTATTTGTAAGAATGATGGTACAATGAGATTGTGTATGGAATATCAAGAGTTAAATAAGGTGACAATTAAAAATAAATACCCATTATCGACGATTGATGACTTGTTTGATCAACTTCAAAGTGCAACTATATTCCCGAAGATTTATTTGTGATCTGGATACCATCAACTGAAGATAAAGGAAGATGACATTCCTAAGGTAGCATTCAGTATGAGATATGGTCATTATGAGTTTTTAATGATGCCATTTGGTTTGATAAATTTCCTAGTAGCTTTTATTGATTTGATAAATCGGGTATTTAAGGATTTTCTCGATAAGTTTGTCGTTGTATTCATTGATGATATGCTTATTTATTCTCGTACTAGAGAAGGACATACTGAACATTTGAAGATAGTACTTCATGTTTTAAATAACAAGCACTATTATGCCAAATTTAAGAAATGTAAATTTTGGTTAGACAGAGTAATATTTTTGGTGCATGTAATTTTAGGTGAAGGTATATCAGTTGATTTAAGTAAAGTAGATGCACAATTACTAATTGGCCATGGCCTACAAACCCTTCAGAAGTCCAAAGTTTTATGGGTTTAACTAGATATTATCATAGATTTACGGAAGAATTTTTAAAAATGGCCTATTCTTTAACAAAATTAACCAGAAAGAATACGAGATTTAAATGGACAGATGCTTGCAAGGAAAATTTTCGAGAATTAAAGAAAATACTGACTTCAGCCCCTATCATTTCAATTCCACTAGGTAATGGAAACTTTGTTGTTTAGAGTGACGCTTCTAAGAATGGTCTGGGATGTGTATTGATGCAAAATGGTAAAGTTATTGCATATGCATCGAGATAACTTAAAGAATATGAAAAGAATTACCCTACACATGATTTAGAACTCGCCAAAGTTGTGTTCACACTTAAAATATAGAGGCATTATTTGTATGGAGAACGGTGCAAGATTTATACTGATCATAAAAGTTTGAAATATTTGCTTACACAAAAGGAATTGAATACAAGACAAAGAATATGGCTAGAACTAGTAAAAGATTATGATTGTGTTATCAATTATCATTCAGGTAAGGCTAATGTTGTAACTGACAATTTGAATAGAAAATCGATATTTGGTGTTGCAAATATGATTATGACTCAAAAATTAGAGTTGGTAGACTTACAGAAAATGGATATTGAAATTGTATCACAAGGATCTGTGGAGGCTAAACTTGCAACATTGACATTTCAACCAATTTTATCGAATAGAATCCAGCAAGGGCAATAGAAAGATGATTATCATTCCAAGATAAAGAATGATATACATGATGGAAAAGTTTCAGACTCTCAGATATCAGAAAATGGTATCTTGCGGTTTAGGAAGCAAACATACACACCTGATAGAAAAAATATCCGAGGTGGTATTCTATCTGAAGCACACATGATACCATATTCTATTCATCTGAGAGCTACTAAAATGTATAGAGATTTAAAATCACATTATTGGTGGCCGAACATAAAAGAGGAGATAGCAAAATATGTGGGCAGTGTTTAACATGTCAACATATAAAAGCTGAACGTTAAAAGCCTATGGAACCTTACAACAATTACCTATCCTAGAGTTGAAATAGAAAAGAATCACAATGGAATTTGTTTATAGTATTTGGGTTATTGTGGATAGGTTGACTTAATTCGCTCATTTCATTCCAATTTGCTCCACTTATTTCATGGATCGATATGCTTAGCTATATGTACAAGAAATAGTTAGACTTCATGGAGTGCCACTATCTATTGTTTTAGACAAAGGTTCTAAGTTTTTCTCTCTCTTTTGGAAAAGTTTACATAAGGCCTTAGGAACACATTTATCTTTTAAAGTGTGTTTAATCCACATTCTTTCAAAAAATATATTCTTAAACAGTAATTTGACATCATTTCAACCACAAATTCTTCAATAAAATAATATTACACTCAAATCCAAAACTTTTTCTTATTTTTTAACCACACATTTCCCATCAATTCACTATTAAAAAAATGCATTCTTCTTAAAAAAATGTAGCTCAAACAAGGGCTTAGTACAGTTTATCATTCTCAAACTGATGGACAATCAGAAAGAACAATACAAATATTGGAAGATATATTGAGGGCTTGTGTATTAGATTTTCAAGGCTAATGAAGTAAATTTTTGCCTTTGGTGAAATTTGCATAAAATAACAGTTATTAGGCTACAATTGGAGTGGTTCCTTATGAAGCATTATATGTAGAAATGTAGGTATCATTGAAAAAAAGAATGTTAGAATTTACTGTAGGAGATCAAGTATTTTTGAAGATAGCACCAATGAAAGAGTTATGTGGCTTGGGAAGAAAGGAAAGCTAAGCCCATGATATATTGGTCCATTTTCTATTGCCATAATAATTGGAAATATAACCTATAGACTTGACCTTCCGTCATCAATGTCTCAAGTGCACAATTGTTTCATGCATCCATGCTAAAAAAAAATACATTGAAAATCCTTCTCTTGTATTGAAGAACGAACCAATTGAGATAAAATCAGATTTGACTTATAAAAAAAATCAATAGAGATTCTTCAATAAGAGATAAAGCAACATAAAAGTAAGAAAGTTACATTGGTAAAGGTATTGTGGTGGAATCAGTCAACAAAAGAGGCCACTTGAGAAAGAGAAGATGAAATGCGAGTTAAATATCTGAAACTTCTTGGGTAAGTAAATTTTGAGAATGAAAAAAGAGGGGAAGATGTAGTACCCCGAACTTTACATCACACATTTGACCAATACGATTCATGCATTTCATGCTATTTAAAATGTCATTTGCATCAATTTTCCTAATAGCTTTCTCTTAAAACGGTACGTTCGATTATTGAGGTTTTAAGATGTTTATATGGTGATAGTCTTCAATTCGTCAACCTACAAGGGAGAATTTCGCATTAAGCTATGATAGAAAATTAGGTTAACCTAGATGTTGGAGATTGATTTGTTAAGCAATGAGAATCTTGAAAAGGCTCATCAACCAAGTTTCAAACTTTCTATTCGGTTGGTAAAAGTCGCCCTTAACCCCTGGATAGGTAATCAAACATATTTGGGACATGATGCATGGAGTGACATGTTCTTGATGGAATAATATAGGTTTTATATAACATTATAAATATTGAGGTGTGAATTGTTGAAATTAGTCGAGAATCGGGTTTCGATCAAGTAAGCAATTAAATGAAAGGTTAAGGAATTAACTCTATAAAATATTTTGGGATCTTAAGGCAAGTAAAATGGGTTGTAAAAACATTAAAATAAACCAAGGACGCTTGATTTGTATCTGAAAAAGTAGATGTAAAATCAGAATTTTTGCTACAAGGAATACCTCATGCTTAGTACACATCATGCCTATTGATTTGTAAATTGACTACTTGTGGTGAATTAATGACATATTTACCTACATCTATATGCTATATAAGTGAGGTAAAAGTTTGGGAATTGATTGATGTGATTAAGCGTACAGAAAGGTGGTCGAAAGATGAACCGGGCAGCAATAGAAATTGAAAAACAGATTATGTCCATCTTCAAACTTTATATAGTTCAACCTTCACATGATCACTAATCGCTTATAAAGCTTGAGGAAATTGATTTGATTGAATGTTAGGACACTAATGATCCAATTAAGTGATGTTTATATTCATAGAACTTGAAAATAATGGGAATTATGCGGCTAGTTACTTGAGGTGTAAATCTAGAACATGTTGGCATCTAAGCTCTTAATATTAAATTGTGTTTTGGGGTTATCAAATTAGGGGTCATGTTTAATATTAGACGGTAAAACAGGTTGTCTTTCGACGTTAGGTGAGAAAAGCACTTGCCTACACCCTGTAGAAAGATCACACTTAGAGGCAAAAAGGTAAGTAAAAGTTTATTCGCAACTACAATGCAAGAATATAGTATTTGTGAGATAATAATGTTGGGACATTTACATAGCTTTTATAAGAAGCTCATCGTATATCATATGATGGTTATGATCGTTAAATATATAGCTTCAAAACATATTGACATCGATGTTGATTAAACATGTCATTGACGAGCATTTTCATGTGCTGTCCATGGTTGAAAATCTATCATACACAACATGATTTAAATTTGAGTTTTCCTCGTAAATGACCACTACTAAAACACCAAGGCATGTGAGGCATGTTTATGCGATATGTTTTTGCATCATAGGTGATACTTCCTGGGTGATTACAAGGGTAGATAAGGAATGGGCCTTTGGTGATCACGAGAGGGTGAACTACTGAATTGTGCCCTTGTGATGTTATGATTATTGACGTTGTAGGATGGGATACTTCTTAGGTGATCATAAGGACAGTTAGGGGATGGGCCTCTAATAGTCACAAGGAAATGGTCCACTCACCAATGTCGATGTCATATTGGCAATTTGATTATTGATATTGATATTGTGCATAACTCTATCCAGTGTATAATAGGTAGGTCAAGGGTCCAATAAAATGAAAGATTTCAAAATATATTATTTTGAGTTGACTTCGATAAATATTTGATACAATGCATCTTCAGCATGATATGATGTCATATACCATTATTACTCATGACATGCGTGAATTTTGCTTACTAAGCATTAGCTTATGTATTTCTTGCATTGTAGGTGAGCGTGGAACTTAATAGAGGTCCGGGCTAGTTATGAAGCTCTTACGAGATTTCGAAATTTGATGTACATGAATAACAACCTAGAGCTATATTATATTTTGGGAATCCTGCATTGTATATGTATACTTCTTTAAATGGCCTCTTGATACTTTTATAGTCTCAAAGTATATATGTTGGACTATGGTTATATGATATTTGATTTCGATACACTATAAGAACGTCATAGGTGATCAGGAGTTAATATAGAGGGATATACTTGTGATAATGTTTCATTTTATCAAGTGAAAAAAAAAAATTAATATGTGAATCATGTGTCTATGTCAAGTCATCAATTTTATTCACATACATGTTACTGTATGATTATCTGTATAAAGGGGATCCGACGAGATTGACTCTGAATAATTTGTGGAGTCATAAATTTCCCAACTAGCATGTTTCCTTCATTGACGAATGCCTCTTTATTCACTTAAATAACCGAATTATTCTATGCATCAGCCATCTCTTGTTGTTGTGCTTCTCTTTGCCTGCAACAAAAAGTACGTTTGATTTCCAGATCAACTGGTATCAATTCATCGTCTCCCGAATTTTGCATAAAATGCTTGGAAAAAAAAATAGAAGCACTCAAATAAATTGATAAAAAATATATATATATAAGCAAAAAAGAACGACATAGTCTCAAAAAATTAAACTCAAATACAATCCCCGACAATGATGCCAAAAACTTATAACACAAATATGCTTTGTTTGAAATTACCGCAAGCGTACGGTTCGTTAATAAGTATTAAAATGAATTTTCAGTCCAAATTTCGTACCCTCGAAGATTGTACTAGTTCAAGTTCGAATCAACTTAACCCTGATCAAAACAATGGAAATTTATGATTTTTTTATAACTAAATTATAACAACTTAAATTATGTATGAATGCATGACCTAAATTAATTAAAATCAATACAAGGTTATAATTAATTCAAAAAATAAAAAATGATGACGAAAAGCGTATTAGGATCCCGAATCTTCTTGTATCAATTCCCTTTAATCCGAGCCTTGTGAATTTAACAACACAATTCAATTATAATGATATATACTCCTAATTTGTTTAATAATCTCTCGACTAGAATTAAACATATCATTACATGTGATGCAACTATATTTCTATAACGAATATAAACATACAAGAATGCATTAAAGATTTACTTCACCTAAAGATCATATAAAGTATAGTGGTATATTTCTATCCAATGTCGAACTTTACGATAATTCACTACAACAAAAATTGGCCTTTTACAACATTTTATCTTATGCTGCAAACCTTGATGTTGCCGTAGCGTGAAAGATATGACAACGTTTTTTCCCGTTGCGAAAAACATTTTGCAGCGTTTTTTTCGCGTTGCGAAAAACTTTTTTGTAGTGTTTTATTTGCACCGTTTTTTCTCGCTGCAAATTACTTTTTTACAACGCTTTTTAAACGTTGAAAATAACATTTTGCAACTTTTTTTTAGTATTATCTATGCGTTTAACCTTATTTTTTGCAATTTTTTTGCCGTTGTCGTAGGTCATTTTACATTTTTTTTTTCATTATTTTTGTTCGTACAATGATTTACATATACCAACCACAAAAACATAATAGAAGATAACTATATCAAATAACCTCAATAATCATTATAAATTGAACTCCAAAATGTAACAATATCCGTACAAAATTCTAAAACACCTAAAAATATCCAATATATTTTCCAAAAAAAAAAAAAAAAAGTAGTGAGTAAAACTACCCCCATTGGCTTCCTTAATTTTCTTCTCAACAATTTTTGACAAAAGCTGTACGTCAAGTATCGATCCTGGCCTATGAAAAAAAGAGATAAAGATATATGCCACATTTTAGGCATTTGTACCAATTATAATCGAGAAGAAAAACAAAGAAAAATAAGGAAGTTAATGAAAAAGATGTAATATCAAACTTCAACCCTATCACAAAAACATTATCTAGATAAAAGGAGGTTGCTCAGAAGTACATCATGTTGGAATAATTAATAATTACATATGTGGGCTTCACATTCGATTGCAAAATTTTACAGATTAGATATATGGCTCATAATGATAATTGTGTTTGGGCCAAATTTATTAAGTGATCAATTGAGCCTTTTACACATTACGAGTTGTAATTTATTTGATATGGCAATTTAAAGTATGTGAGTCAAAAATAAACCCTAATTAGAATTCTAGTTGTAATGAGACGACTCAAATTATTTCCTATATATAAAGGCTAGGTCCCCTATCCTCTCCATATGTTTTATTGGCTTGCCCCATTGATAGCTAATACTTTGTGAAGAGCAAGGAGGGGAAGATCTTGACCGCTATTATAACTATTATTCATATCAACAATGGCTTCCGCAGGTATGAATTCGATTTATCAATTTATTATTTTGTGATTCTTGATTCTTAGCATGATTGAAATTAAATATTAACAATTGGTATCAGAGCGGCATGTTAAGATCAAAATCCATTATTAAAACAATATACTACCTCAACTGTTTCAAAACTTTTCAACCTCACGTTGAATTTTCATGTTGAATTTCGTACCTATAATTGGTGTGGCAGCTGGGATTTCATGTTGGCATATATATGTATAAAACGTTCATAATGAAAACCCATTCCATCTGCAAAATCCAGCTCCCCATTCCCTCATATAAGAACCCTAGCAGAATATCACTATCGATCGATCAACATTAATTTCCTCTCTATATCGCCTACGTAATTCTTCGATATATGATGAAAAATGATGAACACCGGGGGCCTTTGCAATTAATTAAATTCCCCAAGATTTCTTATTTCTGATTTATTATTATTATTTATTTGTTAGTTAGTTCTTTTCTTCTGGGCCTATAAGAACCAGATTGTTGATTGCATTTGGAATTGGGGGTTACCCCTCGTTTTGTTGGGTTGACCACAGCAAGAAAAATTAGAAAAAAAAAAAAGCTTTCAGCTTCTATCAGTTTTTGGGAGACTTGTAGACGGGGCCCCTTTTGTAAATTGCTAATCTCCTAGCCTCTGTTTGCAATTACAGATTGGGGGGGGTTAAGTTTGTAAATAATAAGAGAAGGGCCTGCTTGTAATTTAAGAAACTGGAGGACCTTGTTTTAATTTTAAACCTGGGGGTCAGATTGCAAATTTCAAAAAAAAATTGTTTTGAATTGAAATTTAAGGGTTTCAAATTGGATTTTTAAAGTTTTGACCCTAAAATTTCAATTTTGATCCAAATTAAAATCTTATTTAAAATTGACCCATTTAAAATAATAATAATAATAATTGACAACTTTTATATTTTCGTTAAATGTATAATTATTGTTGTTATTATTTGTTCGTTTAAATTTCGCCTTTTATATATTAAAATTTTGTTGCCAATTTTAGTTCTCAATCACATGTGAATTTTGTCATTCATCGGTTAATGATTATAATTGTTCCATGATTATTATTTTGTGATTAAATTTTTCTATGGGCATTGCGACGATTCTTGTTTTCCCACTAAGAGAAATATTTTGAAATAAAAATGGGTAGTAGCTGCCAAGTGGCACACTCATTATTATTTATTCGATTTTCTCTACAATAAAAATATAAGTATTTGTGCAACAATCTTGATTTATTGCATATAACATCTTGCTCAAAGGTATTGTTATATGTGATATTTTTGGAAAATGACATAAGGCAGTTAACGAGTTTACCTTGGACTAGAAATTTCTTTCTGCCCAAAGGTGTTGGTTATTTCGAAAACCAATGTAATTTTGTTAACTAATTACGTGATGTGTTCTAAGAGTACCTTATAGCATGTTGTATTGTCGATCCAAATGTGACTTTATGATGATGCACCTAGACTCTTAAAAAAATTCATATGTTTCGATTTAAATTACAGATTATCTAATTAATAGCCCATATTAATTAGTTGGATATTTCATCATCCATTTGATTGCATGCATTAAGTTTGGATGATATTAAGAGTGACATTTTATGTTTTCACAGTTTATAATGCCCCATCTCTTTCGAATCAATTGTCTGCTATTGAAACTTTGACTGGAAATAACTATGTGAGATGGAAACGAGACGTAAAAATAGCACTTGGTCTTTTGGGTTTGGATTTTGCAATGGAGAAAAAGCTTGAAAAACCCACAGATAAGAGTACCCTTGAATATGTAACCGAGTATGAAAAGTGGGAAAAGGCTAACAAACTCTGTTTGAAAATCATTAAGCGATCGATATCTGATTCCATTCTAGGTGCCATCCCTGGTAATGAAAATGCCAAAAGTTTTATGGATGCCATAGGAGAAAAATTTGTTGAGTTTGATAAAACCGAAACTGGGGATCTGATGAATAAATTGATGAGCATGAGATATGATGGCACAAATGGTGTTAGAGAGCATGTCATGAAAATGATAAATATATCATCTAAGCTAAAGGCTCTTGACATTCCCATTGCGGAGCCTATCCTAATCTATCATATTTTGAATAGCCTTCTTAGCAAGTTTAATCAGCTTAAGGATGCTTACAATGCTCAGCAGGATAAATGGAATTTGAATGATCTCATAGCAGTGTATGCCCAAGAAGAGTACAGGATGGGCCGTGAAACTGTTAAAACTGTACAATTAGCTTTTCAGCCATCACAGAAAAAGGGGCCTTCTCATAATCATAAACCTAAGTTTCGTAAGGGTAATAAGTCCCACCGAAATCAGCAGAATAAAAATTTTAGTGGTCCCAAAGGAGTTATACAGAAAAATGACCAATGCAAGTTCTGTAAAAAGAAGGGTCACTGGCAAAAAGACTGTTTGAAATTCAAGACTTGGTTGGAAAAGAAGAAGAGTTATCCAGGTATTCCCTTGGCCTCAGTTTGTTTTGAGTCTTCTTTTGTAGATGTGCCTTTGAATTCTTGGTGATTAGACTCAGGAGCTAGTATTCATATTGTGAATTCCTTGCAGGGATTCATAAGCAAACGGTGGCCAAGTGAGAATGAAGTAAGCTTGAGCGTTGCAAATTGATTCCAAGTGAAGGTTGAATTCATAGGAGTAGTGAAGTTAACTTTAGACTCTGGTTTTTATCTTGTTTTGGAAAATACAGTTTATGTACCGCAGATGAGACGGAATTTAATTTCTATACCAAAACTTGATGCTTGTGGTTTTAAATTTGATTTTGGTAATGGAATGGTTAAGTTATTTAATGATTCTCGTTTGATTGGAAATGGCATTTTATGTGATGGTTTATGTAAATTATCTTTGACTTCTTTTGGTGATGTCTCGTGTGTTACAAATGTATCAAAGAAAAGGGCTTTAATTCGTAAATCATCCTCTATATTGTGGCATAAGTGATTGGGTCATATTTCTAAGGATAGAATGGAAAGATTAGTAAAAGATGAGATACTTCTTTCCTTAGACTTCTCCGATTTTGACACCTGTGTAGATTGTATAAGAGGAAAGTTAACTAAGTTTACGAGGAAGGGTTCGACTAGGGGACTTAATTCACACTGATATCAGTGGACCTTTGCTTTCCACTATATATGGGAATAAATATTTCATAACTTTCATTGATGATTTCTCACGATATGGATATTTTTATTTGATTAACGACAAATCACATGCACTTGAGAAATTCAAAGTTTTCAAACTAGAAGTAGAGAAACAATGTGGGAAAAGTATCAAAGTTGTAAGATCTGACCGAGGTGGTGAGTACTATGGGAAATATGACGAGTCTGATCAAAATATGGGTGATTTTGCAAAATTTTTACAAGAGTGTGGAATAGTGCCCCAATACACCATGCCAGGAACACCTGAGCAAAATGGTGTTTCTGAAAGACGTAATCGAACTTTAAAAGATATGGTTAGAAGTATGATGAGTAGAACAAATTTGCCTGAATATTTGTGGGTGAAGCCTTGAAAACAGCTATGTATATTTTGAATAGAGTTCCAAGTAAAGCTGTTGCAAAGAAACATTTTGAATTATGGACAGAACGTAAGTCAAGTATGGCTCACTTTAAAGTTTGGAGATGTCCACCTGAGGTTAGGATTTATAATCCATTTGAAAAGAAATTAGACCCTAAATTAACTCCTGGATACTTTATTGGGTATCCAAATAGATCAAAAGGATATAAATTTTACTGTCCAAATCGCGGCACTAGAATTGTGGAGTCCATTACTGCTAAGTTTCTGAACAACGATTTTGAAGATAGTGGGAGTTTCACGTTGAGAGAAATTCTTGTTGAACCTAATCAAGTTGTAGTTCTAACTCCTGTCATACAGGAAAGAGTTGGTTTTCAACCAATTGAAGTTGTTAATGAAGAACCGAGGAATCAGGAGGAATCTCCAATTCCTCAAACAACGATTGAATCGGTTCCTGAGCCAAAAGTTAGGAGATCACAAAGGGAAAGAAGATCTGCATTGCCCAGTGATTATATTGCATATTTATTGGAGATAGATTTTTATATTGGGCATATTGTTGATCCTGTAACTTATAACCAAGCATTGACAAGTCGTGATGCACATAATTAGATAGCTACCATGGAAGATGAAATGAATTCCATGGAAAAGAATAAAGTTTGGGATTTTGTTGAACTTCCTCCAGATGCTAAGGCTGTAGATAACAAGTGGATTTTCAAAAGTAAATTAGATTCAAAAGGAAATGTTGAACGAAATAAAGCAATATTAGTTGCAAAAGGTTTTACTCAACGAGAGAGCATTGATTATGTTGAAACCTTCTCTCCTGTTTCATCGAAAGATTTTTTTCGAATTATCATGGCTCTTGTGGCACACTACAATTTGGAGTTTCATCAAATGGATGTTAAGACAGCATTTTTGAATGGAGATCTTTCTGAAATGGTTTATATGAAACAACCTGAAGGTTTTATTGTAAAAGGAAAAGAAAACTTGGTGTGTAAGTTAAACAAATCCTTATATGGTCTCAAACAAGCATCTCGACAGTGGTATTTGAAGTTTGATGAGGTTGTGACATCTCTTGGTTTTGTTGAAAATACTATTGATCAATGCATTTATCTTAAAATCAGTGGAAGAAATTTTATTTTCCTTGTACTATATGTTGATGACATTCTGCTTGCTAGCAGTAACTTAGGATTACTTCATAAGACAAAGAAAATGTTGTCTGCTAATTTTGAGATGAAAGATCTTGGAGAAGCTTCCTATGTACTTGGCATTGAAATACATCGTGATAGAAATCGTGGCTTATTGGGACTTTCTCAGAAAGCTTATATACGACGTGTTCTAGAAAGGTTTAATATGCAGAATTGTGCAGCTGGTGATGTACCTATCATAAAAGGAGATAAGTTTAATAAAACTCAATGTCCAAGGAATGAGCTGGAAAGGGAGTCTATGACGATGATCCCATATGCTAGTGCTGTGGGAAGCTTGATGTATGCTCAAGTTTGCACTAGATCGGATATAGCCTACGAAGTAAGTGTCCTTAGCAG
The DNA here is from genome assembly GCF_002742605.1 of Olea europaea var. sylvestris. NCBI lineage: Eukaryota > Viridiplantae > Streptophyta > Magnoliopsida > Lamiales > Oleaceae > Olea > Olea europaea. Next base: position 30,768,065 of record NC_036248.1, on the reverse strand, counting down.
ATTTCAGTCTAATCCAGGACAAGAGCATTGGAAAGCAGCTAGGAAAGTTATGAGATATTTGAAGAAAACTGAAAGTTATATGCTTACATTCCAGCGTACAAATCATCTTGAGGTGGTAGGATATTCAGATTCTGATTTTGCTGAATATCAAGATGATTTGAAATCAACCTCAGGTTATATTTTTACATTAGTTGGTGGTGCCATTTCTTGGAAAAGTGTTAAACAAACTTTAGTTGCATCTTCTACTATGCAAGCTGAATTTGTGGTATGTTATGGGGCTACAGTCCAAGCCGTTTGGTTAAGAAATTTTAACACTGGCTTGAAAGTTGTTGATTCCATCTCAAGACCGATCATCATCTACTGTGATAACAGTGCAGCAGTATTCTTTTCAAAGAATAATAAAAAGTTCTGGTGGATCAAAACATATTGACATCAAATATTTGGTCGTTAGAGACAGAGTCAAAGAAGGGCAGACGAAAATAGAGCATATCAATACAGAGGCGATGGTTGCAGATCCCTTGACTAAGGGACTCACTCCAAAAGTCTTTAAGACACATGTTACTAATATGGGTATTGTGGAAACATTTGATATTTTTGGTTAGTGGGAGTTATTTATGTAAAGAACTACGTTTTGGGCTTGATCCCTTTACGGGGTACGTAGGCAACCCATATGTTTTCGGGTACAGCCCCTTCTGAAAATAAAATAATTTTTCCCCTATTCATGAACTATTTTAAGCATGCATTTGACTTATGTCTTTTTATATTATTGACATTTTGAAATATGACGTATAAAGACATAAGATTAGCCTCTTTTAGAGACATGTGGCTTCATTTTGATTCAAAGCTATGAGTTAGCACAATTTTTTACCACATTTGGTGCTAAGTTCATACCACATACTACCACATTGGTTGGAGGATGGGAATCCATGTCGATAAGGATGTTGACATTTGTAGCTGTGGAATGGTCTTACATTTCTTAAATTGGTGTAATGACTTCTATGTTCGGTGTTAATATTCTTGTTGGACCGGATCATGTTATGTAAGGTGTCATCATTGGAGCCATACTTTTGTGGCCACCTATGTAGTCTAACCCGGGTGTTAAAACTTTGTTATGGCAATCAAACGTTTGCTCAAGTGGGAGAATGTTGGAATAATTAATAATTCCATATGTTGGCTTCACATTCGATTGCAAAATTTTACGGGTTAGATATATGGCTCATAATGATAATTGTGTTTGGGCCAAATTTATTAAGTGATCAATTGAGCCTTTTACACCTTACGGGTTGTAATTTATTTGATGTGGTAATTTAAAGTATGTGGACCGAAAATAAATCCTAATTAGAATTCTAGTAGTAATGGGACGGCTCAAATTATTTCCTATATATAAAGGCTAGGTCCCCTCTCCTCTCCATATGTTTTATTGGCTTGCTCCATTGATAGCTAATACTTTGTGAGGAGCAAGGAGGGGAAGATCTTGACCGCTATTATAACTATTATTCATATCAACAATGACTTCCGCAGGTATGAATTCGATTTATCAATTTATTATTTTGTGATTCTGGATTCTTAGCATGATTGAAATTAAATATTAACACATCACACATCCAGCTTCAGTTGACTAAACACCTATAGTAGCCCCATCATTTATAACCCAACAGAAAGGCGCGAGACAGACTAAAATGCCAAGCAAGATAAAGATAACTGTTGACCTTGTGTGTAAAACCTTGCTGCTAGCATGGTATAACGACACTTCGGCTGATCACTACTTCAACTTTGGTATGTGTCCTGGAAGGGCGACTTGAAATTTTTTTTTTTTTTTTGCTGTTCATAGAGTTAAAGCCTTTCTTGAAATTCATCATAGGAACTAAGAAAATTCAAGGGTTCAGAAAATCGTGTTTGGCAACTAATAGAAGTTGATTATAACCTTAAAATCAAACTTAATTCTGAAAATCATTGACATCTTCGTTTACACAGCATGACAATAGACCATCAGCTTCATTCAACCAACAGACTTTATTTTTTTAATTCCTCTTTCGGTGCCAAATATGACACTTATTGAAAATGGAAAAAACAAACAAGAGAGTCCAACTAAAATTCTTTAATTTAAAAAAAGCAAACTGACACGATCCATCCCGAATCACCTTAGAGGATTCGATACGCATCGTACGCCGATGGTAGAAACCAGCTAAACACCGAACCCACCATCAAGGCAACTTTAACTTGCTTGACTAAAAAATATATTCAATAAAATTTTGATAGAGTTCCCCTTGAAATATGAACTAAAATCCCCTGAACAATAACCAATTTCCTCAAATTAATACATATAATATAAATCAGGGCACACAAGTTACTCAAAATACAAATTATACAAATAAATTGCCGGCAAATCAATATTTTCTTGCTTTACAACCAACAATCCTCAAATATAACCAAAGATACCAAATATGCAGTGAACCCATGATAACTTTTTCTGACATAAACTATATATAACCCAAAAGAAACATGTACTATATAATCTAATAAAGTAGATCATACAACTAATGACATGTGGCTCAATTCGGTGGATCGACAGGCCCAAAGCTGCTCAACTGAGCTGCTATCTGATAAAAAAAATGGTGAAAAGATGTATGAGCTTATAGCTCAGTGAGTGGATAATTTGCAAATAAGTATACTTTTTCTATTTATGCATATTTTCTGAAAAATCTTGCACTACTAAAGCTTCTAGGAATTCAGAAATCTGGTAACACTTTTAAAACTAAACATGATTGCAGCATAAAATTCGTTATTCTTAATTCTAGGTAAGCAACAGTAAAATATAGTGATTATAAATAATCTGATATCCATGAAAATCTATAAAATATTGCTGTTGCTCAATACTATAAGCTGAAAGTTTTATTTTGAAAACTGAATTAACTGAATTCTATAATATGAAATCTGAGAAATTGTAGAAATACTGAGAAACCATACCAAAAAGGTACTCAATGAATAGCCTTACTCATGTATAGAGTAATCTCAATGTACAAGACAAAGTCATTCAAATCTGATAGTCTGATAATCTGGTCATACGTACGCAGAGCTACCCCAAAGGCTAATCACCCTAGTACACGGCCCATAGGTGTACGAGAGTGGATCCCAAAGACCTCTGATAATCTGGTTATACGTTATGGAAACACATTCACAATAGTGCAGAGCGGGTAAAATCATCATAACTGGTCATACAATGTGGAAACACATTCACACAAATACAGACTAAGGTAAAATCACATGGGTACATTCTGGTGGTTTTTAGAAATAACTTTAACCATACTGAAACATTTATATTAATATAACATGCTAATCAAATGAGGGTAAACTCACTTGGGTACATTCTGGTAGTTTTTAGAAATAACTTTAGCTATACTGAAACATTTATATTAATATAACATGCTAATCAAATGATTTGATTAAACTAAATTTAACTTTAAAAATAATTTATTATGAATCCACTTTATTCTAAAAATCATGCTGTCAATTCAATTGAATGAAATGATAAATTTTCTAATATAATATAAATTTAATAAATACTAATTTTTGAAAAATGAGTTTATATCCACTCACTAGTTAAGCTACAACCTATGAAGGTCGATAAGCTTTTCCAATTTTCTTGTCACCACCTGGAATATGATACCAAATAACCCATTTAACAACTAGCATACCAAATATTCTTAACATTTAACTATGAAATATTAGAACTTGATTTCTCGGAACTTGAATATAATCTTTAATCTCCTTCACAATTGGAACGAATTCTACCTTCTAGACCATTCACTGATCTTTAATTTATCATAATTACCTTCATCCCAAACATAAAAACAATTCTTTCTTCTAATCTAGTGAAACTTGAATTCTCACATACACTAATCTAATTTACATCTTATTCCATAAATTCATTCCATAAAGTTAATATTTCATCATCAAAATCATTTCCCCTAATTATTCTTATTCAAAAACTCAATTAAAAACTCTAGGTTTGCCAAAAATAGTATAACTTACCTTGATGCAAAAATCTTTCACAAAACAAAAAGATTAGCTTGAAATCATGCTCTTACCTTCAATCTGAAAATTAACCCAAACAATTCCTTAGAACCCTAGAAAATCAACCATAACTATTTCATAAAATTTTAATCTTTACCTTTTGAAGAATTAAAGATATAAAGCTTCGAGTAGTTGACACCAAATTTCTTCCTTCTTTTTCCTTTTCCTTCTGCTTTTTCTTTTTCTCTTCCTTTTCCTTGGTTTTTCTCTTCTCTTCTTTCCCAACCTCACTGCCCGATTTTTCTACTGTGTGTGAGTGCGTGTAATCATTTGAAAAATGAGATATTAGTTAAATACTTGCCACATGTAATCCATTATACCAACTTTGCAAAGAAAGCCCTCCAACTTCAAATAAAACCACATTAAATCTAAACTTCTAAAAATATATAAGTAGACCCCGAAATTTTATTTTGTCCAATTTAATCCTTCAAAATATTTTTCCTATTAAATTAAGTCCCAATTAAATAATTTATTTCATTTCAGTCTTTTTTGACTTTGACTTTGACAATTAAACATTTGATTTATGACTGGCAAAATTTGGGTTGTAACACAAACTTTCATAATTAATCCTGCAAGAATTCAATTAGATAAAAGCAAAAAGATATCCATCTAGTATTTCATTCAAATCATGAATTAATACCTCTTACAACCCTTAAATCCAACTTTTGCAACTGAAAGCTTGATTTAGCCTATTGGTATGAAAAAAATTAGCATCAGTGATAAGAGGTGCAGATTTTTAATTTTAGTTAAATCATTAAGGCTTTTAAAATGAAAACATAACCTAATAGCCACTGAACAGAATGGAGCCCAAAGATCACTAGATATTAATAACAAACTACCCATGGGAGGGGGTTGATGGAAGAGAGGGATATAAAAGGAAGATATTGGGGTGGGGGGGGGGGAGGGGGGGGAGAGAG
>NC_036248.1:30754552-30762790 GCF_002742605.1 Olea europaea var. sylvestris | reverse complement strand
GGGGGGGGGGAGGGGGGAGAGAGACAGCTATGTGCAGTTTTGTATTGCAAATTTGATACACTCAACTGGTAATCTAATTTTTTCTGCATCAACTGTATGAGTTTATGATCCATCGATCATCTCATTATAATGGTTTTGATCACTTTTGCCTTCGGATTTGGGGCAAGAATTGATCTTTATTTTTCCTAACCCTACCATCAACACGGATATAGAGCAAAAATCAAAAAAGAAGTGGGCAAAAGACTTCTTTAGTGGATAGACATTCGAATCTTTATCTTTGCCCCAAAATACAAAAATAACAAATAAAAAAGAAGTGGGCCCTAAAATATTAAATTCCTAGTAAATAACATATTACGGAAGATCAGATACCGAAGTCAAGATAAAAAATAAATCGATCCTTATCATTGCATAATTATGAACCCTAAAATTGAAAGTTTAACGCGTACCTATGTACAGGCGCGGAGCCATCACCCGGCGAGGAGGCGCGACCACACATGTTGGCTCCGCCGGAATCTGCAGTATCGTCGGGTAAGCCATTCGCTATGCGCAGCAGTTGCAGAATCGCCTGGTCGCCTCGTCTGCCGCCTAGAGAAGGAGAAGGAAGAAGAAAGCCCTTTTTTTTTGGGTTTGGGCTTCAGTGAATTAAAGAAATTTTTGGCTTATTATTATTTGGCCCAACTGTCAATAAAATTATCCAATTTATCAAACCATTTCATCATTTTAATTTTTCAATCGTCCAGGTCCTGAGGTCCAACAAGCAAGAATTGTGAATCTCCCAAATACAATTCTCCCAAATTGCCAAACCCTTTTTGTCGACCTCGTTTCTTCTTTCTCCGACTCCAAACTCTCCAAGAAGTAGTCAAGCAGACGACAACAGCTCAAATCCATCACTTTTTCCATACATTATTCGCTTCTCTGCAATAGTAGTAAAAGAAGAAAATTTTCCAGTTGAAGGTAGAATTTGAGTCTGATAATAGGATTTGAGATTCTTCTTGGCTTGATTATGAAGTAATCTTAAAGGATAATTCCACCTGCAAACTCCTTGATCTTTCAGTGCCTCAACTGCTCCAATGCTTGTTGCCACAAAGACCAGCGACGGCAAGTTGACCGCAGAAGTCGTTTTGCTGCAGTGAACGCCAAACGGACCGTGACCGCTGACCAGCTGTTGCCTTCTAGTTCTAGTTCTAGACTCTAGTCTTGACTTCACCTCACTACAGACTACCTCAGAGTCTCAGACTGCCATTTCCCTCTTTATTCATTTATTTATTTTTCTGTTTTGGTTTTGTTCTATTTTCTTTTGGCTATTTAGATTTTGTTCTATTTTGTTTCGCCTTGCTACTGCGTCTGCGACACTGCCTACTGTGAGTTGTTGATGTTGAGCATTGAATAATTTAATATTAATTATGTTATGATTTATTCATTTGGGAATTTATGTTTGCGAATTGTGATTTATGAATTATGATAAGTAATTTACGTTTTATCATGAGTTATGAGCTTATGATTATTGATTTGGGAATTTATGTTTGCGAATTGTGATTTATGAATTATGATAAGTAATTTACGTTTTATCATGAGTTATGAGCTTATGATTATTGATTTGGGAATTTATATTTACGAAATTATATTTGTGAATTGTGATTTATGATAAGTAATTTATGTTTTGATGAGGAATGATTATTGATTTGGGAATTTATGTTTACGATTTACAAAATTATGTTTTAAATTGTGATTTATGATAAGTAACTGGGGTATTTTGCAGATTATGAAACGATTTTTTCAACCAAAACAAAAGTCCATACCCAATTTTTCTACTTCTAATTGTGCATGTAGTCCCGCGACTAATTCTAGGCTAACACAAGAGTTAATGAATAACATAAAGAAGTCCCGTACTCAATTCAATGTGGATGATCTTATACCTGATCCAGGGTTACGCCCCCTCCCCCCCATCGAGTCATATGATCCTAATATCAGAGATGATGTTAGGATGGCATACTTGGAGAAGGGTCCTTATCAACCATATGGACATGATATTTCAAGAAGACCGATGGGGAATGACAATAGATATTTTCGAAAAGAATGGTTCTCCGAATTTTAGTGGTTGGAATACAATATAGAAAAGGATGCGGCATATTGTTTGCATTGCTACTTGTTCAAACCCGATAAAGGGGGTCAAGGGGGTGGACATATATTTACTAAGATCGACTTTAGGGATTGGAAGCACAAAAAGACATTAAAAGATCATGTCGGTCTCTTTGATAGTGCTCATAATCAAGCTTTTGCAAAGTGTACGAACTTAATGAATCAAAAGCAAAGTATCTCCTATGCTATTTCTAGCCAAAGTAGTAGTCAACAACAAAGTTATCGGACCAGGTTGACTGCGGTGCGAGATTGTACTAGACTCTTCTTGATGCAAGGATTGTCATTCCGTGGTCACGATGAATCGAAAGAGTCTCTTAATAGAGGAAATCTAATTGATTTGTTGAACTGGTATGCAGCTCGTTGTAAGGAAATTAAAGAAGTATTATTTAGTAATGCTTTTGGAAGTGACTAAACGACTTCACCAACCATCCAAAAGGATTTGGTTAATTATTGTGCCGAAAGACAACAAGGGCTATTATCAATGAGATAGGTGACTCGTTGTTTTCAATTTTGGTGGATGAGGCTTGTGATAATTCTATGAAAGAACAAATGGCAGTAGTTTTGAGGTTTGTTGACAAAAGTGGGCAAGTGAAGGAGCGTTTTTTGGGTATGTCACATGTCACTGATACTCGTGCTCAATCACTGAAGCATGCCATTGATGGAATATTTTCTACACATGGGTTGAGCATATCTAACTTGAGAAGTCAAGGCTATGATGGAGCAAGTAATATGCCAGGTGAGTTCAATGGGTTGAAAGCTTTAATTCTAAGAGAGAACCCACATGCTATGTACCTTCATTGCTTCGCTCACTAGTTTCAGTTGGCAATTGTATCTGTGGCATGTAGGAATTGTATGATTGGTGATTTTTTTGACATACTTACTATTATTGTGAATTTGGTTGGTGCATCATGTAAGCGTGTAGATACTCTTCGAGCAAGTTATCATTCTAATATTCTGGAGAAGCTTAATATTGGGAAACTTACTGATGGAAGTGGTCAGTTTTAAGAAATGAGTTTGGTACGCCCAGGTGATACTAGATGGGGCTCACATCTACTGACAATTACTCGTTTCATTAATACGTTTAATGCTATTATAGATGTTCTTGAGAATATATTAGAAGATGGCGTACATTCAGATCAAAAATCTTCGGCCAGAAGACAGATGAACAATATGCAAGATTTTGAGTTTGTGTTCAGTCTCCATTTTATGTTTGAAATTCTTACAATTACAGACTACCTTTCGCAAGCCTTACAGAAAAAGGATCAGGATACTCAAAATGCTATGAGGTTATTGAATTTGTATAAGTGTGCATTGCAGAACCTGAGAGAGAATGGTTGGGATACTTTGTTGAGTAGGGTGATTGAGTTTTGTGTTGATCGACATATTTTAGTGCCCAATATGGAGGATATTGTAGTAGTGAAAAGTCGACCTAGGCGTGTAGCTCAGCAGGTGACTTATTTTCATCGCTTTTATGTTGATTTGTATTGTCATGCGATAGACTCCATCTTGCAACAGTTGAATGATCGTTTTTCAGAAACAACTACTGAGCTCTTTACTTGCATTTCATGTTTATGTCCAAAAGATTCATTTGAAACTTTTGATAAGGATAAATTGCTACGTCTTGCTAAGTTCTATCCTTTGGACTTCAATAGTGAAGAGCTTTTATTACTTAGACTTCAGCTTGATAAGTTTCTTATACTTGTGAGAATGGACGAATCTTTCTTTAATCTCAATAGCATATCTTGTGTAGCTCAAAAGTTGGTTGAAACTAGAAGTTCCTGTTATTTTCCATTGGTTTATAGGCTGCTCACCTTGGCTTTGATATTACCTGTGGCAATTGCAAGTGTCGAAAGGGCATTTTCTTCTATGAATCTAATCAAAAGTGATTTGCGCAACAAAATGGAAGATGAATGGTTGAATGACAATTTGGTGGTTTACCTGGAGAAATCTATTTTTAAAAAGCTTGAGAATGAGGCAATATTGCAACGTTTTCAAATCATGAGACCCCGTAGAATGCAGTTGTCTAAGTTTATAGTTACAGAGTAATTGAGTAAGGTTGTATTGTATATTTTTTTACTATTTTGGGTTGTATTGAAGTATATTTCCATATGTATACGATTTTGACGTTTTAGTTCATTTATGTATTTATTGAATAAACTTTAATATTATGTAACCATTTAATAAACGATCGGACTATTACGATCGTTGACGATCAACGATCGATGGTCAACAATCAACAATCAACCAGTCCTAGCTGGATTCAGATCCTGGATTCGCCGCTGCTATGTACCTACATACATATGTATATAGAGAGATTACCTGCATCCATTTGGCGGTGTAGGAGGTGACAACCTTGCTGCTAACAGCACCACTGAGGCATCGTAAGTTGGCAGAGAGAGTGGATGATCTTTGGATTATTAGGGATTTCATGAAACTTGTCGCCATTGCTATGCCCTTTGTTCTCCTTGACATCGCCATTGTTCTCAGTCAGAGCCCTGGAGCGAGAAATTCTTTTCATTCAGAACTCAGAAGAGAGATTAAGAAGTTATTTGAAAATACCTCCAAAATTTTTGAAGGACAAGGTTGAAATTACCTACATCGCCAAATTCCCACCTTCACCTCCACCACCGCAGCCAAGCTTCCCCATCCCTACCACAACCAAGTCTCCAAAAGCCATACTACCCACCTCTTACCATGATTAAGACATGATAGAGAAATTGTGGATTGAAGAAAGAGAGGAAGATGAAGGGAGGCAACACATATGAGATTAAAAGGAAAATGGATTCTTAAACCTAATTTTGATGGATTGTTATTTTTGGTCGGGTCAAGAGCATTTAGTTTATTGTGAATTTTTTTGCAACATCCAAAAACGTTGCAAAGTATCAAAAACGTTGCAAAGTATAGCCTTTTGCAACGTTTTTTGAACGTTGTAAAATATGGCATTTTGCAACGTTTTGAAAAACATTGCCAAAAGTTAGGGGGCGTTTCTATTTTCTATTTTCTGTTTTAAATTTCATTTTGGATTTTGTATTTTGAGTTTGTGTTTTGAAATTGTTGAAAATACGTTAGGTTTGTCATTGTGAAAATATGTTTGTTAAAACGTAAAAATTCAAAAGGCTTTTGGTTTGGAATTCATTCTCTCTTCTCCAGCAAACAAAATCCCTAGCATCCCCACCATCTTCTACCACACAAACCGACCACCACCCACCACCTAGACCACCAAATCCCAGCATCACTCAAACCACCTCACCACCCTCTACAATGCAATCTATGATACTCTGCATTGCACCTAATTCTACATGTATTATGAGTCAACAGCAATGATAATGGGAAATAATTAAACAGAAGCTAAAAAGAACCGGAATATACAGAGCAAAACTTACTAAAATTTGACAAACAAGAGCTGTAATTTCTGCAATTGAATGAGTACCCAGTGTCATTTGATGATGAATTTCAGTTCCCCCGGGTTGATTTGTAGACTGGAGCATATTTGAGCCTTCAATAGAAATGGGGTCGAGCAGTATTTCCTGCTCACAGGTTCATTCCATGGTAGATTCGAGCTAAATTGACGAAGACCCATATATGTTGTTGTCCGCCATAATGAGTAGGAGGTAATGGTGATGGTGAGCTACCGTGATTCTCAATGCCGACACCGATATTTGGGCAGCACTGTTCGTGGTTCGCTGCATTCGAGCATGCAAAATCTTTCCCATTTTCTTCAGATGTTGGTATGGAGTTGAAGAATGGGATGAGGACATGTTGATGGTGTGGAAATCCGGTGGTTTGTCCGACGGTACAGTGGTCGGATTCGTGAGTAGAAGGTGCCGGCTTGAGGTGGAGTAGATGTAGTGGAAGTGTGGAACTGGGTTTCTGTCATTTTGCAAAATGGCGTTTTTCATCTTTTCAGTTTTAGCGTCTGTTGGCTTGAAAACGGGGAAAACGACTTTTTTTTTCGTTTTTTGTTTTCTTCACCAAAAAAAAAAAAAAAAAAAAAAAAAAAAAAAAAAAAAAAAAAAAAAAAATTGTTTTCTAAAACTCATTTTTGAAAACGGGAAACCAAACACGTTTTCATCGTTTTGAAAAATAATAAACGACAAATGGTTCGAAAATGACAAACCAACTAGCTCCTAGACTTTTTGCAATTGCAAAGTTCAGAAAACATTGCAAAATATGGCTTTTTGCAACGTTTTTTTAAACGTTTTCCAAACGTTGTAAAAAATAAAACTTTTCGCAATGTTCAAAAAATATTGCGAAAAGTAACATTGGTAACATTTTTAAAATAAATGTTGTCAAAACTCAATTACGTTAACTAATTGCGACATTCACTTATTAAAATGTTGTAATAAGCCCTTTTAGCAACATTTAACTCTCGAATGTTGCCTTTTATCATGTGTTGCAAATGACCTTTTTGGTGTAGTGATTATGACTATGTCTAACTTATTTTTAATCTTTTGAAAGTATATAAAGTCATAAGATTATTACAATTAGTGATCAAGAATGGTAAAGAAAGCAAATCTCATCATAATTGTTCAAAACATAAAACGTGCTTTAATGTCAAAAAAAAAGATTAAGCCCTCGTTTGTTTTTCATTATTTTCAAAATGCATTTTTCTATTCTTATTTTTATATACACATTCTTCGGTAAAATAATATTATACGCAAATTGAAAACTTTTTTTTTACCACACATTCTCTATCAAATGACTATTACAAAATGCATTTTTGACAAATAATGGGAATCAAACATGCCCTAAAAAGTTAAAGTTTCACAATACAAGGTTCATCGAAAACCTGGTACTAAAATTACTTAGCTATTCACAATATCGAATTTAAATAAATAAAGAATAAAAGATATTACAAATAAATTGACGGAACATGATTAATTTCCAAAATGCTTGTACAAATATGGATGAATTATTGCACAAAAATCTGAAATTTTATTCTTCAATTTTCTGCTGCCGTCTTCTCTCCTCCGCCAAATTATTTTATTATTATTAATTTTTTTAATTTTTTTTTTTTGGTATATTATTCTCTGCGTGTGTATGTTTCTCCCCCTCAATTTCCGTGCCTTTTTCTTCCGCGTGTGTTGTATCTGGCTTGTGTTCTAATCAGCCTTAATTTATCTTGTATCAAAGTCCAAAAAGGAGTCCATTTACTTTATTTTATTTATTTATTTATTTTGGGTAGGACTATTTACATGGACAGTGTTTATATATACATTCACTTTTAAAAATAATTGTATTATATTTTTTTCTTATGTAAATTTACCTAAATAGATACATATAAAATTAAATAAAAAATATCGTTCTAACTTCATCCACTAATATTTACTTTCATAAATTCTTTTAATTATTTTTATATTCTTTTAGAATTTGTACTTAACTAAAATTCTAGTAATAATAAAATATCATTGTCATCTAAAATCATAAAACTCTATTCATAAAATATCCTCTTCAGCGGAATTTTAAAAAAAAAAAAATCGACACATTATTAGAGTTATAATTCGTTCATGACATGAAAATGGAATATAATTTTTTATGCTTTTTTAAATATTGGTTTGACAGATAAAAATATATGAGAAATTTCAAAATAAGTTTCAATACTGTCTAAATATTCTTACATTATAAAAGGAAAAAAAACTTAAAATTATCTGCCGAAACACAAACAACCAAAATTATGAGCCTAGAAGCAAAAACATAAAAAATAAAAATATCAACATATGATTTAAAGAGGGATTTGTTTTGTTGCTTGAGCACTATATTTGCTAACCTTTATAAATAATTATTAAAACACCAATATGACAATATAGAAAATAAAAAATAAGAATCAAATTACATATTGATAGTGATTGGATGAATATAGTGATTTTTATTTTTTTATATTTTTTGAAATTGTATTGGGAATGTATTTATAGTGGGATGAATATATAAAATTTGTATGGATCTATAACATTTAAATGAAGGAATTTAATAAGGATAATATTAAAATTTGACATGGATGAAAACAGTAATTTTTTAAAATTTTAATATTTTGATAGGAATGTATATAGGATGGAATTCATATATAAAAATTGTGAATATAAATAACCACACCCTTTATTC
>NC_036248.1:30749680-30754483 GCF_002742605.1 Olea europaea var. sylvestris | reverse complement strand
CAGCTTCTCTACTTTTTAATTGTAAACCTTTTGGCAGTCCAAGAGTAATCCAATTCTGTAGAATTTCATCCACTTCCAAGTCCAAGTCCAAGTTGAGGTTCATTCCAGCTCCAATGCAATATTTACCTTCAAGGCTCCAATCCTTCCAATAATGTACTTTAATCCTTGAATTCAATTAAATTTGTACTCCTTCAATCTAAAAAATAAAAATATCAACATATGATTTAAAGAGGGATTTGTTTTGTTGCTTGAGCACTATATTTGCTAACCTTTATAAATAAATATTAAAACACCAATATGACAATATAGAAAATAAAAAATAAGAATCAAATTACATATTGATAGTGATTGGATGAATATAGTGATTTTTAAACAATAAAAAATCAACCAAAGTTAAATAAAATTCAATAATTTGATGACATAAAAATTTAGTAATATGATTCGAATAAGTGCACAAAACGTACTTATTAATTTTCTTCTTCTTCTTCTTCTCGTTGTTTTTTGTTTTTGTTTTTTTTTTTTTGTTTTTGTTTTTTGCTTTTGTTTTTTGTTTTTGTTTTGGTTCTTAATAATTTATTTATCTCAAAATTGTTCAATTACTTATTTTATTACCACATAAATTACTGAGTGAATAATTACATTTAGTAAATGAAAATATTGAATTCATTAATAAAATAAAAAAATGTAACACACTTAATAATAATACCTGAATCAAGTAATATATTTTGAATTTTGATATCGTCATAGTAGTAGTAGTAATTATAATATTAAGGATTAAAATTTGTTGTATAACAAAAAGTGACGCGGAGAAAAGAAAAAATTGTTACATAACCAATGGTGAAAGAATATTTTTGCACTTTGCACTGGAATCGTATATTTCATTCAATTTCATCATTCTTTCTTTTTTCAATTGCTTCGAAATGGGTTAAACATTGAAACAATAAAAAATCAACCAAAGTTAAATAAAATTCAATAATTTGATGACATAAAAATTTAGTAATATGATTCGAATAAGTGCACAAAACGTACTTATTAATTTTCTTCTTCTTCTTCTTCTCTTTGTTTTTTGTTTTTGTTTTTTTTGCTTTTGTTTTTTGTTTTTGTTTTGGTTCTTAATAATTTATTTATCTCAAAATTGTTCAATTACTTATTTTATTACCACATAAATTATTGAGTGAATAATTACATTTAGTAAATGAAAATATTGAATTCATTAATAAAATAAAAAAATGTAACACACTTAATAATAATACCTGAATCAAGTAATATATTTTGAATTTTGATATCGTAGTAGTAGTAGTAGTAGTAATAATAATATTAAGGATTAAAATTTGTTGTATAACAAAAAGTGACGCGGAGAAAAGAAAAAATTGTTACATAACCAATGGTGAAAGAATATTTTTGCACTTTGCACTGTTTTGATGTTTAATTTGCACCATTTTGAAATCTCCATTGGAGACCCCTTGACTTTCCCATTTGGTATTAGGTATTGCCTTTACATAGGTTTTGTGGTCAGTTTCAAGCATATAGCTAATGTAATTCCATAAACGTGAAAGATTATATAATCTGCATGTTGTAAATAAATGGCTGGGCAAAAATTTCTTTATTGAGCTATGTAAAAAAAAAAATCACAGGTGAAATCTTACCCATTTTTATGACCATCGTTGTACTTAAAAAAAGGTTGAACCCCCAATCTTAAGGGTCTCTACCGTTCCGTTCCTAGAGCATCGTGAGAGAGGTTAATCACGGGATGTGTCCCAATAGGCCAGAGAACAAGAATTGCCTGTACATTGGTACCCACAAAGAGTCTCAATCCATGTTTCAGGAATCGAATCCTCACACTGTAACTGTCAGCAAGGTTGAGTATATCTCACCCTTATTCTTTACACCACTTGTATAACATTATGATCAAGCATGCCTTAAAACACTGTCAATTATGGGTACAATGCAATGTTACAAAAATTGATTGATACGATCATGACAATTGTGAATAAAATTGAGCAATCGGACAATATGGCACAACCCTGAAATTTGAAAATTACTCGTAAAAATTCGAGGGACTGACAGCACCCAAAATTGATTTTTCAAGTTCTCTGAAAAAGAACAAAAAGTTTTATTTAATTTTTTCACCACAAGAACAATATCGACTCTGTATAAATAAAAATTTAAAATATTGGTTAATGGTGAAGTTTTTAATGGCTAAGTGTCAAAAGATAAGACACTGTATTCATACCAGTTATCTCAATCAGAACTTGGAATGTGTTTCAACATCATCAAAAATAAATTGCTAGATTCTAGCATCTTCAATCTCATATGCATTTTCAAACGTGAATGTGTGAATAAATAATAATTAGCGATTTTGTATGATATGAAATGTATGGATAAAAGTATGTTTGATCAAAAGTGATTATAATTTAACCAGATCTAAAATAAAATCCAACGACAGTTGAATACATTTGGTTCGTATATCTAACAATTTGAGCATTCAAATCAAGTAACTCAAGAATATCAAAGTATGCAAACGTTCATTTTTCAAGTCATGTTGCCAACCATTTATTGAAAATTATGCAGGTGCAAGGTTTCAATAAAAAAAATAAAATAAAAATTGTAATATATGCGAGGGAGCACATTCAAATTATATTTAAATGACGTATATTTGATCTATCTAACCTTTTAATTTTTTAGATCAATTGGTTCAATAAAACTAATCGAATGTACCGAAAGCATGTATATGAAATTCAAAAACGAAATTCAAGTAGGTAAAATTGAGTAATTGCGTTTTTTTTTTTTAATGTAAAACGGAAAACGAAGTATACCATGGGATTTTTTAATTTTTTTTCCCCTCTCACACATTTGATTGGTTGAACTTCATTAAAACTTGTTTGAAAAGTGTTTATAAACAATTTATTTATAGATAGATAAAATAAGAGTGAGTGAGTGGTTAGTATTTGTAAGGCCCATAAATTGTAGGTAAAGAATTATTTGACTGTTTATAAACATTAACCGAACATAAATATGCTAAATTTTGAACAGAATTAAACCACATTGATTTTTGGGGCTAGTTTCACTAATTGTAATAGTCACCAGAGTGTTAGGATTCATTTTTATTTGAAAATTAAAAATTCTACGTTTTCATGTACGAATGGTATTCTACTGAATACTAGACCATAAACTAATAATGTAACAGTTGTGCTGTGTCTATAATGGTTTATTTACACATGACGTGATGGTATATGATCGTCTCAGAATTTTTTTAATCATATAAAAAAATTCTAAATTTTTTCAATCAAATAAAAAAAAATCTATCACTCTTTTTGACAATTCATCTGTATACAAATCATTATATAACTCCATTTATAAACTTGTTTGAAAATTGTTTATAAACAATTTATTTTAAATAGATAAAATAAGAGTGAATGAGTGGTTAGTATTTGTAAGGCCTATAAATTGTAGGTAATGAATTATTTGACTATTTATAAACATTAACATAACATACATATGCTAAATATTTGAACAGAATTAAACCACGTTGATTTTTGGGGTTAGTTTCACTAATTGTAGTAGTCACCAGAGTGCGTTAGGATTCATTTTTATTTGAAAATTAAAAATTTTATGTTTTCGTGTACGAATGGTATTCTATTGAAAAATAGACCACAAACTAATAATGTAACAGTTGCGCTGTGTCTATAATGGTTTATTTATACATGACGTGATAATATATGATTGTATTAGAATTTTTTTAATCAAATAAAAAAAATCCATCACTCTCTTTTTGACAATTTATTTATATGTAAATCATTATATAACTCCATTATATACATATATTGTAATTTGTAAGTTGAATAATAAAGAAGAAATTACAAAAAATGTCCATTTTGACAGTCATTTGCAAAAACGTCAAAAAAATTTCAATGTTCAATTTTGCAATTATTTGGATGAGAGGACCCATAAGTAGCTTCCATGAGAAATTACATTAAAATGATGTTCTCGACAATTTAAATGTCGTTCTCGATATTTAAATTCATTTATATTTTAAAAGTACACTTGTCAAATCACAATATTAAATGTTCTCGACATTTAAAATGTTGTTCTCCATATATTAAATGTCTAAAATGATATTTCATTCCAAATATAATATTTCTCTACATTTTAAATATTGTTCTTGACATTTCTGTATTTAACATTAATTGTGATTTGATATGTGCAATATGAAATTATTTATTCTTTCATTAAGGGTAAAATAAAAAATTTGGTATCAAATTTGACCATTTTTTCAAATATTATCAAAATTGTACATTTTTTAATTGACATATGTAAAATTAGACATTTTTGCAAATGCCTCAATAATAAATATAATTGAAAAGGAAGGTATGAGATCGAAAGGGGATATTGTGGCTTTGAGCAATTCTATGTTTTATTCATAGGGATCTACAAAGTTGAAAAGCCACCAAACAAGCAAAGGAAAATCTGTCTCTTCTTTTTGTCGCATTCAGAGTAGAATAATGCCTTCCTTCCTTCCACTTTTGACTTATCTATACTACAAAGCCTTAACCAGGCGCGTGGAACCGTTCCTCACTATCGCGCATTTGTCCCCCTTTTCATAGTATATATATATATTTTTTTTTTTTTTAAATTTTGGATTAGTCTATATTGCTATGAATAGTTGCGTTTTCTCGTTAGCAAGTGACATTGTAAATTATGCTCCTTGAGTTTAGGTGAAAATATAAACATTATTTTAAGTAAAATGACCAAAGCACCATTATTTCGACTTAAAAAAATAAAAAATAAAAAATAAAAAATAAA
>NC_036248.1:30724754-30744225 GCF_002742605.1 Olea europaea var. sylvestris | reverse complement strand
TTTTTTTATATTTTTTGAAATTGTATTGGGAATGTATTTATAGTGGGATGAATATATAAAATTTGTATGGATCTATAACATTTAAATGAAGGAATTTAATAAGGATAATATTAAAATTTGACATGGATGATTATAGTAATTTTTTGAAATTTTAATATTTTAATAGGAATGTATATAAAATAGGATGCATATATAAAAACTGTGAATGTAAATTGCGATATCCTTTATTTTCTACCCTTCAGTCGGCAGCTTCCCTGCTTTTTAATTGTAAACCCAATTCTGTAGAATTTCATCCACTTCCAAGTCCAATTCCAAGTCCAAGTTGAGGTTCATTCCAGCTCCAATGCAATATTTACCTTCAAGGCTCCAATCCTTCCAATAATGTACTTTAATCCTTGAATTCAATTAAATTTGTACTCCTTCAATCTCTAAAGTGTAGGATTTGATCTCCGAATCGTATATTTCATTCAATTTCATCATTCTTTCTTTTTTCAATTGCTTCGAAATGGGTTAAACATTGAAACAATAAAAAATCAACCAAAGTTAAATAAAATTCAATAATTTGATGACATAAAAATTTAGTAATATGATTCGAATAAGTGCACAAAACGTACTTATTAATTTTCTTCTTCTTCTTCTTCTCTTTGTTTTTTGTTTTTGTTTTTTTTGCTTTTGTTTTTTGTTTTTGTTTTGGTTCTTAATAATTTATTTATCTCAAAATTGTTCAATTACTTATTTTATTACCACATAAATTACTGAGTGAATAATTACATTTAGTAAATGAAAATATTGAATTCATTAATAAAATAAAAAAATGTAACACACTTAATAATAATACCTGAATCAAGTAATATATTTTGAATTTTGATATCGTAGTAGTAGTAGTAGTAGTAATAATAATATTAAGGATTAAAATTTGTTGTATAACAAAAAGTGACGCGGAGAAAAGAAAAAATTGTTACATAACCAATGGTGAAAGAATATTTTTGCACTTTGCACTGTTTTGATGTTTAATTTGCACCATTTTGAAATCTCCATTGGAGACCCCTTGACTTTCCCATTTGGTATTAGGTATTGCCTTTACATAGGTTTTGTGGTCAGTTTCAAGCATATAGCTAATGTAATTCCATAAACGTGAAAGATTATATAATCTGCATGTTGTAAATAAATGGCTGGGCAAAAATTTCTTTATTGAGCTATGTAAAAAAAAAAATCACGGATGAAATCTTACCCATTTTTATGACCATCGTTGTACTTAAAAAAAGGTTGAACCCCCAATCTTAAGGGTCTCTACCGTCCCGTTCCTGGAGCATCGTGAGAGAGGTTAATCACGGGATGTGTCCCAATAGGTCAGAGAACAAAAGTTGCCTGTACATTGGTACCCACAAAGAGTCTCAATCCATGTTTCAGGAATCGAATCCTCACACTGTAACTGTCAGCAAGGTTGAGTATATCTCACCCTTATTCTTTACACCACTTGTATAACATTATGATCAAGCATGCCTTAAAACACTGTCAATTATGGGTACAATGCAATGTTACAAAAATTGATTGATAAGATCATGACAATTGTGAATAAAATTGAGCAATCGGACAATATGGCACAACCCTGAAATTTGAAAATTACTCGTAAAAATTCGAGGGACTGACAGCACCCAAAATTGATTTTTCAAGTTCTCTGAAAAAGAACAAAAAGTTTTATTTAATTTTTTCACCACAAGAACAATATCGACTCTGTATAAATAAAAATTTAAAATATTGGTTAATGGTGAAGTTTTTAATGGCTAAGTGTCAAAAGATAAGACACTGTATTCATACCAATTATCTCAATCAGAACTTGGAATGTGTTTCAACATCATCAAAAATAAATTGCTAGATTCTAGCATCTTCAATCTCATATGCATTTTCAAACGTGAATGTGTGAATAAATAATAATTAGCGATTTTGTATGATATGAAATGTATGGATAAAAGTATGTTTGATCAAAAGTGATTATAATTTAACCAGATCTAAAATAAAATCCTACGACAGTTGAATACATTTGGTTCGTATATCTAACAATTTGAGCATTCAAATCAAGTAACTCAAGAATATCAAAGTATGCAAACGTTCATTTTTCAAGTCATGTTGCCAACCATTTATTGAAAATTATGCAGGTGCAAGGTTTCAATAAAAAAAATAAAATAAAAATTGTAATATATGCGAGGGGAGCACATTAAAATTATATTTAAATGACGTATATTTGATCTATCTAACCTTTTAATTTTTTAGATCAATTGGTTCAATAAAAACTAATCGAATGTACCGAAAGCATGTATATGAAATTCAAAAACGAAATTCAAGTAGGTAAAATTGAGTAATTGGTTTTTTTTTTTTTAATGGAAAACGGAAAACGAAATATACCATTGGATTTTTTTTTCCCTCTCGCACATTTGATTGGTTGAACTTCATTAAAACTTGTTTGAAAAGTGTTTATAAACAATTTATTTATAGATAGATAAAACAAGAGTGAGTGAGTGGTTAGTATTTGTAAGGCCCATAAATTGTAGGTAAAGAATTATTTGACTGTTTATAAACATTAACCGAACATACATGTGCGAATGGTATTCTACTGAATACTAGACCATAAACTAATAATGTAACAGTTGCGCTGTGTCTATAATGGTTTATTTACACATGACGTGATGGTATATGATCGTCTCAGAATTTTTTTAATCATATAAAAAAATTTAGAATTTTTTCAATCAAATAAAAAAAAATCTATCACTCTTTTTGACAATTCATCTGTATACAAATCATTATATAACTCCATTTATAAACTTGTTTGAAAATTGTTTATAAACAATTTATTTTAAATAGATAAAATAAGAGTGAATGAGTGGTTAGTATTTGTAAGGCCTATAAATTGTAGGTAATGAATTATTTGACTATTTATAAAAAATAGAACATGAAAAATAAACTATTTGTTATAAATGAGAGAGAGAGAGAGAGAGAGTGAAGAGTGAAATTTAAGCATGTATTATATTAACTATCAAGAACCGTATTTATAGGATTTAGAATAATAGTTACAAATTGAATGAAATAGACACTCTAAATTAAATAAGATTTATTTATATATCATTAATAGTAAATAATCATCTATAATATCTCATTATTTTATAATAAATCTCATTTGATGATTATTTGCATAATAACTGTCTTTTTAAAATCCTTGTTCGAATAAAAATTCAATGGGAAAAAATCAAACAAATGAAAAAAGAATACAAATGTTTTGGTGTAGTAAAATGCTGCTTCATTAAAATATTGTCAAGAAAATTCAATAGGACAAAATTTGATTGAAGAAAAAGAGTACAGCTACTTATCTTATTTCAATTCTTGTGTTAATTCATCATTGTCTCATACGTAAATGTCTTCAATATTGCAATTTTGGTGGAGTATGTCTCATGTTGTCTTGTATAGTCTTCAAATTACACTGTCTTCATAAGAGATATTTATCATCCTTCGATTACTATAGCAACAGAATGATTTCGAAAATAGCTCTTATTGATCTCTTCAGAATTATTTTAAAGGTAAATGTCTTTTATCTTATGGGCATTTATCACATAAAGAATAGGCTTCATTAAAATCTTATTAAGAAAAATCATGTTGAAAAAATTCTAATGAAGTGAAAAGAGTACATTATTTTTTTAAATACATTACAAAAGTTGTTTCATTAAAAACCTTTCTAGAAAAATCTAATGGGATAAATCCTTAGTCAAGGGAAAAATAGTACAATGAATATTTACTTCTTCTCATGATAATATCACTTGAATTATGTTTCAAGTATATTAAATCTTTCAAGGATAATATTAAATTTATATAAGATAAATTTACTATAATCACATTTATTATATGCATACCAAATTTCATGTATTTTCATGCGAAGAAGGTATTGTTCTTGACATTTCTGTATTTAACATTAATTGTGATTTGATATGTGCAATATGAAATTATTTATTCTTTCATTAAGGGTAAATAAAAAATTTGGTATCAAATTTGACCATTTTTTCAAATATTATCAAAATTGTACATTTTTAATTGACATATGTAAAATTAGACATTTTTGCAAATGCCTCAATAATAAATATAATTGAAAAGGAAGGTATGAGATCGAAAGGGGATATTGTGGCTTTGAGCAATTCTATGTTTTATTCATAGGGATCTACAAAGTTGAAAAGCCACCAAACAAGCAAAGGAAAATCTGTCTCTTCTTTTTGTCGCATTCAGAGTAGAATAATGCCTTCCTTCCTTCCACTTTTGACTTATCTATACTACAAAGCCTTAACCAGGCGCGTGGAACCGTTCCTCACTATCGCGCATTTGTCCCCCTTTTCATAGTATATATATATATTTTTTTTTTTTTTAAATTTTGGATTAGTCTATATTGCTATGAATAGTTGCGTTTTCTCGTTAGCAAGTGACATTGTAAATTATGCTCCTTGAGTTTAGGTGAAAATATAAACATTATTTTAAGTAAAATGACCAAAGCACCATTATTTCGACTTAAAAAAATAAAAAATAAAAAATAAAAAATAAAAAATAAAAAATAAAAAATAAAAAATAAAAAATAAATAGAACATGAAAAATAAACTATTTGTTATAAATGAGAGAGAGAGAGAGAGAGAGTGAAGAGTGAAATTTAAGCATGTATTATATTAACTATCAAGAACCGTATTTATAGGATTTAGAATAATAGTTACAAATTGAATGAAATAGACACTCTAAATTAAATAAGATTTATTTATATATCATTAATAGTAAATAATCATCTATAATATCTCATTATTTTATAATAAATCTCATTTGATGATTATTTGCATAATAACTGTCTTTTTAAAATCCTTGTTCGAATAAAAATTCAATGGGAAAAAATCAAACAAATGAAAAAAGAATACAAATGTTTTGGTGCAGTAAAATGCTGCTTCATTAAAATATTGTCAAGAAAATTCAATGGGACAAAATTTGATTAAAGAAAAAGAGTACAGCTACTTATCTTATTTCAATTCTTGTGTTAATTCATCATTGTCTCATACGTAAATGTCTTCAATATTGCAATTTTGGTGGAGTATGTCTCATGTTGTCTTGTATAGTCTTCAAATTACACTGTCTTCATAAGAGATATTTATCATCCTTCGATTACTATAGCAACAGAATGATTTCGAAAATAGCTCTTATTGATCTCTTCAGAATTATTTTAAAGGTAAATGTCTTTTATCTTATGGGCATTTATCACATAAAGAATAGGCTTCATTAAAATCTTATTAAGAAAAATCATGTTGAAAAAATTCTAATGAAGTGAAAAGAGTACATTATTTTTTTTTTTTAAATACATTACAAAAGTTGTTTCATTAAAAACCTTTCTAGAAAAATCTAATGGGATAAATCCTTAGTCAAGGGAAAAATAGTACAATGAATATTTACTTCTTCTCATGATAATATCACTTGAATTATGTTTCAAGTATATTAAATCTTTCAAGGATAATATTAAATTTATATAAGATAAATTTACTATAATCACATTTATTATATGCATACCAAATTTCATGTATTTTCATGCGAAGAAGGTATATACTTGTGATTACATCCACCACATGATAACTTATTTATTTATATGAGTCTTCACAAAATTTATTATGCAAAGGGTTGTACATTTTGTATTACAACTTTACTTTATCTGTTTTCATTTCACATAAGTACACACCTTTAGGTGTTCATACTGTAGATCCACAAATTTTAGGTTTATCTACTAAATTCAAATTTACTAGAATCATGTCCAGGAAGTTCAGATGTCTCTAGTAAATTCAATTTTAGTATGATCGCATCATTTTATTTGACCAATCATTACATTGTTCAATTTGTTTTGACGAATTTTATTTCAATTCCTCGCTATTCATAATATGATACTGTACATCATGTGCAAAAGTATTATCAACAACTTTTTCTTTTCAATTCTATTTCTTTCTCCATAATAACCTAACTTATTAAAAATGTCTTAGTTTTAACATATCAAGCACATGAACCTCTTATCGGATTTTATAATTTGTTATATCTAAATACTCATCAAGAGTATATGCCTCTTTAACGGGACCATCATCACTAATTGTTTAATCTTGTTTAAAAAATTTTGTATTAGAATCGAATACCATTACGATTCAAGTGTTCCACAAATATATTAAATATAATGATAACAAATTGTTCTCCTATGACATTAATTCATCTTGGGGCATTTAAAGCTTGTGCTTGAGATATTATTGATCCCATTGGTTAGTAAATGCATCTAAATGAATTATGTTTCGAACTTTGGTTGAATGATATTTTGCAAAAATTTAGATGATGATGCATTTATACATTATTTCAATGTCTTAATTCCCTACTAATACTAAGAAAATTATCCAATTAAAATTGATAATCAGCAACTACATTTTTAAGCATCACCCATTTGAGATAAGTTCTTAAATTAATTACGCTATTAAATAATTCGATGAAACAATTAGAGTATAACAATAAGCCAATTATAACAAGAAGAACTATAATTTTGGCATAATACGTAATAGCATTCCGTAAATAGAAATGGAAAGTAATGTATTCTCGATTAATTGAAGGGTTTAACAAAAATAGTATTAAATCAATCATCATCCCAACTAATACTTTTTAAAGATTGAGATTTAGTATCACTAGCATTAACAAAATACCGTTTTGATTATATAATCAGAAAATTATGCTTTCAATTTAAAATTTACACATTAATTTCGCAAATTTCAAGTTGCGAACACTATACAATCATCTAGTATTTGTATCATATTTATTAGATACATATAACATTTACATGGTCAACGTGAAGGGTGATGGGTCTTCATTCATCACTCTGATTAATTTTCAAAAATATAAGAAATTGAGTTCCTATTTTAATTAGTAATGGTTAATGGAAAAAATTCATGAAAGAGTATAAATATTATATAAGATTTCATTGGATAGAAGAATCTTCTGATTTTTCATCAAATATCCATTTGAATTTTTAATTTTCCATCATTTTTGATCTAGTGATGGTCCAACCGATCATGCAAACAATAAGATCAAATTGAATTTCTGGTTCAATATAAGATATAATTCAATTATTTAATTTTGAAGCATATGATTAAACATTATATACTCGTATAATATTCAATCAAGTAGACAATCTAATCAATGTCAACATTATATGAGTTATATATTTCTTTCAGGAATTAACATGAATTCAAAATAATAAATTCTTCGAAGCATGTACTACTTTGAGAGTACAATGTATTTTATTATTGCTTCCTCAAAAGTAATATATCAATATTCTTCCAGAATATTAGAATCATAGTGTCATGTTCTCTAGGAACAATAACATATTATTATTTAAAATAAATTGTACAAGAATTTACTATTCAAGAGTAAAAATATAATTTTTAATTACGCTGTTCGGAGAATTAAAATATAACTAAAATATAAATAATAGCGTGCTCCTTCAGGAACAACAAGACATTATTATTTAGAAAACATTAACTCTTCATGAATATATTTTATTAGAATATAATATTTCCATAATTGTGCTTCTTTAGAAGCAACATGCCAAGATTTTTCTAAAATATTAATTATAATGTTGAGCTGCTTTAGGAGCAACAATATAATGGATTATCAATTCAAAATATATAAAAGGAGCATTTAAAAATATTTAATTCAACATGATATGATATAGAAGAGGATATGAATTTAGATATAAAATTAGTTACCAAACATGTATTAGGAAAAAAATCTTCATATATAAAAGTTAACAAAATTGACTAAACCATTTATTGGCTAAATCTTTACCAACATGCAAAATATACCAAAGATAGACGTGAAACCTACATATATAAAAATTAAAGTTAGATCTAATACGTGGCAAAATCAAAGGAAAAATTAATATGTGACAAAATTCATTGTTTATAAATCAAAAGGCATGAATTAATGGTAAAATATGAAGTTACTTAATAAATCACGACTTAATATGTGTATAGATTGGACATACAAATGTGAATTATAATTAGTATGCATACAAATAAAAAGTAGAGAAGAAGAAGCAACCTCGTTATGATGTATATGTGCATTGAAAGAATTTACATGTCATCAAATTAATTTTGGTACACATGACAGATGATTGTGTTTATAAAAAGTATTAACTTCTAGCTAACTTAATTTAGTTTTGAGAGAATAATGCTGATAATGTATTATAAATTAGAGAGAAAATGAGTAGAAATAAAAGAGTGAAGACTCGAGTGTGTATTTTACTGAGATCAAGACTTGTATTTATAGTGTCGAAAATAAGAGTTACAATTAAAATGAAATAAATCCTTTGAACTAGATAAAACTTATCTATATATTATTATAATACTAAATAATCATCAATAATTATCTCATTTTTTGACAACACTATTCTCTATTATTATTATTATTATTATGGCTAAGAGAGGGTTGGAGTGTGTTTCAATTTTTTCTCTTCCTTATTCTCTATTGTTCATTTCTTTTCTTTGTCTTATTATTATTATTTTTTTGGTATTGACCTTTTTCCTTTAATTTTATGCATTTGGCTTTTTAATGTGTAGTTTAGAGTTGGGCAAATCTCCCAAACCGAACTAACCGAATCCGACGGTTCTTGTTAAATTAAATACCCAAACAGGTATCTGAATTGAGAACCGATGGGTACGGTTCGGTTCTCGGTTCTAGACCTAGAACCGAATAAGAATCGAATCTTTCTAATTTTTTTTATATTGAGTAAATCAAATTCTTTTAATTTTTTTAAACAAATTAACAAATTAACGATTTCTAAATCCAAAATTTTGGCTCAATAATTTGTTTCATTTCTAATTTTTTAATTTTTGGCCCAATTACCTATTTTATTGTTTCATTTCTTAGTCAAGCAAGATCAAATTCACTAAATAACCCTAAACACTAACACCAAAGTGCATAACGTTGTCTCGACTCTCGCACTCACTCTCGGAGCCTCGCTAATATTCCAAAACCTATACAATTATCGGTCGACACTGTGATCTCCGATCGAAACTGTGACCTTCGCCAACCGAAGTTTTGATCGTAGCGATGATTTGAACAAGGTAGTTTACTAGTCTCTGACATTCCAAAACCATTGAATGTATCATTAGTTGTATTTATATAATGTTATTAATGTTAAAAAATTTAATTATAGTACAGAATCGAACGGAACCGAACCCGAACGGTTCCATAATTATATTTGGACCCGACTGTTCTATTTACTAGATACCCGAAAAGTTCGGTTCGATTCGATTCTCTTTAGAACCAAACCAAATCGACCCGCGCCCACCCCTAGTGTAGTTCCTATTCGTTTGTACATATTAGGGATGAAGGACCTATCTTTACATTTTCTTTTTTCTTTTATTTTTCTAAAATAGCTTCCTTATTTCAACCTTTCATGGCACAAATGATCATTTTCATCCAAATCCATCCAATTTTTCCATTAGTAAGTTGCGTGGAATTGACCTTTACCTTTCTTGTTTCATAACGGTACTTTTGTCCTCTCATTAACTTGGGTCCAATGACTTTAAATAAATATAAAAATTACAAATATAAAAAAGAAAAATCAAAATAAAAGAAAAAATCCATCTTCAACCTACTGTACTTTTACTCCATTACACCACACCACCCACTGCCACCCCATCCTCCACCACCTACTACTCCCCCAGTCTTCCCATCTCCCTTCATTTTCTCTCCTAACACATGAATTGAGGGGGTTGAAACCAAATCGAATGGAATGATGACCTGAACTCAGCCATGGCTTTGGCTTAATTCTTCAACCTTGAATTTGATACTGTTGCACTCGAACTCCAACTGCTTGCGCTCTTTTTGGCTCGCCTTGATAAATGTGTTTTCCAAAAAGTTATTGGAGACCTAAATGAGTTTATTATTGATCAATCGAGTAAATATCTATTCATAATCGTGTAATTCTAGTTTTTGTAGGTCTAAATCCTCGATTGAAAGAAAACAAAGCAAAAGGAAGATAAAAAGTCCAAAAGCATATAAGAACATAAAGCTGGGGACCAAAGTGCACAACTGTCAAAAGTTGAAAGACTTTTGATGCAATTTATCAAGAAGATGATTGAAATAAATGTTAAAATTCAAAGACCAAAATGTGCATGATCAAAGTTTAGGGACCTAACTGCAAATAGTGGAGGATTGAAGTTGTAAAATGAACCGAAGAGGTGCAGGCGCACGGGACTCATATACCCATTGGCCGTGTGGGGCAGTGCGCCTCTGCGTGGGGACAGAAAATTTACCTCCATTTTTGGAATTTGGAGACATTTGGCATCTTCCAAGGCTCCTTTTGGGCATTTAAATACCCCATTTATAACAATGAATGCTCGTTCATTCACTGCTTATTAAATACACCAAATAGAAAGAAGCAAGAAAATGAGAGAAAAAACTAAATGAAAGGGGGGAAGAAATGGGGAAAATCAAGACCAAGGAATTGCAATATTCAAGAATCTAACCAAGGGAAGTGTTATACCTATTATCTTGTATTACATCCCTTATTTTTCTTATTCTGTAATGTATTTCTCCAACTTTTCTATTTTGTGCCTTTGTATTAACATGAACTAAGTTATTAATGTTGTGATTAATGTGGAAGCTTAACTTTGTTTTATTAATTTCAATGATTGCTATTTAATGTCAAAATTACTTATGTTCTTGTGTATTTTACTTTTGTGTTTTTAATGCCTCTCATTTTTGTGGCCAATAAATGACTATGTTAAGTGATTTGTGCAATTATTTAGAGACTTTTATGCATTTTAGGTCAAAATAGTAAATGCCATAGGTTTTGTAGGAGATAGATATATTTCTAACCCTAGGGGACCCATTGAGTTATTTTCGTAAAGAGTTAATGTAATTGTTTGGGTTATAATCGACATATAGTATATTAAACCAATCAATTATGGCTAATTTTGTTCGAGATAATTAGTTAAAATAAGAAAATTAGGTCTAACATTGTAATTGAATAATTTACTTTATGGCTTATTGAGAATTAATGAAACGGTGATTTGGTGAAATCATGAATCCCAACTCTTTTATAATCCAAAATCTTCATCACTTTTATAATTGTTATTTTTGTTATTTTAATTGAACTTTAAAATCATTTTCTTTTTTCACCTTCAAACTCAGAATCAAATTTTGTGTTTTATTTGTTAGAATCTAAATAAACGACTGGATAATTAAAAGAGAACATTCCTCGAGAGATCAACTCGGACTCATCGTCCATTTCATTAATTGAAGTACGGTTTGTAACTAGACTTGGGGAAATTTTTTATTTTGATTAATAATCTAGTTGATATTATTTTGTTGATTATTTTTTTTATTCTTTTATAATTTTATTGTGAAGTTGAACTTCTTAATTTTTGTTGTCCTAGGTCTTCAATAGTGCTTGCGTAGCTCGAGAGCTCTTGATCTTGGTGTACTTGATCTGGACATCGAAGGAACTTTTCAAAGGTTATGGAAACAAAGAGAACAAGAAGAAAATAAGTTAAGATGGCACAACAAGGATTGATCCCAATGCTCAACCCGAAAATATTCCTAGGGGTGGCATTCTTTTGGGCTTTAATCCTCAAGCAGGTACGGTTCAAGATCCCACTATAAATGAAGAAATCATATTTTTTGGGGATTTCTTGAATCCTTCCATTGTAGAGAATCAATCAAGCATTGTTTACCCATCCTATGATCATTCGAACTTTCAACTTCGGTCAGATGTGATCAATCTATTTTCCAACACCACTTCATTTTATGGGAGAATTACTAAGAATGTACACTCTCATGTAGTGCGATTCATGGAAATTTCTAGCAACTTCAAATACGAGGGCATGAGTATGGAAGCAATCCTGATGAGGTTTTTGTGCACACTTTGAAGGACAAGGCAAGAAATGACTGATACTTTACCTCTAGAGAGCATCACTAGTTGGGCGGAGTTTGAGCAAAAGTTTACTACAAAATTCTTTCCACCTAATAGAGTTGCTAACTCAAGCATGACATCACCACCTTCCAACAATTCGACTCAAAAAGCTTTCATGAGGCTTGGTAGAGGTTTAAAGACTTGATTAGGAAGTGCCCATATCATAAGGTCACCATGGGATGGCAAGTCAACTAGTTCTATGCCGGATTGACTCATTCTTATCATTCTAATGTGACTCATCTTCTAATGTGTCAATCAAGCAGAAGTGTCCAGGAAGCCTATGACTTTTTTTGAAATTGTGAGCGAGCAAAGTGCAATATAGTTGAAAAGGGATTCACAAAGAGAAACTAGTGGAGTACATGTGAGTGGAGATTATTCACTTGTTCTAGCCAAGATTGACTCACTAGCAAAGAAGATAGAAGGGCTTTCAACATCTACTTTTACTACTCATTCCGTATACATGGTACAAGCTCCTCAAATTTGTGATACATGTGGAGCAAATCACCGGAGTTCAAGTTTCCGTTGATGAGTAGTGGTTTTACATCTATCGAGCAAGTGAGATATGCTCAAAATTTTCAATGCCAAGGGAATAATCCATATTCTCAAATGTACAATGTTGATTGGCAAAATCATTATAATCTCTCTAATGAAAATAGTCAAAATGTACTAAATTTGAGGCCACGAGAGAAGAATGAAGGATGGGAAGAGGCTATTGTTAAATTGGTTAATCATCAATTGCAATATGAAGAACGCAATTATACTTATTTGAAAAGTTTGAAGAATCAAGTAAGCAAAATAACTAAACTTATCACGAAAAAGCAATAAGGAACTTTCTCTAGCAATACAAAGACTAATTCGAGGGTGAATGTGCAAGCTATTACACCATAATGGGTTACAATTGCCCAAGATCACAATGAAATGTTCATTGCTCAATCCAATATGGCACCTATTGAAGAAGATGGGATTATTCAAGAGCCCAATGAGATTAATGAAGTGACTAAAGAAAATAAACCAGAACCATCAACATCAAAGACTCCAACACTTATCAAAGCTTATGTGACTCCGATTCCTTAGCCTCAAATACTTCAAAAGTTAAGTACTCAATTTTGCAAATTTTTGGAGGTGTTCAAGAAGTTACACAACAACATCCCATTTCTCGATGCCTTGGCTCAAATGCTATGTTATGCCAAGTTTATTTCTAACAAAATAAAACTTGAGAAGTATGAAATGGTGGTGTTAAAGGAGGAATGTAGTGCTATTTTGTAAAATAAGCTACATCCAAAAATCAAAGATTCGAGAAAGTTTTTCTATTTCATGCACAGTTGGTGATTTAAATTTTAGCAAATCTCAAAAAACTGAAATTAGGAAAGGGCAAGGCAACCACTTGTATTATTGCAAGTAATCGATAGATTAATAATATCCTTGGGATGATATTGACGATGTTCTTGTCACAGTTGATAAATTTATCTTCTTGTCCGATTTCATATTATTGATATGGAGGAAAATCATGACATGGCTATCATTTTAGAGCGACCATTTCTTGTTACCGGATAGGCTTTGATTGATGTGCAAAAGGGCCAATTAATTTTGCAGGTCTAAGATGAGGAAGCACTTTTTAATGTCTTGGAGGCCATCAAGTACCCCTTGAGATTCAACTCTTGTTTTTGGGTTGCTACTGTTGATCATATGCATGGTGCCCGATTCTCTACATGGGTTTTTTAAGGATTCAATTGATACATGTATTGCAAATTCTTATAGCACAGGAGATGGGAATTCCGAAGTTGAGCAAATTGCTCATTACTTGGGGGCTACACCATCTTATTCTTACATGAAGGCACCATATTTTGAAGATTTGAAGAAGAACTCCTCACTACCATTACAATCTCTCCAATAAGCACCAATTCTTAAGCCTAAGTCTCTTTCCTCTCATTTGAGGTATGCTTATTTGGAAAATTCTTCAATACTTTCAGTTATCATTTCGAATTCTTTGAATGAGTTGGAAAAGGAAAATTGCTTTAGGCATTAAGGGAGCACAAGACGGTCATTGGATGGACTATCTCAGATATTCGGGAGATTAGGCCTTCATTATCCATGCACTGGAACTTTTATGGATGATGACTTCAAGCCATCAATTTAACATCAACATTGTTTGAATTCAAATATGACGGAGGTAGTGAAAATCGAAGTGGTTAAGTGACTTGATTTGGCATTATTTATCCGATATCGGATAGTACATGGGTTAGTCCTGTTCAAGTTGTCTCGAGGAAAGGAGGTTTCACGGTGGTGGAGAATGAAAATTATGAAATTATTCTAATGAGGTCGGTGATCGGGTGGAGAGTATGTATTGACTACTGAAAGCAAATAATGCCACGAGGAATGACTATTTTCCCTTCTATTTATTGATCAAATGCTTGAGTAGTTAATTCTCACTATAATTTTTTAGATGGATATTCCTAGGGACGGCAACGGGGCAGGGCATTCCCACCTCACCCCGTCTCGCCCAAACTCCATCGTGCCCCACCTTAGACAGGGCGGGGCGGGGACGGGGCAACTTTTTGCCCCTTTTTTTGCTCTATTTAATTTTTTTATTTTTTTATTTTTTACATTTTCAAAGTTTCGAGTTATGTTATTATTAGAAAATAAAATACAAATTCAAAATAGATTTTTAACGGGTGAATTGTTGAGAAATAAATTTTTTTTAATCATTTTTTTCCTTCACGGGGCGGGTTCAGGGCAAGCATCCTCGCCTCGCCCAGCCACGGGACGGGGTGCCCCACCTTGCCTTGCCAACTCGTTCGGGATGAAGCGGATTTTTTTGTCATCACTAGATATTCGAGCTATACCCAAATTCCAAAAACCTTGTGGGATCAAGAAAAGACGACTTTTACATGCCCATGTGATACTTTACATGTAGCAGGATACTATTTGGTCTTTACAATGCACCCGTTATTTTTCAACAGTGCATGATGGTTATTTTCTTCCAAATGGTGGAGAAAATTATTGAGGTATTCATGGATGACTTATTGATGTTTGGGACTTCTTTTGATGAGTGCTTGAAGAACGTGAGAATGCTATTGACAAATTTGATGCTTAATTGGAAAAAATGCCACTTTATGACACAAAAAGGCATAGTTCATGGACATTGAATTTTACACAAAACAAGTGAGGTCGACAAAGTTAAATTCAATTCATTATAAAATTGTTTCCATTAATCTCGGTGAAAGGCACAAGGAGTTTATCGGAGCATGCCGAGTTTTATAGGTGCTTTATCAAGGATTTCTTAAAGATCATCAATCCACTATGCTCTTCACTTGAAAAGAATGTACAATTCAATTTCTCTCAAGGGTGTATCTTGACTTTCAACACCCTTAAAAAGAAACTTATCACGGCTTCTGTCACTGTGGCTCCAGATTGGGATTTTTCCTTTGAAAGCGTGATGCAAGTGATTATGCCATTGGAGCGGTATTGGGACAAATGAGATACAAGATCTTACATGTCATCTATTATGCTAGGCGAACACTAATAGATGCCCAATTGAGTTGCACTACTATCGAAAAGTAGATATGTAATATCCTGAACGTTAATTCACACACTTGGCCAATATTATTCATGCATTACTTGCTATTTATATTAACATTACATTTGTATCAATAGTTCGAAATTGCTTTATCTTATTATGGTTCACTTGATCATTGAGGTTTTAAGATCTCTATATGGTATTAGTCTTTGGCTCCTGACCTAGGTGGTGAATCTTACCATAAGTTATGGTAGAAATTTAGGTTAATTTAGATGTTGGATACTGATATGTTAAATAATTGTAATCATGAAATTGTTATCGGTAAAGTTACAAGCTTTTGATTCGGTTGATCAAGGTTACCCTAAACCATAATTATGACCTTAACATATTTGGGACAATAGACATGAAGTGACATGATCACATTACAATAATATAAGGTTCATGTGACGTTATAAATATTTAGATGCAAATTATTGAAGTCGGTCGATAATTGGCCGCTAATCAGGTATGGAATCGAATAAAAAATTATGGAATTAACTTTATTTTTTTTAGGATTTCACAAAAATTAAAAAAAGGTTGTAGGCACTCTAAGATATGTCAAATTTACTTTATTTTCTGCTGCAAGAATGGGTGTAATCAAAATTTTACTGCAAAACCACCTCATGCTTGATGCTACTTGTCCTTTTATAGCCAATTTCTTCATTTCAAAGCATTATGCATGACTCAAGCACCTTAAAGACTTCATATCTATCTCCTACATAAGATAGAAACTCCTTCAACTCATCCCCACTTGATTCCAAGTGAAAAAGAAAGCATAAGAGATAAAGAGAAGTAGAAAACATATTGTTGGAATTGGAAGTTCCAGGCAGCTGAGTTAGTTAACCGTTTTGAGGTTTGTCTTTATTGTTTTTGAGGGTTTTATAACCTCTTGAACCTCTAGACTTGTTTTATATCTGTTGGGATATCTATCTCCTACATAAGATAGAAACTCCTTCAACTCATCCCCACTTGATTCCAAGTGAAAAAGAAAGCATAAGAGATAAAGAGAAGTAGAAAACATATTGTTGGAATTGGAAGTTCCAGGCAGCTGAGTTAGTTAACCGTTTTGAGGTTTGTCTTTATTGTTTTTGAGGGTTTTATAACCTCTTGAACCTCTAGACTTGTTTTATATCTGTTGGGGGGGGGGTGTTGTTGGTGATTTTATGATGCCAAAATGAAGGGTAATTGATTACAAGAACTTGAATGAACTTAACATGGACAGAGATTTGATGGTTGTTTGATTTTGAGAATTAACTTTTAATTTTGAACAATACTTTTGAAGAGAACTTATATGTATCACCTTCAATGTTCTTATATAAGATTTATAAGTATAGAAATAAGTTTTAATAGGTTATAACTTGACTTATGGCATGATAATGCAATTGAAACCAAAGACAGTCAAAGTAAGTTACCTAATTCAATGCCCTATAAAAAGGACTTAACTTGAGGCTGAAAATCTTGTACTCGTGGTGAATTTAGGACGTGATTACTTTCTCATACATGTTATATAAGTGTGGTAAAAATTTGGAAATGAATGGATGTGGTTAAGAGTGTGAAAGGACGAATGAAACTAGACCGGGCAGCAAAAAAATTTAAAGGAAGATCTTGTCCATTTCTTAATTTCACATAGTCCAACCTTTACATGTTCACTAATTTCCTCTAAAGCTTGGAGAATTGATTTGAATAAGGGTTGGGTCATTAGTGATACAAGTAGATGGGGTTTATATTCATTGAACTTAGAAATAGAGGTAGTTATAAGGCTGGTTACTTGAAATATTATTATTATTATGTAGATTATCATGACAATTATGGTGGTGGTGCGAGAACGTGTGTGTTAATCTTATAAAATTGAGAACCATCGTTGATATTAGATGTTATTACAGGTTGTTTACTGTAAGGCCCCGACCTGCAAGGATTGAAACGTCACAAGATTAACTGTACTTTAGCCATAAATTAATTAACTATATTTTTTGTAGAAGGTATAAAGATTAAATTTTAAGATTAACACACACGTTCTCGTACCACCACCATAATTGTCACGATAATCTACATTATAATAATATTTCAAGTAATCAGCATTATAACTACCTCTATTTTCGAGTTCAGTGATTAAATTAATTATCGTATTACTCATACTAGTGACATGCATGATTTTTATTTATTGAGCATTAGCATATATAGTTCTTTCATTGTAGGTGAGCATGGAATTTCATAAAAAGACATGGCTAGCTATGAGCTCTTACGAGATTTCAAAGTTCAATTTACATGAATTATGACCTGTAGTGTTATTTTGTGGGTTGTTTGATTTTACAATCCATTGTATTATATTTTTGGGAATCATGTATCGTATATGTATGAATCTTGAAATGGCATGGTAGTTACTTTCATAACCTCAAAGTAAATATATTGAAATTTGGATATATAGTATTTTGTCATAATATACTATATATGAACATCATAGGTGATCAAGGGAGAATATACAAAAACCGAATTGTGATGATGTTTATTCTATTTTATCAAGTCAAAAATAAAATGTGAAATTGCATGTCTTGGTCGAGCTATCAAATTTTCATTCCTACACAATTTAGTGTATTGTTATATATATATGAATGGGTTGTGATAAAGAGTGATATCAGAGCAAGGTTGTAATTCTGTAGACTATTCATGTACATGATCATGGATTATGAAAAAGCACAACTATGGCAGTTAATTTTATTTTGTTGCGTTACTCTTTGTATGCTTCATAAATGTTATTGGTTAACCTTTATTATGATTATTTTGTAAATAGGTATTGTAGTTATGGTAAGAAGCAGAGGTGACATTAGTAGTGGAGTTAGAACTCCAGGAAAAGATGTGCCTATCCAAGATAATAGTCAAGATGTGGTTATTGATAGACTTATGGAACTAGTTGAGCGTCATTCACTGCAAATTCATCAGTTAATGTAGTAGAGAAAAAGGGGAGAATAACAAACAGTTAGTCTCGTACAACCACAACAAAGAGCTGAATAGATTGAGACAATTGGGAAAAGATTCAGAAATAGTGAAAATGCATTCTCTTTGTTGTTTTCATGTCGTTTTCTATTTTTCAGTTTTTCAAAATAGTGAAAATGCATTCTCTTTCCCATTTTCAAAAATGAATTTTTGAAAACAAAAAAAAAAATATTGTACACAGTATTTTCAATACAAAACACGTGAAAAACTGAAAACACGGGAAACAACCAGATTAAAAAACCAACCCTTGTATCTCTCTCTCACAGTCTCAGATATCCTCTCTCTTTCTCCGTAAGTTTTCGCCTTTCGCAATTGTTCTCTAGGGCTTTGCTCTGCCTTTCCAAACCAAAACAGCCTCACTCAATTCTTCAACTCCCACGAATAGGTGCGCTCCTCGGTTCGGCTCCTCAAATCGACTGAGAAATTGCGTGATGAGATGAAAATTTCTGTCAAAATTGCACTGAATCTTTTAACTCTCAACTTCACAATCACAACTCATGGTCAGTGTTGGCCAGGTAATTTGGTGTTTTTTCCTGTTTATATTTCAGGTATTCTCTGTTTGATACTAATTCGTGGAATATCAATTCACTTTTTGAATGATTACGTTACTTGATCTCTTTTGACGTCATTAACTTTTCTTGATTTGCAATTTTGATTCATTTAAGATTGAGGGATTTAAGGGATTCATTTTGATTTCCATAGTTCATACGGTGATTGGGGTACTTGCATTTTTTTCTGGTAGTAAGTAAAGAATAGAGCTTCTTTATGAGCCCCTGTTTGGAGCATATTTAAATTCAATTAAAATTTTTTTTAATTAATTACAGACAACGGAAAAAAAATGGAATTGATTGTCTTCATGGGTATGTGATAGTTTTCCTCCATATACAGTTTGTCACTCTTTATTTTTGATAGAA
>NC_036248.1:30719774-30721209 GCF_002742605.1 Olea europaea var. sylvestris | reverse complement strand
AAAACTCAAAACTACAAACTGAAATATGAAGAGAACAACCCCTAAACCCTCCAATATTTGATGATACATTAGATCTGACAATAGTCGATGATTGGTTTAGAACTTTAGAGTATTTTTAGATACACAAAACTCTTAGAGGTAAAAAATGTGGTTTGCACATCGTTCATGCTTCGAGTCAATGTTGGAAACTGGTGGGAAACTATGAGTAGCATCGAAAATGTTAATGCTATGACTTGAGATAGATTTAAGGAGTAATTTCGTAATAAATGTTTTACAATTTCAGTTCGAGTCATGAAGATGAATGAATTTATGCAGCTAAAACAATGAGGAATGACAATAGAAGTGTATATTTTCTAGTTTGAGAAACTATCAAGATTTGCTACCCATATGTTTATATTGATGTACTTAAAGTAGAAAGATTTCTTGAAAGATTGAGGCTAGAATTATATAGAGATGTAAACATGGCAGGAATCTAAAAGATATCATATTCACAAATAACAAATAGGGTATTAGTTGCAGAACAAGCCGAACAAAGAATTAGCCTTACTCAAGAGGCTTGACGATAGTTTAGAAAAGACTAGGGACAACGTTGGTTTAGATATGAAAAGAAAAGAGCATTTTTAGAACCAGAGTAAAAAACTTAAGTTTCAATCAAGTTAAGGACAACAAAAATGAGATCAGGGTAAGTGTCTTAAGATAGATCAAGGTAATGTTTCAACATCACAATCATCTTACCCTAGATGTGGTAGACAGAATACTAGAGCATATCCTATAGAAACTAGGACATGTTATGCTTGTGGAAACATGGGACATTTTGCTAAAAGCATGTCCAGGTAATCCAAATGCTATAGAGCCGAAGAAAGTGCCAGTTAGGTGTTTACTATTGCCCGAACAGATGCCGAGATGAGTCCATCAGTTGTAACAGGTAAATTCTCGATCTTTGGCATTCCATCACTTGTACTATTTGATTCTAGAACTATGCATTCATTTGTGTCTACCGAGTATGTGAGGAGGTTAGATAGGATACCTGATATACAAGAGGTCAGTTATAGTGTAACATTTACATCTGGAGATGTACAATAAAATAATCTGATTTTAAGAGCATGTATGATCCTTATAACAAATCGAGATCTCTATGATGATTTAATTGTGTTCAATATGAGAGATTATGATATAATTTTGCGTATGGACTGTTTGTCAAAATATCAAGCTACTATATATTGTAAGAATAAGTTAATAACCTTTCAACCTTTCGAGGATGAATAATTTACGTTCAATGGGATTGGAAAAGGTTTTAGATTTCCAATTATATTGACACTGAAAGCGCAAAGGTTACTAGAAAGTGAGTGTATAGGGTACTTGGTTAGTGTTATGTCTATGGAAGCACAACATAATATGGATCTCAGTGATGTACCAGTTGCACAAGAATTTCTAG
>NC_036248.1:30716630-30717655 GCF_002742605.1 Olea europaea var. sylvestris | reverse complement strand
CCATATAGGATGGCCTCAACTGAATTGAAAGAGTTGAAATTGCAATTACAAGAGCTATTGAATAAAGATTTTATTAGACCTAACTTACCATGGGATACACAAGAATGGGCGCTACCTATTGTCTTCTATTCCATCCCTTATTTCCTTATTTTGTAATTTATTTCATCAACTTCTCTAATATGTACCTTTGTATTAACATTAAAAAAGTTATTAATATTGGGACGAATGAGTGGAAGCTTAACCTAGTTGTATTAATTTCAATGTCTGCTATTTAATGTCAATATTACTTGTGCTCTTGTGTATTATATTGTTATGTTTTTAATGCTTATCGTTCATGTGGCCAATAAATAATTATGTTGAGTGATTTGTGCAATTAATTAGAAATTGTTGTGTGTTAAAT
This sequence comes from Olea europaea var. sylvestris, assembly GCF_002742605.1. Taxonomy (NCBI): domain Eukaryota; kingdom Viridiplantae; phylum Streptophyta; class Magnoliopsida; order Lamiales; family Oleaceae; genus Olea; species Olea europaea. Next base: position 30,717,255 of record NC_036248.1, on the reverse strand, counting down.
CAAAATAATAAATGCCCTTGATTCAGTTTTTTACAATTGGTGGCTGCTTTAGAGATAAATGACTTTAATCTCTCTCCTCTTTGATGATTTTTGGCCTAAGGGTATGGGTTTTCTAGTTCTACTAATGGAAATTTTCTGCTTTAGAATTCGAACAGTTATTGAAGAAAATACTGTAAAATTATTTGAGTATCTTTTTCTTTGTATATTTTCCCTTGTAAGTCACATTGGAGGCATCGACTTTGACTAAATGGAACACATAAGGCATTACTTTATTCCTAATTTTTTCCCCACCTGTATTGATGTCACTGGTCATATATGGTCTATGGAAAAGAGTAAAATCTAAAGATAGTCGACGCCAAAATGCATGAATCTAGCCTAAAATAGCATAGATAAATTTCACGAATATTTTTCTTTGCTGGAAAACAAAGCTCAAAATTATTCATATCCCTTTATAGTTAGAAAAAACATGTTCACTCTCATTCCTATATAATGGTTGGCATCTCAAATATTTCCCATACTTTGAATGTGCTCTTGAAATTTTAAACCAATCATTCCTATATAATGGCTGGCATCTCATTCCTCACTTTTTCACAAATTCAAGAACTCGAGCATAGACTAGCACTGA
>NC_036248.1:30704038-30714302 GCF_002742605.1 Olea europaea var. sylvestris | reverse complement strand
TCATGGTTCGGCCCGAAAAAGTTCTAGCCGGCCCGGCTCGTGGTTCAGAGGCATCGAGCCAAGGCTTGAGCTGAGCCCCCTTTGGGGAGTCAGCTTGAGCCTGGACTGACCCTTTTAAATTAAAAATATATATATATAGCGCCAAAGGAAAATTAAAAAAAAAAAATTTCCAAGCTACCTGTTTGGCAGCTATTTTGGCTAATTTGCTGCCGATTAAGGCAGATTACTACCTTAACCGGCAACTACAAATAGACAGCAAAGGAAAAGAGAGAAAAAATAGAGCAGGCTTGGCTCGACTCCGGCAAAAATAAGTTCCATGTAATAAAGCTCGAGCCGAGCCCAAGCCAAGAGTTCAGCTCGCTAGCTGACTTGGCTCGACTTGTTGACAAACCTAGTCTAATGGTATCATTCCTTCTTTCAATATCCTTGGCTGGTTGTTGTTGCTACTACAGGCGCAATTGGGAATATCTACAAAACCTTCGAAACTAAGTCCTCAAAGTTTGGCTTAATTACATACTAGTCAAAGTTAAACGTGCGTTGCATGTTATTCTAAAATACTTTATAAGTAATGTAAAAGTAATATTTGGTACCAATTTTTTGGAGGGTTTGATGAGTCTCGAGCGAATTAAAGAAACTATAATTTAACATAGAAATTCAAGAGAAGAAAATTGTACTCAAATTGTACTCTTAAAATTCAATTTTTATGAATCAAATATTTTGTGATGATGAAATACTATAACTGAGTAATATTTTATATTACACTTCATACATAAAAATTTATTGTTAACACATAAATTTAAATACTCATTAAAATTGTTAGATACATGAATGTTAATAAATTCATTTATAATAACTCTAGATTCTTGTAATTCAAGATTTATCAAGTGAAAATTTATTGAATCTAGATAAATGTGAATTTTAATTAATTGAGAATTAATAACACAAATTTCATAAATGACAGTAATTATGCAGTATTTATTATATATCGTAAAATGAAAAGTAAGGTATTATTAAAATAATTGAATTGTATGGGGGTTAAAATCGTCCAAAAAATGATTCTCCCTTAATGTAATACTACATTTGATACATAAAAATTAATTGTTAACACATAAACTTAAACACTCATCAAAATTTTTAGATATGTGAATATCAATAAATTCATCTTTAATAACTCTAGATTCATGTAATTCAAAATTCATCAAGTGAAAATTCATTGGATTTAGATTAATGTTAATGTTAATGAATTGAGAATTAATAACACAAATTTCATAAACGACAATAATTATGTAGTATTTATTACATATCCAAAAACAAAAAGTAAGATATTATTTAAATAATTGAATTGTAGGGGGTTAAAATTGTCCAAAAAAATGATTCTCCCTTATATGAAATTTAAACACCCATTAAAATTTTTAGATACGTGAATATTATTATAAATTCATCTATAATAACTCTAGATTCATCAAGTGAAAATTTATTGAATCTAGATTAATGTGAATGTTAATTAATTGAGAATTAATAGTACAAATTTCATAAACGATAATAATTATCTAGTATTTATTATATATAAAAAACGAAAGGGTAATTGGCACATCTCTACCTTTCAAGTTTATTGTGGAAAATGTTCATATCTTTTATTTTTGACATTTTTGCCATTACATTCCACAATTCTTTGTGTTGAACATTTTTTTCACTAATTTTTAACGTAAAATAACCAATATACCCTCTTATTTAAATAAAACAAAAATAAAAATAAAGAAAATAAAGAATAAATTACAACCTTATAAGAAAATAAAGAATAAATTACAATCTTACTCCTAAATGTTTTAAAAAGTGTAAGTGAGTTTAAATAATTATTAAAAGGCCTAATAGCACAAAACGTCCATACGTTTAGCCTATAGCATGCAAAATGTCATTAGGTTTCAAATTGGTGAAAATAACGTTTTTCACGTTGAAACATGGAAATATGGATGAAAACGAAAAGAAATTGAAATGTAGGGATATTTTCCGCAAGAAGTGTCAAACATAGAGATTTTTTTGCTATTAAATTTTATTAAAATATTAAAAATAACAAAAACTCTCTCTCTCTCGCTCCCCCTCGCCCCCCTCTAGATGGGTCAGCTACCTTAGAAGCCAAAAAACTTCAGCAAACCATCACCCAAACTGTTGGACCACCATACCACCAAAAATCTCTCACTTCTCTCTACACATACCACCCAACATCCAGCTTTGAAATTTTCATGCCAATAGATTTGTTCGAAATTGCAAGCCAAAATATCTAACTCGCGAATGCAAATACTGACGGCATCACCTGTTCCGGAGAGATCCATGCCATTTTCAACACACTAAACGAATAAACTTACTAGGGAACCTCTCTTCATGGTGTTAAAATATCAATAGATGGTTCAAGAATATGGAGGTTCGAAGGTTTGAGTGATGGTTGGCCGAAATTTTTTTCATTTCTAATGTGGCAGTCCCATTTGGAGAAAAAGATAGGGGAGAGAGAGAGAGAGAATGTGTGTTTTTTTTTTTTTTTGTTATTTTTAATATTTTAATAAGGCCCAATAACTAAAAAAATCCCTACTTTTGATACTTTTGTGGAAAACGTCTATACGTTTCAATTTTTCTACGTTTTCATCCTTATTTTCACGTTTCATTGCTGAAAACGTCATTTTCACCAATTTGAAATGTAGGGACATTTTGCACACTATAGTCCAAACGTAGGGACGTTTTGTGCTATTAGGCATTTTAATAATTATTTGGATCACTTGCACTTTTTAAAACATTTAGGAGTAAGATTGTAATTTTTTTTATTTTTCTTTTCTTTTATTTGGTTTTATTTAAATGGGAGGGTATTTTGATCATTTTACATTAAAAATGGTAAAAATGACATTCAGCGCAAAGAAATGTGGAAGGTAAGGGCGAAAATGTCAAAAAATGAAAGGTAATGATGTTTTGTGCCATTTACCCTAAACGATAAGTAAAATACTATTGAAATAATTGAATTGTAGGGGATTAAAATCATCTAAAAAAAATATTCTACCTTAATATGATATTTTAATATATTATAGATTATATGAAATCCATAAATCTTCATCACATGTTTCATCAATTTTGGTTAAAATTTACTAAAATTTGCAATTTATCAATAAATTTTTATTAATTTGTATTTTCACTCCCGCAATCTCATCCTTAACGCGTGCAATGTACTCTCCCTCCCTGACTTCTTTTCTTCCACTGTCTAGACTTCGCTGTGGCTCAATTCTGCATCTTGACAACTCCTTTGTCGTCGCTCTCTCTCTAAACTAGACAGAACTAAACTAGCCATTTGTGCACACTTTTTCAGTTAATTTCTTGGCGGATGTCAGCCACTTGTATATTTGACGTCTGAATTGTAATATATCGATTAACAATGGCGGAGATGGGGGCGGCCACTGAAGTTTACCCGCCTCCTCGGACAATACAAGTCTGGAAAACGCTATTAAACTGGCTCGCCTTCTTCTTCCAGATCTTCTCTCAGATCCTCAGAGGCACCCCTCAGGTCCTCTCTTATGTTGGCCTGCGCCATAGCTCCTTCCTCTCTTCGACTCCTCAAGCGCCTCCGCAGTTCAAGCCTTTGCCGGTAGTTGAGTTGGCTGAGTTTGAAGGCGAATCCCAAGAGACTCCGTGTACACCTCCCGCCGGTGTTGGAGGGAGAGTGAAAGATGCTCCGCCTTTTGAGAAGCTAAAGGTGAAAAATAATTTGAACATGAGTTTGAAATTTTAGTTTATTTGATTTTAATCGGATATGACTAAACGAAAATAAATGGAAACTTGAGCTAGAATTATAACTGTGTAAGTATAAGGTTGACTTGGTGATTTGCTCGGATAATTTTTAGCCGTGTGCTTAACAGTTTTAGAGTTAATTTCCTGTGATATAAAAGCTGGTAATTATCACAAAATACGTGTGTTTTTGGTAATATGGAGCTTATTTTATTGCGAGTATAATCTAAAAAATATGGATAGTCTTGTTTGCTTTTGGAGCTGTTTATCTGCTGTATTGCACAGATTGGTGCAAATTAGGTGGGATTATAGGGGAAGAGAAACAAGAACTTTGCTTTTTTGCTTTCTTTGTCTTTATGGACAATCAACTTTAGTCTTCAGGAAATTTTGTCTTCATCTTTTCTCTTCACAACTTTCATGTACTCTTCATAAATTTCAATTTAGAATTTTCAGTTCTTTTCATGGTTACTGTAGAACATTAAAGGGAAAATGTTGAAATTTTGAGTCAATTATTTAAGAAAAAGAGGCAATCAGATGATGTTATTCTCTGTTTATGGGAAAAAGTGTAGAAGGATTACATTGGGGATGGTTCAAATGGAGAGGGTATAATTATTACAAGTGGCCAGATTGGCACTCCATCGTTGCCAGTGTAGATAGTTTATTACTAAGAGACCACGGCCATAATTGTTATCAGTACAGCATTACATTGGAGCATCTTTTTAATTCTATATATTCCTGGTTAAACTAATCTGAGTATGGTGTGCAAACAAAAATTCTTGTTCCATGTTACCAGCAAGAACAGTTGTATTTTTCATTGCTAAGAATCTATTTGTCAAATTATAATTATAAATCATTTATAAATTGGTCAAACATCATTTTTAACACTACATTCTAGTGGACCCACAAGTATGATCCACTTATCCATAACTTATTTCTATCTATTTATAATTAAACTGTTTGTAAATTCTTCACAAACAGAGGCTGAAATATATCCTTCAAATATTCACACCACTGTGGATTTGTAGAGCTATGCAGGAAATTGCTAAAGTTATAACACACGTTTTAACAATGACATAAATCATTCACTGACTTCCTATCTCCATGTGTTGTGAGCTAACAAATACCAAAGTAATGGTTGGGTTTTTTGTGCGTGAATGCATCAAAGACACCTCATAGTCCTTTTGAGATGCTAACAATTTCTTCTTTTGAGTTAAGGTTTTGAAATTTGAATTGATATGAATTTGATTGGATTTAAAAAAATATCTGGTTAAGTTAGTTACTAGTATGATTTTGTTTGTGAATGTGTACATGCTTGAAACTGAATGTGGAAATGTTATTATATGGTTGAATTAGAGTTGTCGAAATGATTGAGTTAAATTTCTGTGTCATTCAGTTTATTTTACTATTTTAAGATTCTTGATCGAAAATGATGGTAAACTATCGAGAGAAACATGTTCTTTTGGAAATTTAGGAGTATTTAATAGTCAGTGATCAGTTTTGTCTGATTTTGGAGGTGTTTGTTCGCTTGAGCTTGACATTGTAGTGGACATGGGTGGGTGCAATGTTAGTTGAAGAGAACTAAATAGTGTTGAATTAAGTTGAATTGGAGAATAGGTTCCACGTAATTGACCCCACATAAGCATGGCATAATGCTTCTTTGAACTATGTCGATTTGTTCTTTCTTTTCTTTTGTCTTCCACAGGGGTCGCAGATCTTCTTTCTCTCCTATGTTTGTTGTATTATTCACTATTCATATATGTTTATAGAATTAGATCTTTTATCATTTCCACTGTAAAATTAAAAGGGGATGTTGAGATCTCATTCAATTATTTAATAAAGTCAGACAAGGAGAAGTTTTGCTTCTTTCTTTACTGTTCACATGGCCAAAGCACAGTAATTTGATAAAGATATCCTTGTTCCCAATTGAACTAATTTAAACATATAAGAACATTGGCGAACTTACTCTTTGGGATTGGGATGGTTCGGGTTTGAAAAGAATTTCATATTAAGTGTTTGACATAATTTTGTGGTTTTCCAGTGTGGGGATAGCCTCCGGTTGAAGATAATTTCAGTCTTCCAATGTTGGCAATGTTACTTGTTTGAATTTCTTGTTTATTTAATTATCTATTGCAGCCATTCCAGGGAAGAAAAAAGACTACCATGTTAACCACTCTACAATGAAGTTTAACCAAGGGCCTGTGAATTTATATAAACTTTAAGTTAACTGTGGTTTTACCCATTTGGATGTATTATACGGGAAAGCATATGTCATATGTGTAGGATCAACAGGATCGTAAATGTGGCTTCAATGCATAATGTTGTAACGATTTGTATGGTGGACAAAATTCTGCTCATGCATAGCTTAATTGCGGTGAATTATAGGTCACGGTGATGTGTACGGTCATGCAACACCACACCTTTTCGCTTTTTCTTTCCTGTTGTCTATTTTTTGTGCTTTTCTGAATTGGGTCTCGTCCACTTCTCTCTATACTTTAATTAGAGGGCAGGGACAAAATTTAGACTTATTCTGAATGCTTGCAGTACTAGAATACTACGTGTAAAATTGAAACAGAAAATAGAAAGGATCAGGTAGTGGTTACTAAATCTGGGTCAATTTCTACGAGTTGAATAGGTGGACAATGTGTCTGTTCTGATTAAGTATTCATTTTGTTGTTCATAGGAAGTCTAAATTTCCTTGCTGTTTAAAAGTGCTTCCATTCAAATCGAATTGCTTTGTGGTCTCACCTATGTACTGGAAGCAGGTGGTTCTTGACTTGGACGAAACTCTGGTATGTGCATATGAAACATTGAGTTTGCCTGCTATAATACGTGCTCAAGCAACAGAAGCTGGTTTGAAGTGGTTTGAACTGGAATGCATCTCTTCTGACAAGGTGAATTATGATTTATTTCAGATATGAATGATTGAGCAAAATGTCTAAAATCAATATAATATTTATCTTCCTTTCACACATTTGTTTTCTTTGGTGGGATTCCAAGGATGTTGAAGGCAAACCTAAGATCAACTATGTGACGGTGTTTGAACGTCCTGGACTGAAAGAATTTCTAAAACTTCTAAGTGAATTTGCAGATCTTGTCTTATTTACTGCGGGACTTGAAGGTTTTTCATTACTCCATGTTGCTTCTTTTCACCTGTATTTCTTTGAAGATTTTATTTACAGTTGCTCTGGATTCCCTTTGTTTTATTCTTGCAGGATATGCTAGACCTCTTGTTGACAGAATAGATGTTGACAATTTATTCACCCATAGACTTTATCGGCCTTCGACAATTAGTACGTAAGTATAGCTCAGATATTAATATGCCCTTTTATTTTGTTGAATTTCCTCCCCGTTAGAACCTGGAAGTAAGATGACCAAATTAAACAAATTTGTAACTTTTTTTGGCCTATAAATTCCTGGAGATTAACAGCTCAGATGTTAAAGTTTTTGGTTTTTTAAAAGAAATGTCTTCGACATGCCACTCACATCAATAAATACAATAGACTATTACTGGTGGCCGCTATCTATCATTCCTGTTGCTACTTTCCACTTCTTTTCACCGATTGCTTCACGCATCACTTCCTCACCAAATGTATTTCATCTCATAACAGCAGCAATCATATTAGCCATAAAATGGAAAACACATTCGTTAACTCTTCCACTGCCACCAAAATCACAAATCCCTACTTCTGCTGTCCACCTAACATCAGAATCACCAAGAATTGACAACCATTGGATCACTATAGAAGCAATACAACAAGATATTTTAACTTAATTTAATCAACTGGATATTAAGTTGTAGGGAAGTCCTGTTAAAATTTTCAATTACTAGGGGATGTGATGACTGGTTTTGGTGGTGAACAGGGTAGCAGTTGTTTGGGGTTGAAGAATTTTATTTGTCTGTAATTAGGAATTTTATCTGCCTTTTCTTTTCAATGGTGGAATTCAAAAATGATTCACGGATCCAAGCCATATAAAATAATATTTTAGATAAATAAATTTAAAAGTGAACATTTTTCTCAAGACCACTAATTTCGAATTAACTAAAATATTTTACCACTTGTAAGAGGAATCAAATTAACATAATTTACCTAGTTTAACTTTTGTCAACAAAATATTTGTAAAAGAGTACAGTTCTACAAAACACTGATGCACTGGTATGTGAATATAGGGGTTGCGATGGGTCGAGCACAGCCTGTTTGGCCCGTAGACACCCAAGCTTGGCTTGGATTGTGTCCAAATCCTAAGATCCGGTTGGCCCTTTGGCTTATGGGCCTCATTGGTTGAGTTGAACCGCCCATGAGTAGGCTCAATTTTATTTTATTTTATTTATTATTATTATTTTTTTAAATAAAACAAGTCCAAAGAGAAAAAAAAGAGTTGGCCCCCCAAACGAGTCAGCTTGCAGGATTGTACCAACGAGCCCAAGCAAGCTGGCTCGTGAAAAAAATGTGATCTCGACTCTGTCTATTGATTCATTTCAAAACTAGCTTGTGCTGTTCATGGATCGAGTAAGGATGAGCGGAGCCCTCAAATGGCTTGGCCCATTTTCCAAATAGATCGAACCAAGCCGGCTCGACCTTTAAATATTCAAGCTCGACTTGTATCTAGAATAAGAACTCGATTCGGCCCATGGGCTCGTCCGTGAGATGGCTTAATCCTTTTTTTTTTTTTTTTTAAATAATAAAGTAAGTAAAAAATAAATGAGCCAACCCTCAAGCTGATTCGTGTGCCTCACAAACCGAGCCCACTAGGCTCATGTAAACAAAAGTGAACTTGGCTCAATCCATGGCTTGTCTTAAAATGAGCTCAAGCTGCCCGTGGTTCAAGCCAAGATGAGCCTATACAGCAAACGGCTTGGCCCTTTTGCTACCCCTACTTTGTGGCGGTGGTTTGAGTTTTCCTGATAGACATTGCAACATAACAAAATTGACCACTCCACATGGCGCGTTTTTCTACATCCATTGAAATTTTCAGAGGGTGCACTTCACCCACTCCTACTCAAGGATGCACTTATTAGAAAGGTTAAAATGCACGAATGCTTCATAATTAGAAAGCAAAGAAAAAACTCCAACCCTGTGTTTTTTATATCTGATCTGCAGCGCACTTGCCAAATTCTGAGGATCCTACACTATCTTTAAGCCTTCAACAAAGTGTTGAGTACTATTTTCCTGTGGTTTCTTAGTGCATGGGTTTATTTTGCTATTCCTTTCCTTTCATGAGGATTTAAATAGAACTGTAGTTTTTGTGCCTTTTTTCTGCACTAATCGCATAGTTTATGATTTGTATTTTCTTCTTTTTCTTCCATCAAAATTTAGTGATGGCTGGTCAATAAAAAATAATTTCAGAAACTGGTCACTAAACTGTTTTGTGATGCATATTCTATCATGCTGCGCTTTCTGTACTGTGAACTCACTATGTTCATCTATTTATAACTTGCAGTGAATATCGTGAACATGTGAAAGACCTTTCATGCATATCAAAGAATCTAAGCCGAGTTGTTATTGTTGATAACAACCCATTCAGCTTCTTGTTGCAACCATTGAATGGAATTCCATGCATTCCATTTTCTGCTGGACAACCATGCGACGAACAGGTACCTGGAATAACTTGAGAAAATTATAAGTGCTTCGTACTCTATCTGTCCTCTCTAATAACTCAATTGTTCCTCTATGTGCCCCACTCAGCTTTTGGAAGTCATCCTTCCACTTCTCAAGCATCTTTCTCAGCAAAAGGACGTAAGACCTATTCTGTATGAAAGATTCCATATGCCAGAATGGTTTCAAAAGAATGGAATCCCTGCTTTGAGATGGACAACCGTATGATAAAATTGTTGACTAGTGTGTATTTTTCTCAACATATAATTATTCTTTTCCTAAGGCAGTCTCCCTAAGCCATAGCCACAAATTTTTGTATAGCATTATTCTGCACAGGTAAACACAGCTGAAATTCCAAGTACTCTAGTCTTAAAAGTATGATCCTTGTGCAATGCTTATAAATTATAAGTTCCAACCTTATTGGATGTCTGTAATTTCCATTTTTGTATATCGAATGCAAAACAGTATTTTGTTTTACATATATGATAAAACTGCTTGTGTACTAAGTGATGTTTATTTGATTTTGTCAACTTCCTAACCAAATTATATGGCCATTTTCAATAATCTTTCACCTAGTTTTAGGTTGTGCTCTCCATTTGTTTTATTCTACACGTGGATCATTTAATTAGTAGACAGAATTTATTTTATTTTTTTCATGTGGAAATGATAATAGCTCATATATGGAAGTTCGATGTGTCAGTTTCTCAGAATGAGTTAGAAAGGTATAAATATGTATATTCTCAGAATGATTTTACACAATTCCCATAATTTTGTCTTGCGCTTAAGAGAGGGAAAAGATGGCTATTAAATATGGTGAAATTCATATGTAAACTCACAAAATTTGGCAATTATGTTGTTGCAAATAATTTCCTTCCATTGTGATCGGGAGTGAAATCATTGGAGTGCAA
>NC_036248.1:30669430-30703977 GCF_002742605.1 Olea europaea var. sylvestris | reverse complement strand
ATTCATCAAGTGAAAATTCATTGAATTTAGATTAATGTTAATGTTAATGAATTGAGAATTAATAACACAAATTTCATAAACGACAATAATTATGTAGTATTTATTACATATCCAAAAACAAAAAGTAAGATATTATTTAAATAATTGAATTGTAGGGGGTTAAAATTGTCCAAAAAAATGATTCTCCCTTATATGAAATTTAAACACCCATTAAAATTTTTAGATACGTGAATATTATTATAAATTCATCTATAATAACTCTAGATTCATCAAGTGAAAATTTATTGAATCTAGATTAATGTGAATGTTAATTAATTGAGAATTAATAGTACAAATTTCATAAACGATAATAATTATCTAGTATTTATTATATATAAAAAACGAAAGGGTAATTGGCACATCTCTACCTTTCAAGTTTATTGTGGAAAATGTTCATATCTTTTATTTTTGACATTTTTGCCATTACATTCCACAATTCTTTGTGTTGAACATTTTTTTCACTAATTTTTAACGTAAAATAACCAATATACCCTCTTATTTAAATAAAACAAAAATAAAAATAAAGAAAATAAAGAATAAATTACAACCTTATAAGAAAATAAAGAATAAATTACAATCTTACTCCTAAATGTTTTAAAAAGTGTAAGTGAGTTTAAATAATTATTAAAAGGCCTAATAGCACAAAACGTCCATACGTTTAGCCTATAGCATGCAAAATGTCATTAGGTTTCAAATTGGTGAAAATAACGTTTTTCACGTTGAAACATGGAAATATGGATGAAAACGAAAAGAAATTGAAATGTAGGGATATTTTCCGCAAGAAGTGTCAAACATAGAGATTTTTTTGCTATTAAATTTTATTAAAATATTAAAAATAACAAAAGCTCTCTCTCTCTCGCTCCCCCTCGCCCCCCTCTAGATGGGTCAGCCACCTTAGAAGCCAAAAAACTCCAGCAAACCATCACCCAAACTGTTGGACCACCATACCACCAAAAATCTCTCACTTCTCTCTACACATACCACCCAACATCCAACTTTGAAATTTTCATGCCAATAGATTTGTTCGAAATTGCAAGCCAAAATATCTAACTCGCGAATGCAAATACTGACGGCATCACCTGTTCCGGAGAGATCCATGCCATTTTCAACACACTAAACGAATAAACTTACTAGGGAGCCTCTCTTCATGGTGTTAAAATATCAATAGATGGTTCAAGAATATGGAGGTTCGAAGGTTTGAGCGATGGTTGGCCGAAGTTTTTTTCATTTCTAATGTGGCAGTCCCATTTGGAGAAAAAGAGAGGAGAGAGAGAGAGAGAGAATGTGTGTGTTTTTTTTTGTTATTTTTAATATTTTAATAAGGCCCAATAACTAAAAAAATCCCTACTTTTGATACTTTTGTGGAAAACGTCTATACGTTTCAATTTTTCTACGTTTTCATCCTTATTTTCACGTTTCATTGCTGAAAACGTCATTTTCACCAATTTGAAATGTAGGGACATTTTGCACACTATAGTCCAAACGTAGGGACGTTTTGTGCTATTAGGCATTTTAATAATTATTTGGATCACTTGCACTTTTTAAAACATTTAGGAGTAAGATTGTAATTTTTTTTATTTTTCTTTTCTTTTATTTGGTTTTATTTAAATGGGAGGGTATTTTGATCATTTTACATTAAAAATGGTAAAAATGACATTCAGCGCAAAGAAATGTGGAAGGTAAGGGCGAAAATGTCAAAAAATGAAAGGTAATGATGTTTTGTGCCATTTACCCTAAACGATAAGTAAAATACTATTGAAATAATTGAATTGTAGGGGATTAAAATCATCTAAAAAAAATATTCTACCTTAATATGATATTTTAATATATTATAGATTATATGAAATCCATAAATCTTCATCACATGTTTCATCAATTTTGGTTAAAATTTACTAAAATTTGCAATTTATCAATAAATTTTTATTAATTTGTATTTTCACTCCCGCAATCTCATCCTTAACGCGTGCAATGTACTCTCCCTCCCTGACTTCTTTTCTTCCACTGTCTAGACTTCGCTGTGGCTCAATTCTGCATCTTGACAACTCCTTTGTCGTCGCTCTCTCTCTAAACTAGACAGAACTAAACTAGCCATTTGTGCACACTTTTTCAGTTAATTTCTTGGCGGATGTCAGCCACTTGTATATTTGACGTCTGAATTGTAATATATCGATTAACAATGGCGGAGATGGGGGCGGCCACTGAAGTTTACCCGCCTCCTCGGACAATACAAGTCTGGAAAACGCTATTAAACTGGCTCGCCTTCTTCTTCCAGATCTTCTCTCAGATCCTCAGAGGCACCCCTCAGGTCCTCTCTTATGTTGGCCTGCGCCATAGCTCCTTCCTCTCTTCGACTCCTCAAGCGCCTCCGCAGTTCAAGCCTTTGCCGGTAGTTGAGTTGGCTGAGTTTGAAGGCGAATCCCAAGAGACTCCGTGTACACCTCCCGCCGGTGTTGGAGGGAGAGTGAAAGATGCTCCGCCTTTTGAGAAGCTAAAGGTGAAAAATAATTTGAACATGAGTTTGAAATTTTAGTTTATTTGATTTTAATCGGATATGACTAAACGAAAATAAATGGAAACTTGAGCTAGAATTATAACTGTGTAAGTATAAGGTTGACTTGGTGATTTGCTCGGATAATTTTTAGCCGTGTGCTTAACAGTTTTAGAGTTAATTTCCTGTGATATAAAAGCTGGTAATTATCACAAAATACGTGTGTTTTTGGTAATATGGAGCTTATTTTATTGCGAGTATAATCTAAAAAATATGGATAGTCTTGTTTGCTTTTGGAGCTGTTTATCTGCTGTATTGCACAGATTGGTGCAAATTAGGTGGGATTATAGGGGAAGAGAAACAAGAACTTTGCTTTTTTGCTTTCTTTGTCTTTATGGACAATCAACTTTAGTCTTCAGGAAATTTTGTCTTCATCTTTTCTCTTCACAACTTTCATGTACTCTTCATAAATTTCAATTTAGAATTTTCAGTTCTTTTCATGGTTACTGTAGAACATTAAAGGGAAAATGTTGAAATTTTGAGTCAATTATTTAAGAAAAAGAGGCAATCAGATGATGTTATTCTCTGTTTATGGGAAAAAGTGTAGAAGGATTACATTGGGGATGGTTCAAATGGAGAGGGTATAATTATTACAAGTGGCCAGATTGGCACTCCATCGTTGCCAGTGTAGATAGTTTATTACTAAGAGACCACGGCCATAATTGTTATCAGTACAGCATTACATTGGAGCATCTTTTTAATTCTATATATTCCTGGTTAAACTAATCTGAGTATGGTGTGCAAACAAAAATTCTTGTTCCATGTTACCAGCAAGAACAGTTGTATTTTTCATTGCTAAGAATCTATTTGTCAAATTATAATTATAAATCATTTATAAATTGGTCAAACATCATTTTTAACACTACATTCTAGTGGACCCACAAGTATGATCCACTTATCCATAACTTATTTCTATCTATTTATAATTAAACTGTTTGTAAATTCTTCACAAACAGAGGCTGAAATATATCCTTCAAATATTCACACCACTGTGGATTTGTAGAGCTATGCAGGAAATTGCTAAAGTTATAACACACGTTTTAACAATGACATAAATCATTCACTGACTTCCTATCTCCATGTGTTGTGAGCTAACAAATACCAAAGTAATGGTTGGGTTTTTTGTGCGTGAATGCATCAAAGACACCTCATAGTCCTTTTGAGATGCTAACAATTTCTTCTTTTGAGTTAAGGTTTTGAAATTTGAATTGATATGAATTTGATTGGATTTAAAAAAATATCTGGTTAAGTTAGTTACTAGTATGATTTTGTTTGTGAATGTGTACATGCTTGAAACTGAATGTGGAAATGTTATTATATGGTTGAATTAGAGTTGTCGAAATGATTGAGTTAAATTTCTGTGTCATTCAGTTTATTTTACTATTTTAAGATTCTTGATCGAAAATGATGGTAAACTATCGAGAGAAACATGTTCTTTTGGAAATTTAGGAGTATTTAATAGTCAGTGATCAGTTTTGTCTGATTTTGGAGGTGTTTGTTCGCTTGAGCTTGACATTGTAGTGGACATGGGTGGGTGCAATGTTAGTTGAAGAGAACTAAATAGTGTTGAATTAAGTTGAATTGGAGAATAGGTTCCACGTAATTGACCCCACATAAGCATGGCATAATGCTTCTTTGAACTATGTCGATTTGTTCTTTCTTTTCTTTTGTCTTCCACAGGGGTCGCAGATCTTCTTTCTCTCCTATGTTTGTTGTATTATTCACTATTCATATATGTTTATAGAATTAGATCTTTTATCATTTCCACTGTAAAATTAAAAGGGGATGTTGAGATCTCATTCAATTATTTAATAAAGTCAGACAAGGAGAAGTTTTGCTTCTTTCTTTACTGTTCACATGGCCAAAGCACAGTAATTTGATAAAGATATCCTTGTTCCCAATTGAACTAATTTAAACATATAAGAACATTGGCGAACTTACTCTTTGGGATTGGGATGGTTCGGGTTTGAAAAGAATTTCATATTAAGTGTTTGACATAATTTTGTGGTTTTCCAGTGTGGGGATAGCCTCCGGTTGAAGATAATTTCAGTCTTCCAATGTTGGCAATGTTACTTGTTTGAATTTCTTGTTTATTTAATTATCTATTGCAGCCATTCCAGGGAAGAAAAAAGACTACCATGTTAACCACTCTACAATGAAGTTTAACCAAGGGCCTGTGAATTTATATAAACTTTAAGTTAACTGTGGTTTTACCCATTTGGATGTATTATACGGGAAAGCATATGTCATATGTGTAGGATCAACAGGATCGTAAATGTGGCTTCAATGCATAATGTTGTAACGATTTGTATGGTGGACAAAATTCTGCTCATGCATAGCTTAATTGCGGTGAATTATAGGTCACGGTGATGTGTACGGTCATGCAACACCACACCTTTTCGCTTTTTCTTTCCTGTTGTCTATTTTTTGTGCTTTTCTGAATTGGGTCTCGTCCACTTCTCTCTATACTTTAATTAGAGGGCAGGGACAAAATTTAGACTTATTCTGAATGCTTGCAGTACTAGAATACTACGTGTAAAATTGAAACAGAAAATAGAAAGGATCAGGTAGTGGTTACTAAATCTGGGTCAATTTCTACGAGTTGAATAGGTGGACAATGTGTCTGTTCTGATTAAGTATTCATTTTGTTGTTCATAGGAAGTCTAAATTTCCTTGCTGTTTAAAAGTGCTTCCATTCAAATCGAATTGCTTTGTGGTCTCACCTATGTACTGGAAGCAGGTGGTTCTTGACTTGGACGAAACTCTGGTATGTGCATATGAAACATTGAGTTTGCCTGCTATAATACGTGCTCAAGCAACAGAAGCTGGTTTGAAGTGGTTTGAACTGGAATGCATCTCTTCTGACAAGGTGAATTATGATTTATTTCAGATATGAATGATTGAGCAAAATGTCTAAAATCAATATAATATTTATCTTCCTTTCACACATTTGTTTTCTTTGGTGGGATTCCAAGGATGTTGAAGGCAAACCTAAGATCAACTATGTGACGGTGTTTGAACGTCCTGGACTGAAAGAATTTCTAAAACTTCTAAGTGAATTTGCAGATCTTGTCTTATTTACTGCGGGACTTGAAGGTTTTTCATTACTCCATGTTGCTTCTTTTCACCTGTATTTCTTTGAAGATTTTATTTACAGTTGCTCTGGATTCCCTTTGTTTTATTCTTGCAGGATATGCTAGACCTCTTGTTGACAGAATAGATGTTGACAATTTATTCACCCATAGACTTTATCGGCCTTCGACAATTAGTACGTAAGTATAGCTCAGATATTAATATGCCCTTTTATTTTGTTGAATTTCCTCCCCGTTAGAACCTGGAAGTAAGATGACCAAATTAAACAAATTTGTAACTTTTTTTGGCCTATAAATTCCTGGAGATTAACAGCTCAGATGTTAAAGTTTTTGGTTTTTTAAAAGAAATGTCTTCGACATGCCACTCACATCAATAAATACAATAGACTATTACTGGTGGCCGCTATCTATCATTCCTGTTGCTACTTTCCACTTCTTTTCACCGATTGCTTCACGCATCACTTCCTCACCAAATGTATTTCATCTCATAACAGCAGCAATCATATTAGCCATAAAATGGAAAACACATTCGTTAACTCTTCCACTGCCACCAAAATCACAAATCCCTACTTCTGCTGTCCACCTAACATCAGAATCACCAAGAATTGACAACCATTGGATCACTATAGAAGCAATACAACAAGATATTTTAACTTAATTTAATCAACTGGATATTAAGTTGTAGGGAAGTCCTGTTAAAATTTTCAATTACTAGGGGATGTGATGACTGGTTTTGGTGGTGAACAGGGTAGCAGTTGTTTGGGGTTGAAGAATTTTATTTGTCTGTAATTAGGAATTTTATCTGCCTTTTCTTTTCAATGGTGGAATTCAAAAATGATTCACGGATCCAAGCCATATAAAATAATATTTTAGATAAATAAATTTAAAAGTGAACATTTTTCTCAAGACCACTAATTTCGAATTAACTAAAATATTTTACCACTTGTAAGAGGAATCAAATTAACATAATTTACCTAGTTTAACTTTTGTCAACAAAATATTTGTAAAAGAGTACAGTTGTACAAAACACTGATGCACTGGTATGTGAATATAGGGGTTGCGATGGGTCGAGCACAGCCTGTTTGGCCCGTAGACACCCAAGCTTGGCTTGGATTGTGTCCAAATCCTAAGATCCGGTTGGCCCTTTGGCTTATGGGCCTCATTGGTTGAGTTGAACCGCCCATGAGTAGGCTCAATTTTATTTTATTTTATTTATTATTATTATTTTTTTAAATAAAACAAGTCCAAAGAGGAAAAAAAGAGTTGGCCCCCCAAACGAGTCAGCTTGCAGGATTGTACCAACGAGCCCAAGCAAGCTGGCTTGTGAAAAAAATGTGATCTCGACTCTGTCTATTGATTCATTTCAAAACTAGCTTGTGCTGTTCATGGATCGAGTAAGGATGAGCGGAGCCCTCAAATGGCTTGGCCCATTTTCCAAATAGATCGAACCAAGCCGGCTCGACCTTTAAATATTCAAGCTCGACTTGTATCTAGAATAAGAACTCGATTCGGCCCATGGGCTCGTCCGTGAGATGGCTTAATCCTTTTTTTTTTTTTTTTAAATAATAAAGTAAGTAAAAAATAAATGAGCCAACCCTCAAGCTGATTCGTGTGCCTCACAAACCGAGCCCACTAGGCTCATGTAAACAAAAGTGAACTTGGCTCAATCCATGGCTTGTCTTAAAATGAGCTCAAGCTGCCCGTGGTTCAAGCCAAGATGAGCCTATACAGCAAACGGCTTGGCCCTTTTGCTACCCCTACTTTGTGGCGGTGGTTTGAGTTTTCCTGATAGACATTGCAACATAACAAAATTGACCACTCCACATGGCGCGTTTTTCTACATCCATTGAAATTTTCAGAGGGTGCACTTCACCCACTCCTACTCAAGGATGCACTTATTAGAAAGGTTAAAATGCACGAATGCTTCATAATTAGAAAGCAAAGAAAAAACTCCAACCCTGTGTTTTTTATATCTGATCTGCAGCGCACTTGCCAAATTCTGAGGATCCTACACTATCTTTAAGCCTTCAACAAAGTGTTGAGTACTATTTTCCTGTGGTTTCTTAGTGCATGGGTTTATTTTGCTATTCCTTTCCTTTCATGAGGATTTAAATAGAACTGTAGTTTTTGTGCCTTTTTTCTGCACTAATCGCATAGTTTATGATTTGTATTTTCTTCTTTTTCTTCCATCAAAATTTAGTGATGGCTGGTCAATAAAAAATAATTTCAGAAACTGGTCACTAAACTGTTTTGTGATGCATATTCTATCATGCTGCGCTTTCTGTACTGTGAACTCACTATGTTCATCTATTTATAACTTGCAGTGAATATCGTGAACATGTGAAAGACCTTTCATGCATATCAAAGGATCTAAGCCGAGTTGTTATTGTTGATAACAACCCATTCAGCTTCTTGTTGCAACCATTGAATGGAATTCCATGCATTCCATTTTCTGCTGGACAACCATGCGACGAACAGGTACCTGGAATAACTTGAGAAAATTATAAGTGCTTCGTACTCTATCTGTCCTCTCTAATAACTCAATTGTTCCTCTATGTGCCCCACTCAGCTTTTGGAAGTCATCCTTCCACTTCTCAAGCATCTTTCTCAGCAAAAGGACGTAAGACCTATTCTGTATGAAAGATTCCATATGCCAGAATGGTTTCAAAAGAATGGAATCCCTGCTTTGAGATGGACAACCGTATGATAAAATTGTTGACTAGTGTGTATTTTTCTCAACATATAATTATTCTTTTCCTAAGGCAGTCTCCCTAAGCCATAGCCACAAATTTTTGTATAGCATTATTCTGCACAGGTAAACACAGCTGAAATTCCAAGTACTCTAGTCTTAAAAGTATGATCCTTGTGCAATGCTTATAAATTATAAGTTCCAACCTTATTGGATGTCTGTAATTTCCATTTTTGTATATCGAATGCAAAACAGTATTTTGTTTTACATATATGATAAAACTGCTTGTGTACTAAGTGATGTTTATTTGATTTTGTCAACTTCCTAACCAAATTATATGGCCATTTTCAATAATCTTTCACCTAGTTTTAGGTTGTGCTCTCCATTTGTTTTATTCTACACGTGGATCATTTAATTAGTAGACAGAATTTATTTTATTTTTTTCATGTGGAAATGATAATAGCTCATATATGGAAGTTCGATGTGTCAGTTTCTCAGAATGAGTTAGAAAGGTATAAATATGTATATTCTCAGAATGATTTTACACAATTCCCATAATTTTGTCTTGCGCTTAAGAGAGGGAAAAGATGGCTATTAAATATGGTGAAATTCATATGTAAACTCACAAAATTTGGCAATTATGTTGTTGCAAATAATTTCCTTCCATTGTGATCGGGAGTGAAATCATTGGAGTGCAAACAAGTTGTAGATTTGAAAATTTGAAATGTAAGGTGATACAATCATTTAAAAAATCTTGAAATTCACCAATTCAAGTAAGGAATCTTTACTTGAAATTTATGTTCAAACATGCTGCAAATTCTAACATTAGTATCAGAGCCATAAGGTTGAATTCCTTGCAATATTTCTCGCTTAAATATGTTACTACATGATTCAATTGAGTTATAAATTCTATATGTAAAGTTTTCAAACCTTATGTTGTTTTTAAGGAATCTTTTGATAATTTACTACTTTTTGAACATTGACAATATGTAGTAAGATTATATGTTTAGAAAAGTATTTCCATGAGCTTTCCGACCATATGAAGAACTTAAATTTTGGATTTAAAATGAAGAAGTTATGGCCTCTCGAAAATTAGAAGGTAATCTTATTTTTTGTATGAAAATTGATAAACACATGAAACTTCATCACATTGATATTATCTTCTATACTAGGTTTCATGATTCCCATTTAGTATGGTTAAATAGATCTTCTTTATAATTTTTCAATGGTATAAGGCTCGTTAATTTTGGCCTTCAGCTGAAGAAGTTATAACTTCTTGAAGTTTAATTGAAAATCTAAAAATTGTGTAAATTAGTCATTTTCACTATCGAACAAATTTGCTGATGTTCCACAGTACGTTGAAATTAGTCAGATGACCAATCGGAAATTTTTTTTCGAGGACTGCGTAGTGGCACTAACGAAACCTCACTTTTTATTAATTTAAAAATAATTGCAAATTGATCTCATGCATGAGCGCACATGCGAGACCCAATTTCAATTATGAAAAATACTAATTGATCCCTAAACTATTCTTGATTTTTCAGTATAATTAAATTAGTTTATATATACATATTGTATTTAATGATTAAAATAAATTTGTAAAAAGCATTAAAAATATTTTTTAACTTGATTAAATTCTGATTTTTTTCATAAAATCAAGAATATTTGTCAAGTGGTATTTGGTTAGTGGAGTTATTTTTTGAAGTGTTCTCATTTTTATTCATTTTTTTTTTTGAAAATGAAAAATTCTTTGAAAGTACTTGATATACCACTTTTTATTTTATTTTATTTATATTCATGAGTTGTGTAGATCTTTGATTAAGTTATGTGATTCATTGTGACTTGTTTTAAATTTTTGTGTTTAATCATATATGTCTGATTCTATATATATATTTATAGCATCCTTAAAAGGAATGCTAGAAAAGCAAAGATTATGAAATTTGTTGAAAAGCTACGTACTTATTAAAATTAATAAATAGATCTAGAATATGATCTAATGGGACATGTATATATTTTTGGTGATAAACAGAATATGAGAATTCTGATGTTACTTCCCATTGATTGAAATTGTATTGTAAATGATATTAAAGTGGGGTTAAGAATATATGTAGTAAAACTTAAATTATGTGAGTTTCATTCTTCGATTATAATTGGAATTATTTTTTGATAGAATTAATTTGTGATATCATAATACGTTATAATTGGATAAATGTGCATGTTTATACTTTTATTACACATTGTGGAATTACCTTATTGAACTACATGGTATCTACTAATTCATGAATTGTTATGAATGCTAAGATCAGTAGAATTAGTGAGATTCTTAAATCTATTGATTGTCAGTTGAGTAATAGTTCGGTGATTGGAAGATTTAGAGAAAATCTCATCTAGAACTATTTGATTCACCAACTGAGTGAGATTTTCGCTTAGAGCTCATGGAGTTTTACGTTATAAAATTAAGTCTATGATAGTAAAATAATAGGACTGCGGATGATGATTAGGAACATAGTGAGCTTTTGACTCCGTGCCTAATGTTGTACTATCATATACATTAATTTGCGTTAATACAAAATTGTATAAATGCATAAATAGGCATTGATTAGAAATAAAAACATCTTTGAAATCTAATAGATCATGGCATCAAAATCTATAATTATTGGCATTAACAAAGATGATACACTAAATGCGATAATATTTGGCATGATGAGATTTTGAGCGTACTGGAAAAATGTTATGTTTTATAGAACATCAACTAGGCAATAGTAGACTTGATGTGGGTCATACTACTTTAGAGAAGAAATATCAGAGCTTTATCAATTACGGAAAAGATAGATTCTAGTGTCTGAACATTTGAATTGTTAAGTTCCATTATAGATTATCTTTTTCTCGAATGTGATTTAGTCGAGATGATTAACATATTATTGATATTTTTGTTGGTTACATTTTTTAGATGAGTAATAAATTCAATTTGTCCTCTCAATATATTAAAACTTTGAAATAAAGCATTAATTTTTTTTTATTAACACTACCCGCATGTGAGTTGAAAGATGTGTGACTTTATGTTGCTAAGTCTCAAGGACATGCTTACGTAGTAATGTTCTAGTTTGCATAGGATTTCGAATCTTAAGTATTAAATGAGCTAGAACAAATGAGGGATAGATGAGGAGACTGGAAACAAACCAAGAAGAACATATTATATAGTAAGTACATGTAAGTGGTTTAGGTAGATGACCAATATTATAAATATTTTAAATCATATGATTTGAATCTCTTAGCTTGAAGTAGTTAAACTAAAGGATATTGCACTTGAGTATATTTCTCTTATTGTTGTTTACGAGTCAACACTGTACATATTGGACCTTATCTTGGGTTGGTTATATGAATACTTGTGCAATGGTTTGAGGTTTTGAGTTGAGAAAAACCATTCAAAATTGTAGGAATTAAACTTTCATAGAGTAAATCCATTGAAATTTCTCTGTTGACTATGATAATGAGAGATAGTGATGGAACTTCATTTTTCGTTGTATCTATATATGGATTCACGCATTTCAATTATGCTTATGACTTTCTTCAATTGAAGATATTTTATAGATATTCTTTTCTTAAATGGAGTAGAAAATTAGATTATGGAAGTAAAGATTTTGAGAACTGTTTGAAAATGTGACTCTCTATCACGAGAGTTCAGTGATCTAGAAAATGAAAGAAGAATTCTTATTGGATTGATTATTCCTTAATCACCAATAATTATATGGTCTAATGGGTAGAAGAATGGACATTGAATGTGATAAGGCTTAAGATAATAGAGTTCAATTTACAGGTTAGGTTAAGTGATGCATGTCATTTAATGGAGTATTCTCTATATTATACTTTCAGAATATAAAAGTTTTGGACTTGTAGATAACAAAATATGGGTTATCTTACACTCATAATCGACTATATATGTTCTCGATAATGAGTTTGGGAGTGCGAGATGTATCTTTGAGATACACGTGACAGTCCAAAAAAGTACTTGAGTGAGATTTTGGGTCACAAAATGTAACATTTGACATTTTTTCGTAATAAGAAAATATTTTTGGAGAATATTATTGAAATTGATATTATATGCATTGATGAATCAGTTTTGAACAAATAAAAGTTTGTTTAAACTTCTTATTCAAGTTAGAGTAATCTGTTTCCAAGTGGGAGATATCTATTCAATTGGGATCTATCTAAGAACTATCTAATTTCAATGATTTTTTTATTTTGAGTGGGAGCTAAAAACTATGTAATCAGTGGAGAAATCTAAAGAAAGCGATGGAAGTATATATAGAGTATAGAGTTCCAATCTAACTTGAGATATGGTGAAAGTTCTAATTGAACATTATGTTTATTGAGAACATTACGTTCTTAAAAACTAAGCAGAAAACTAATGAATTTATAATAGATAAGACTCATTTTTTAAAGAAAGGTTATACTCAATATGAATATATTGAATTAGATAAACCTTTTTCTTAGTAGTGAGTTATATTCTATACACCGATGCTAGCCATGATAGTGCATTTTAAGTTTAGATTACACCAAATAGACTTAGGGAGTATATTTTCATTCTCAATTGAGAAAATGATTGAAAAGATCTATATGAATTGATTTGTAGGTTTCATGATGAGGTTTTTATGGTATTGTGATAATTTTATAGTTACACTTGTAGCCTAATGTAGTCATCTCGACAGTGTTACTTGAATTTTAATAGAGCTTAAATCTCATACAAATTTCATTACGTGGGTAAAGATCATTGTATTTATGTAAATGTCTAATGATAGATTGTAATTCTAATTTTAATATTGATGATATATATAATGGCTAAGCATGAGAGGGAGTATATTGAGACAACTTTGAAATGGTTACCTCTAAAGATGAAAGACATGGGTTCGGCAAATTGTATATTTGGTGCTAAAAAGATTATTCTAGTCTTCTTACTCTATCACAAGAGAAGTATACTATAAAGAATCTAGACTATTTTAACTGTGAAATGGCTACATCGTTTATACTCTTTCATTTGAAGCGTCCGTATAAGTATTTATATAAGTGCACAAAGAAATATCCAGAAAATCATATCTAGTAAGACTAGAAGTTAGAAGTATGTTATGATGTATACTTGTTCGAACATTTGTCATACCATGGATCTAATCCGTAAGTATCAATATTATTCTTAGAAAGTTCATTGTTATATTTGAATGATGCCACCGTCACTTATTCTATTTTGTTGTTGACAGGATAACTTGCTATTGGAATAGATATGCTAATGTCGACTAATGATGTAGTCAAGTATAATTAGTTAGTAGACTTGTTTACTCTTGCTATATATAGTAGCAAGAAGTATATTTTGTAGAGTATGTCTTGACAGTTGAATAAATTATTTGGTATAGATGTATTAGACATCTAATGTACTAGTTGAGAATATGAAATCCACAATAATTATACAATTATCTCATGTGTTGAAGATTTCAAGTGTCAAGATGGAACCAAACATTTGATGGTATTTTTGTGAGAGACATTAGCAAAGAAAATGTCTTTATGATATATCTACATAAATGATAATATGTAAGCATCATACTCTTTAGATATCTAGAGATATTCTTGTTGGTAATATCAAATCTCTAGAATTGCATAGGATAGATTCCTAGTGTATCAGAAAACTCTTGATTGAATTTTTTGTATGCCCATAAAATAATTTAGAATTCATGTGTAAACTATTGATAGGATTATATGATAATGATTTGCATACACTATAAAGTATGTCGAATAGGTTGAGATTATTTCACTCACAAGAACAATCGACTCAAACATTTTAGGGTGTGCTAAGATGAGACAAAGTGATCATGTTGTATATATGATCCGATCGCCTTCATGAGATATCAGATGAGATTACAATAAGTAATCGAAATGAATTTTGATATCCATTAACCTATTTAGTAGCCAAATCGAGTTCTCGATTTAAGATTGCCTAGAGGAATGAACATAAGGGAGAACTCAAGTTAGGTATCCAAAAAAACTTGAGATAAGATTTTTACAATGTTATTTGTTTATAAAGAATATGACATACATCCTAAAAAAAGGAGAAAACATCCTAAAAAAGAAGAAAACATAGCACGTGTACTTTTACGACCAATATTGAGTAAATGACTGAATGGATCCCCTATTTCCTTATTGTGTGAAACCTTGAAGTTTATATAATCTCATATATATCCTTATGACTTTTGACTCTTTCTTGAGAATTTATTTTACTGTTGTTACTTTAACATGTTACCAATGGCTAATTGATTTGGCTTGATGGGACATATGGAATGTAGCTGATTCAAAGTTGAAGGATTCAAATATGAAAGGAAAATTATTTTGACCAACATTTATATTTGTATTCACCGACCGGATAATTGTATTTATCCATTTAAGGTATAAAATACAATTATGAATACAATGATACGATGTGGAGTTTACATATCTTCCATAAATACTCGAGGGATCAGAAATACTTGAATTAATGTTGAAAAATGAGCTTGGGATATAACGAAATGTAATGTTCCTCTACTAAAGTTACTAGATATCTTTAACAAGTTTATAGTACCGTAAACTATAATATTACTCACTGGTCGCACGATTTATTCGTCGTATGAATCTTTGTGAGATAGACCTTGGGAAGAATCTAACGTGTGATATTCGTTATCACTTGTAGTTCGGATCAAACCCATTAGGTACGACAGATATCGGGAAATACAGATTGTGGGTTGCCTATGTAGAGGGAACCAACCCACAATTTATTAAAGTGGATTGGAAAGAATGGTTTGAATAAGATTCAAAGTCATAATTTCCCTAACTTCAACCAACTTCCATGATTTTACTTAACTCCCATAATTTTGTCTCGCACTTGAGAGAGATAAAAAGATGGAAATAAAATATGGTGAAATTCAATGTGAAAATACACCAAAATTCACTACAAAAAAATTGTGATTCTGGGACAAGCTTTTTTGCGACGTACAAAAAGTTGTTACAATAAGTGATTTAACGTGACATTTTTAAAGTTTGACGAGAAGATTATGATGAAAAAAGTAAGTATCAAAAAATATAAGGCAATATGAAAGTTGTTGTAAAATGTGAGAAGTAGCAATAAATAATAAAGAATGTCGCCAAAAATATGATGGGAGCAAGGCGCCAAAATATTTTTAGTGGGAAAATTATAACAACAAACTTTTATTTCTTGCAACAAAATGTTTGTAATCTAATAGGGTCTACTTTTTGCAACAAATTTGTATATTATAGACTCTAATATTGTCGTAGGGCAAATGGTATGACAACATGCAGGGCATGCACAAGCCCTTGAATGTATGTTGTTGTTAAGTTTTTGTGGCATACCTCGTTCGTTGCTTTATTTATATTTCGCAACACTCTTTACTTGTTGTCTAAACTTCTTTTTGCAACATTTTTTTATTTGGCTAAATTTTTTACTCTAATAGTGTTTTTTTTTGGCTAAATTTTAATATTTAATATAATTTTTTTTTAATCATTCACTACTAGAAAATGAGGCAACAGAGATGGAATTTTTAGAGATGTCTTCCTTGCAGTTACCAACGGATTAACAACAAATTAGTAATAAATTATTATTTTATCAATTTTTAAAATTATATATTTTATTACCAACAGAATTACCAATTGAAGTTTTTCATTTGTAGAATTCCGATGCTAATGGGTGGGCAAAGAATAAAAAATTATAATTACTAAATAGTTACCTACGAAAAAAATTCCGTAGAAACATTGGTAAAAATATTTAAACATTAATAAAAATGTAAAGAAAAATATGAATAACCAATGTTTACAATATGCAATTTCCCTCCTACGTAAATTTTCGCTTCCCACTAGAACTTTTCCATTTATCTCTAAAACTAAAAACTTCGCATTCCACTCAAATCAAATGCTGAGGCCCTAAACCCACATGGCAGACCAAGGGCTCTCTCTCATTCTCTCTCGTCAAATACAAGTGCTGAAGCCCTAAGCCCGCCGTGTCATCTCTTTCCAATAAAATCTCCCAGCCAGTGGATTATTAGTAATGGAGGGAAGCATTTTTGCAGTAAATTTTGTTGGAATTTTGTTGTACAGAACATATTTTCCATAAATGACTTGCAAAACAGTAAAACAAAATATTATTTCCAAAAAATGAATTGCACAGAATAAAAAACAAAAGTATAAAGAAGTCCAGAATTCGGAATGAGGATGATCGAGGCGAGAACTAGGCTCTCTGTCCTTAAGACATTTTTACCCCGTCACACGGTGCTTACGGTATGTGGTAAAGCGTCTCCCAAGATACAACGATCAGATACTTGCAAAAGCAGCACTTCGACTGCAGGGCAACGAACCAGAACAGAAATACTCTCTGTAATACTATTGCAGAAAGAAGAGTATGAATGCAGAAAAAAAATTTCGTGATGTTTCTGTGTGTTATGTAAATTGAAAGCCTGAGAACCATTCAAATAGAGGAGAGACTTGACAGTTGAGCAGTTTCCATCCACCACTCACGCCCACTTAACGCACAGTTTTAGCAAACTGATGGGTTGGTTAATAAACTGTCAAAGGGAGGGAATTAATTGAATTTAAAAAATTAAAAATTAAAAATAATTTTTTTAAAAAAAAAATTAATATTAACACAGGCCCACACCCACGCCCCGACCTGACCCTACCCGCCCAGACGGACGGCGGCGACAGCGCGAGCACGTGTGGCCTTTGGATTAGTCTAGACATTGTCTAAGACTCCCCTCTTTCAAAGACTATTGGTACCCCTTGGGGTCCAAACCTATATCCAAACTTGAAGTTTATTAAATTGTTCAAGGTTGTGTTTGCAACCTATGTGGGATTGGAACATTTTTCCAATTCTTTCCATTTATTTCTCTTATTTATTGTCCAACTTTCAACCATAATTTCTCATTCATATTGAAGTGGTTTTTCACAATTAAATATTCTGCACTCATTTGCTCGGAACGTAGAATTTAATTGAGCATTAATTTCGATACATCGAACATCGAGTCCCACTTAAAATTGTGGTCAAAGTTGACCAATGACCCACCACTTCCAACAATCCCCCACATGAATGGAAATTATCATGACTATGCAATGCAGACACGAACAGAGAATACGGGAGAAAGACTTATTGCATCAGGAGAGGTAGCTTTTGGCTTTGAACCTGCCTTAGTGGAATACTATCGAGTTTACTTGGCTAATCAGTGAGCTGATGTCTTGAATTGTTCAGCCGTTGGTGTAAACCAAGGCAACAGTATCCACACAATAACCTTTCTATTCAATTCTTAGGTTCTCATAGTTGTGTTCATTTTGACCCTGAACAATTCTTGGGATTCACAAGTGCTTTAGAGAATTTTAAGCCTCAAATTCTCATAGGAGCGGCCCCACTTCACACTTATATAGGTGATCTCCTATTAAAAGTATTCTGCTATACCCCACTTAGTTTATCCAAGCTATAGGAATCATTAAAAGTTACAACTTAGCCTTTTACTTTCTGCAGACAGCACTTTTTATAAAGGGATGGTTAAGTGCTTAATTGAGTCTTAATAACTTAGTTGTCCCATTGAACCAAGATCATGGAATCTCCAGTCAACAAGGTTGGGTTACCATCATTAAGATTCATGCATGTTTGGCTTTAATCCCATTCCCTTTGATAGATAATAGACTTGATCTCTTGGTAGACCTTTTGTAAGCGAATCCGCGAGATTCTCCTTTGATTTCACATAATCAATGGCGATAATACCATTTGAGATCAACTGCTTTATGGTATTGTGTCTACGACGTATATGTCTAGACTTACCATTATACATGCAATTTTGTGCCCTTGCAATAGCAGACTGATTGTCACAGTGAATACTAATTGCAGGCACCAGCTTAGGCCAACACGGGATATCCTCTAAGAAGTTACGAAGCCATTCTGCTTCTTCTCCAGCTTTATCTAATGCAATAAACTCCGATTCCATTGTTGATCGAGCTATGCAAGTTTGCTTTGAGGATTTCCAAGACACTGCCGCACCACTAAGTGTAAATATATAACCACTTGTGGATTTGGAATCTTTCATATCAGATATCCAATTCTCATCACAATATCCTTCTAATACTGCTGGATATCTCATATTATGTAATCCAAATTTTAAGGTATGTTTTAAGTATCGAAGTACTCTATTCAATGCCTTCCAGTGATCATTGCTTGGATTACATGTGAACCTACTCAATTTATTAACTGCGAACGCAATGTCAGCACGTGTGCAGTTCATTAAATACATCAGACTTCCAATAACCTGAGAATATCTTAACTGATGTACAGGTTCACTTCTATTTTTTGCTAAGTGTAGACTCGTGTCTACTGGAGTTTTGACTGGACTTTCATCAAAGACTCCAAATCTCTTTAGCACATACTCAACATAATGAGATTGTGAAAGAATGAGGCCATCTGGTGTTTTAAAAATTTTAATTCCAAGAATTACATCTGCTACACCCATGTCCTTCATGTCAAAATGTTTTGTTAACATTTTCTTAGTGGAGACAATGATATCATGATTGCTACCCAGAATTAGCATATCATCCACATATAGACATACTAAGACATATGCTGTCGGTGTACTCTTATTATACACACATTTATCACACTCGTTAATTTTAAAACCATTTGACAGCATTGTTTAGTTAAACTTTTGGTGTCACTGCTTTGGCGCCTGTTTTAGTCCATATAAAGATTTAACGAGTCTGCAAACCTTTTTCTCTTGTCCATGAGCGACAAATCCTTCAGGTTGCTCCATGTAGATTTCTTCTTCCAACTCACCATTTAGAAAAGCTGTTTTAACATCCATTTGATGAATTTCAAGATTATTTATCGCAGCAATTGCAATAAGGATTCTTATCGAAGTAATCCTCGTTACTGGTGAGTAAGTATCAAAGAAATCAAGACCTTCCTTTTGTCTATATCCTTTTGCTACCAAACGAGCTTTATATTTATCAATAGATCCATCCAATTTTAACTTTTTCTTGAAAATCCACTGGCAACCTAGAGGTTTATTTCCAGGTGGGAGATCAACCAACTCCCAAGTATGATTTTGCATTATCGATTCAATTTCACTATTGATAGCTTCTTTCCAAAAAGGAGCCTCTGGTGTTGACATTGCTTCACTGAATGTCTTTGGTTCATTTTCGATCATCTACGTTACTTCCTGTCCCTTTTACTACATCTGAGTTCTTCTTTATTTTCATCATTATTTGCAGTATCGTAAGTTCATTTTGTTGAACTTACATCACTTTTGTCTTTACGAGGAAAGACATCTTCGAAGAAACTTGTATTCCTTGATTCAATTATTGTATCTTCATGTATATCCGTAATCTCGGATTTATGCACAAGAAAGCGATATGCACTACTGTTATGAGCATATCCAATAAATATGTAATCTACAGTTTTTGGTCCTATTTTTATTTGTTTAGGTTTTGGCACTTCTACCTTTGCCAAACACCCCCACACTTTCAAGTATTTATATGAAGGTTTATGACATTTCCATAATTCGTAAGGTGTTTCATCTTTTACTTTGTGTGGTATTTTGTTAAGAATGTGATTTGCCGAGAGGATAGCCTCCCCCCACAAATTCTGTGGTAGGCCAGAACTAATCAACATAGCATTCATCATTTCTTTAAGCGTGCGGTTCTTTCGTTCCGCAATACCATTAGATTGAGGTGAGTAAGGAGCCATTGTTTGATGAATGATACCTTGTTCAGAACAAAATTCTTCAAACGGCGCTCCATATTCTCCATCTCTATCACTTCGAACAATTTTTATTGTTTTGCTAAGTTGATTTTCAACTTCATTCTTATAATGTTTAAACATTTCCAAAGCCTCATCTTTGCTTTTTAATAGATAAACATAACAGTACCGAGTGCAATCGTTAATGAAAGTGATGAAAGACTTTTTTCCACCTTTAGTTTGTACGAATTTCAAATCACATATATCGCTGTGAATTAATTCTAAAGGTAAAGTATTTCTATCAACTGAAGGAAATGGTCTTTTGGCTAATTTAGCCTCAACACAAGTTTCACATTTGTGATTAGGATCGAAACTTAGAGAAGGTAGCGAATTTAATTTCATTAATTTGCGCACCAGCTTTAAAGTTTGCATGTCCTAATCTTTTATGCCATAAACAAGAAGAATCAACAATATACGCAGAAGTAGAAGCTTCATTAATCTTGTTCAATTTAGGTACAATAGTAAGGACGTTCATCTTGAACATCCCATCGGTCATGTAACATTTTCCAACGTACATCCCATTTTTAGTTAGTACAAATTTGTTAGATACAATTACTAACTTAAACCCATTCTTGCTAAGAAGAGAACTAGAAATAAGATTTTTCCGGATGTCCGGCACATGCAGCACATTGTTGAGGACGAGTTCCTTGCCAGATGTCATCTTCAAGGTCACCTTTCCTTGTCCTTCAACCTTTGAACTTGAGGAATTTCCCATGAACAGTTGTTCTCCATTGATAGTTTTGTAATCAGAAAACA
Organism: Olea europaea var. sylvestris; assembly: GCF_002742605.1. Taxonomy (NCBI): domain Eukaryota; kingdom Viridiplantae; phylum Streptophyta; class Magnoliopsida; order Lamiales; family Oleaceae; genus Olea; species Olea europaea. The sequence continues at coordinate 30,683,047 of NC_036248.1, read as the reverse complement.
CATTCTTTTCAGCACAAATGTGGCGAGTGGCACCAGTGTCGACCCACCATTCCCTGGGATTTCCAACACTATTACATTCAGATATTACAGCAGATAGGTGCATTTCTTGAACACCTTCAGACAGATTTTCAGTTTCAACAACATGTCCACGGTCATTTTGCTTTTTAGGCTTGCGACAGTCAATTGCACGATGTCCAGGTTTGCCACAGTTGAAGCAGTCCCCTTTGAACTTCTTGTTCTTCTGGTTGTTTTTCTTCGGAGCAAAGTTTGAGTGCTTCCTTTTCATGTTCTTCTTTGAACTTGATTCAACCATGTTTGCCTTAGCTTCCATGCTTGGTCCCCCGTTCCTCCTTTCAGATTTCTTAGTATTTTCTTCGATCCTCAAACGCATAATCAACTCCTCCATGTTTATTTCCTTACGTTTGTGTTTGAGGTAATTTTTGAAATCTCTCCATGAAGGCGGGAGTTTTTCAATTACCGCTGCTACTTGGAATGACTTACTTACAGTCATTTTTTCAGCATGTAAATCATGGAGGAGTACCTGCAAATCTTGAACTTGGGAAATAACAGATTTAGAGTCAATCATTTTGTATTCCAAAAATTTTTCGACAAGAAATTTTTTAGATCCAGCATCTTCAGTTTTATATTTTTTCTCTAAAGATTTCCATAGTTCTTTTGCAGTTTTTATTATGCTATATACACCATATAGCGAATCATTCAGTCCATTCAGTACATAGTTTTTGCATAAGAAATCGAAATGTTTCCATGCGTCCAAGGCAATAATCGAAGCTCGATTATTTTCTCCTTGTTGAACAGTAGGAGGATCCTCCGTGAGAAACTTTGCCAGGTTCAGAGTGGTGAGATAGAACAGCATTTTCTACTGCCATCTCTTAAAATCGACCCCATTAAATTTTTCAGGTCTCTCTCCATGAGGAACATGAGTTGAACCAGAAGGACCAGATATTGTCGGCGTTACAGTAGCCACAGTTGGCGTCACAGCCACAGCAGGGGGAATTGCATTGATCCCAACAGTGTTAGCCATTTCTGTTTTCAAAACAGAAGATCAACCGGTCAGAATTTACAAATTTAAATTCTGCAAAATAGTAATTTTGCATAAGAGTCTGCAAAGGTTAGAAATAAGCAAGTACAATTATGGAAAATAATTTTCTATTAAAAAACGTCTTAAGAATGTTGGGATTTTGTTGTACAGAACATATTTTCCATAAATGACTTGCAAAACAGTAAAACAAAATATTATTTCCAGAAAATGAATTGCACAGAATAAAAAACAAAAGTATAAAGAAGTCCAGAATTCGGAATGAGGATGATCGAGGCGAGAACTAGGCTCTCTGTCCTTAAAATGTTTTTACCCCGTCACAGCGTGCTTATGGTATGTGGTAAAGCGTCTCCCAAGATACAACGATCAGATACTTGCAGAAGCAGCACTTCGACTGCAAGGCAACGAACCAGAACAGAAGTACTCTCTGTAATACTATTGCAGAAAGAAGAGTATGAATGCAGAAAAAAAATTTCGTGATGTTTCTGTGTGTTATGTAAATTGAAAGCCTGAGGACCATTCAAATAGAGGAGAGAGTTGACGGTTGAGCAGTTTCCATCCACCACTCATGCCCACTTAACGCACAGTTTTAGCAAACTGATGGGTTGCTTAATAAACTGTCAAATGGAGGGAATTAATTGAATTTAAAATTAAAAATTAAACGGCGGTGGCAGCGCGCGCGCGGCCATTGGATTAGTCTAGATATTGTCTAAGACTCCCCCCTTTCAAAGACTATTGGTATCCCTTGGGGTCCAAACCCATATCCAAACTTGAAGTTTATTAAGTGATTCAAGATTGTGTTTGCAACCTATGTGGGATTGGAACATTTTTCCAATTCTTTCCCATTTATTCCTCTTATTTATTGTCCAACTTTCAACCATAATTTTTCATTCATATTGAAGTGGTTTTTCACAATTAAATATTCTATACTCATCTGCTCGGAACGTAGAATTTAATTGAGCATTAATTTCGATACATCGAACATCGGGTCCCACTTAAAATTGTGGTCAAAGTTGATCCAATTGACCCACCACTTCCAACAAATTTTCGTTGTGGAAGTTTCGGTCCAGCTCCAGGAGAAGAAACAATTGTATTTTTCCCAGAAACCCCACTAAATGTGAGGGTTCACTATTATGCTATTTTACTCTTGATGTAGTGTTTTTTCTTCATTTTATTGAATTGCCTATTCAAGAGATATAGCTCTAATTAGATTTCCTTTTTAGTGGTTGTGGTTGGAGAAGTCGGCGAAGTTCTGGTTGGAATTGAGGATGAAGGTAACACTTGTTATTTGGCTATGTGACGTGTTGTTTCCTTTCTTTGCCATCACTTGTAGTTGATATTATTGGCCTTCTACTTTCATTTTTTAATTCTGCATATGTTGTTCATAAATTTCTCTTTAAAGCATGTCTGAGTAATTTTATTCTGTTTCTACTAGAAATATATAACTATCATAGTTGTTTGTAATTGTTGTATTAGATACTGTCAAATATGTGAATAGATGATTTATTGTGCCACTTTTACGGTATTAGAAACAAGGGAATCAAGTATTAATGTTATTGCAGTCCAGGCCAAAGTTCATCTTCCCTTTGATCACCAATATTTGGTTCAAAATCTTTCCACTCACGTATCTTTTGTTTAGTTTTCTTTGCATTATATCTATGCCCTTCATCATAATGTAAATATCCTTCCATGATATTATCTGGTCACGGACAATATTTAGTTGTACATATGGTTGGTGATCATATGCTCAGCAATTTCGTGCCAAAATTTGTCTTAAATCTATGTGCAAAAGGAATGAATAATTTTACTTGTGGCATTGTATTCAAGGATAATAATTCTCTTCAAATATTGCTTTATAATGCGTATCGTGTCATTTTTTGACTTTGATCGCGTGATTTAGTCAATCCAACCTGACATAAATGAATTTTGAAAATGTCACTATATGTTGAATTTCTTTATTTGTATCAACCATGTCGATTTTCCTGCCAATTCACGTTCTAGTTTGAATGCTATGGTATATTCTTAGCGTTCAGCTCAATCAATTTACTGCATTTCTGTGATTGGAAGAAATTATAGATATTAAATATCATCAGTTAATTGAAAATTATGTAGACAAATTTATTTTAAAGAATTTTTTGTATGTTGATGTTTACGAGAGTGAAATTAAGATTAAATTACTCAGTTTTCCTTAATATCACTTCTGTACAATAATCTCAATGAAGTAATGTCGGCAAGTTCAGAAGGTAGCTTGCATATGGAAATTTTATCTGTCTTTCTAATTGTTGAGAAGTTTTCTTCATTGAATTCATATAGTTGATCTATTTTAGACTTTTTCTCTGAGAGTGGAATTGACAACCATGAAGAAATTGCTGGTGAAGGATAAAGAATTCATTTTTGGGGCATTTCTCCTAATAACTTCTCCCTTAAGGACTCTTCAACTTTTTTACTAGAGAATCTTTACAAATAAACATAAATTGCTGGCAATCTAGCATTGAGGAAATTGTTCCCCATGTCAATTGATCTAAGCTCAATGAATTTGGAGAAATCAAAAGCATACAATTTTGTATGATCTAGGTGAATACAGTGATATACATGATGGATAGGAATTGGTCCAAATCACAATCTGGATTTTATTACATAGTAGTCTTACCTAGTAAGTTTATTTATGTTCAAATTCTCTATTGGCTAGTAGGTTTTGTGAACTCAATTAAAAAATTTCTGTTGTGATGTAAGAATAACTTCCTATTGACAATTCGGTTATCTAGTGCATTGGGTATAGTTTGATTTTCTAGTAGCAGAAATTAATGTCACTTAATAAAGGATGTACTCATTACACAAATAAACTTGGTTTAGCTAATACATAGAACTATGTGCTTTACTTGTAGTACTATTCTTTCGCTAATCCCTATGCTGAGTAATGTGGCTTGTTTATATTGTGAATTCTGATTATCATTGTAGGAATATCATGTAAATACTTAATATGATGAGTTGCTTTCCATGTGTAGAAATGTAATCCACTTGTTTCTCCATTGACAAAACAGTTATATTTACTCCTCAGTATATTCCCTCGTACTTGATATGGTCTCACTGCAGTAATGTTACTTTGAACGATCAGTTAGATGTTAAGTAGAGTTGGGGTATCTTTTCTTTCTTTTTACATTATTTGAACAGCGGCCAATTGGCCTTATAGCTTTAGGGTGTCGCTAGGTGAAGGGGGTTTTTTTTTTTTTTTTTTTTTTTTTTTATTTTATTTAAATTGATATATTTTTCTTACAACTAACTTTACTACTTTTTATATGTTTGTCCGTGACTAACATTTTGGGACTTTTTCTTACAAGAATGCTTATTTAATCAAACTACAAATTGATGGTGAGTTGGAATCATGTTTTGGTGTCGAGAATGTTATCTAGGAGTTTCGTGAGTATTTTGTTATTTCTTCTATATTTTTAGTTCTATTTTCTGCTTTTGAAGTTTGGTGAATCAACATAAGTAGTTCGACATCGTTACTACCATTATACTTTATTTGTTTTAGTTTTGGCGGTAAGTATCCATTTGGTTAACAATAATATGTATTTTTTGATGTATTTTGTAATTATTTATATTTGGATTATTACATTGAAGCATTCTTTTTATAGTCATGAGTTATTTTTATTGGAGTTACATTTTCAAATAGAAGGTGATCAATCATCAATGCGGCTAAGAAAAGCTTAATTAGGGATAACTGTCATGACAAATTAACTTGCTTTCCTTTCAATTTTTCATAACATATGTGCATTACAACGATATTATGGCTAGTAATATTGTGTTGCTATTTTGCATTTTCTATGTCAAATAAATAATGTTGTGATTTTGTTAATGTGATTGAATGGTCCTACATTGTCACAAAATACATTCCATGACTCAACATTCACAACAAACATTTTTCTTGTAAAAACTTTATTGGAATAATTCGTTGCGATAAACTGTATGTCGCCCTTTTATTTTTTAGCAACATATATGTATTGTGACCACATTATGGCTACAAATATCGTGTTGCTATTTCGTATTTGTTTGCATCAAACAAATAGTGTTGTGATTTGGTTAATATCATCGAATGGTCAAAAGTTGTCACACAATACATTCCGTTACTCAACATTCGCAACAAACATATTTCTTGTAAAAACTTTATTGAAATATTCACTGCAACAAATTGACTTGTCATCTTTTTAACTTTTTCTGCCATACATTGCGACAACATTGTGGTTACAAATATTGTGAGCCATTTCATATGTTCTGCGTCAAACAAATGGTGTTGCGATTTTGTTAATGTGGTAAATGGCTAAAAGTCGTCATAGAATACATTCTGTGACTCATGTAAAAAGGCAATACTCGCAACAAACATATTGTCATCTCTTAAATTACTTTTGCAACAAAATTTCAATTTTTACGACAACATTTCTTTGTCGCAAAATCGGTTGTTTTTTGTAGTGATTGGAAAGGTTCTAAAAGCACTATTTTGGCATGAAAACTCACAAAAAAATGGTAGTTACGTTGTGACCAATAATCCCCTTCCATTGTGATCATTGAAATGCAAGAAAATTTTAGATTTGGAAAGCAAGGAGAGTCAACCATTCAAAAGATCTTGGAATTTGCCAATTCAAGTAAAGATTCTTGACCCAAAATTTATGTTCAAGAATGTTGCAAATCCTAACAGAATTCAATGTAGTATAATGCATGGTTATTTACTAGTTAGAGCACTTTCCCTTAAACCCTATGTCGCATAATAGTTACGAAACATATTTGAAAACAATGAAATGTATTTTAAATAAAACGTAAAAAGCTATCATCAATTACAAAAAGAGAGAATTGGGATATGTTCAACATAATATAAATCATCGTAGAGTTCGATAGAGGATAGAAATATACCGCTATACTTTATGTGAATTTTTAAGTGTTCACAAGACCTCATGCATTTTTATATATGCACTTGTCATAGAAATATAGGCCCGCGGTATGTAAAAATAGGTTCGATATATCTTGAGAGAGAGTATTGGATAGATTAGGAGCACTGATTCATCAATAATTTAAATGTGTTGTCACATTGTGAAATTAGGGTTTAAGGTGATAATTGCATAGAAAATTGTGATCCTAGTGTTTTTAATTTCCATTAAATATAACCAATTCGCGCTCTAACATATAATTTGCATTTGAATTCATTAAAATATTGTTTTGCATAGTTGAGTTCATTCTAATCTTCAATTTTGCATAATTAGGGTTTTCATAAAATTAGAGTTTTCTTTCTAAAATTAGAGTTTATTTAGGTAAATATTCATATTGAGTAATTTCATTTCGGTTAAGACTACACTAGGTAAAATTGAACTACTCAATCTCTGTGGGACGATATTCATGCTCAAATATCCACTTTATTACTTGTTAACGAACCGTACACTTGCGGTGGTTTAAACCGAAAGAAATATTGTGAACACAAACTTCAGTGGATTGAACTTCATTTGAATCAATCGGAGAATGTTAAATATACTTTTGAGATGTGCTGTGTTTCCTTTAGGCTTTTCACTAACTTGTTATCGACATACACTTTTATGATTTTTCCAAGTTGATTGATGAACATTTAATTGACCAATTGTTGGTAGGAGGCCTCCGTATTCTTTAGTCCAATGCGCAGGAGTTTTTAAGAGTATATAGGTCTGAACTATGTTAACAGAAGTATGCTTTCGTTCATCTCATACAACCTCCAAGGTAATAGCGTTTACCTTGGAAACGCAATAATTATCATGGCCAGAAAGCCTTAGGATAGAGACATGGCAAGAGCTTTTCTCTTATTCAAAGTATGAATTTGACTCTGCCGTGTATCCTATGGTTTTATCATTTCTTGGTCATGAATTTCTTCTTTTATCAAATCCACCAACTCATCATATGTTTTTAGTCCTCGATTGTGGATGCCTATCCAAAAGGGAGTCATCTTATCAAAAGTAGACCTCAAGACCTTGTATCTTGTGAAATACTCTCAACATCAATCAATTTTTAGGATTTCACTTGATCAAATTCTAAATCAACAATAATCCTAACACATGTGAGTCATCAAACCTAACAATCTCCGCCTTGACTCAAATTCTACTGCTTACGAACGAAACTCCTGGATTTCAAATCCATCTGCATTGAAATTAACTGGTCGAATCTCCTCAACACAATAACCACTCCATATAAACCAAACACTCATCCTCTGTCCATTGTCCACAACCAACACTCGAACCCAAACCCAGGGTTCCCAATTCCACCAAGGAATTAATGTTGATCACACGAGCCGAAGCACACCCTGTAGCAAGAATCAAACTAGATGTTTGATCAAAAACTGGAACTGTCGCCTTCAATATCTTCAAAAGCAGCCAAATATTACGAACACCAGCGTACCTATGCTCGATGAGTCCTACCCCAACAACTGAATACAGTGTACCCACTGAAATTAGTGGCAAAGCGGGGTTACCAACGCTCTCCCTAGCAGTATTCTGAACTGACTTAAAGCCCAACCCAAGAGATATTGTACCAAACTGAACTTATACCACGGTACTAAACTTGTCCAAATGTCTTTTAATCGGTTCTACACTCCCATGCAAAATGTACAACTGGGATCTCCTCCGTCCCTCCAATACAACTCGGACTCCTTTTCGAACCTTTAAGACTCCACCTCCTCCAGAGAATTTATACCCTTTTGCATCCAAGGTACTCAGGGAAATGAGATTCTTTTTCAGGTCAGGAACATGTCGAACCTGATCAATTATTCTGAATATTCCATCCCGCAGCCTCAATCTGACTCGACCAATTCCAGCAATACGGCAAGATTGGTTATTTCCGAACACCACTCCACCTTGCTGAACAGTATCATATGTCTGAAATAAATTTCTATCGGAACACATTGTGCGAACATGTTGAACCCAGACTCCACATCAGATGTCTTGATCAACATCACCTCTTCGTCATCTGAACAATTCTCGACTACATTGGTTTCGTCTGAATTCAAAGGTTGTACCCCATGATTTACAGCTAAATCACCTTTAGCTTGCAACATATCGCAATCCTTCCGAATATGTCCCTTCCTTTTGTAGTAGAAACATGTCACATTGCTAAATAAGACTCTCAATCTGTCTCTTCGTTGACCACCTTGAAATACAAGAGCTTCCCCGTCCCTTGATTTAGTTCCAACCAAATGCTTCATCTTTTCCTTTAAGTGCAAAGTACCATAGACATCTTCTATAGTCAAAGTATCTCTACAAGATAGTATCTCAAAATGACACATAAGACCTAGGCAACGAACGCAATAGGATCAAATCAAGATCCTCTTCATACTACTTAACCTCCAACGTCTCTAGATCTGCAGCTATTTCCTTCAATACGACAATATGGTCTTTCAACGACTCTCCTTCCGCCATGCGATGAGAATACAACTTTTGTTTAAGAGCCAGTTTACTTGTAAGAATCTTAGTCATACACAATTGCTCCAACCTCAACCACAAAGCAGCCGTCATTTTCTCCTTCAAGACATCCCGTAGAATGTTGTTAAACAGATGAAGATGAATCAATAACATATAGATCCTTCCATTGTATCTCCTCCGTTGTCCATCCAGCTGGCATCCTTTCAAAACCTAACAATGCATCTTCTAAATCCAACTGCGCTAGAACAACCCTCATCTTTACTTGCCACAACGAGAACCTTGTATTGCGATCTAATTGCAGAATATCATACATCAACTTAGCCATCCCAAAAGGATCTCAACCAATCCAGAGAAAATCAATAGCCTAGCTCTAATGCCACTTGTTAGGCGTGCAAAAACTCCAATAACACAAGTTGATTCCAAACCAAATTTTAAGGAACGAGATTGTATGACTATATTGAAGTAAACAAGATCACACGATGAAAACACAAGATTTAATTTGTAAAGAAAAAAATACAAAGGGTAAACACAGAGGAACGATGTTTATTAATTTAAAAGTATGGATAATAAAAGACAGACTAGCAATACTGCTTGTATGTTACTCTCTACAAATTGACCAGAGAAGTCTTGTATTTATAGACCAACCCTATAAGAATCCTAAAAGGCAAAAAATAAAATAAAATATATATTACAATTAGGAGAACCAATTTCAATAGGATTTTGTTTCTTTTTGTTGGATGCAATTAGATTCTCTTTCCAAGTAAAAGTCTAGCATACATCTTCAAGAGATTCCTAATCAATTTCTAGGATTCCACTTGATCAAATTCTAAATCAACAATAATCCTAACACATTTGAGTCACCAAACCTAATAAAAGCCTGGTCCTCGGTACTTAACAATCTGGCTGACTTCTTCTTACCCAGCTATTTTCCAAATCATCGCGGGGCCTCATCCATTACCTTTCAATTTATTGAAAACACTAACGAAAATAGTTCTTTGCTCTAGCTCAACGTGGGATGCTTGATTTCCCACATTTTGTGGGTCCGTATTCCTGTTGTCTGTCGCATCACAGGAAATGGTTTGATGTGTATCGACTTTAAGCTGAGTCCTCGGCTATACTCTGGACCATATCCTCTAGAAAAGGCAGAATTGCATGTCTTTGTTGCATCAAGAACTAACTTATGGTAGCATTATCGTTAGCAAAACTCTGCATGCTAGTTGCCACGTCGGTTAAGGTGCGAGTTAACCTTACTATCGCTTTGATGTCATTTGGTTTCTTCTCCTCCGAGGGTTTCTTACTATTTTCTATTGAAACAGTATGACTTGTTATTCCTCCTTGCTTAGTTTTCATCACTATTTGATCCACTTCCACTTATTTTTCTCAGCTTTGCTTTTTCCTCGAGTGTTTTCTGCTTGTCGTTTTGGTAAGAATTCACATAGATGACACCAAATTGTTGACCTGAAAGTTGGATAATAATTTTTAAGTTAAAGATAGAGATTTGTCTCTAGATTTTGGTATAGATCCCCTCTTCTGGAAATTTTAGTGTATGAAGCCAATTTCTATTTTAGAGGGAGAGAGAGATTGATTCTGACGTTCTTTTGATCGAAAACGTTTCTTGATCGGAGATATTCTTTCATTTTCGAGAGGTCCGCGCCTTGATGCTCTTCAATCAGAGATAGTTTTTAGGAAGAATATTCTTAAAATCTCTTGGATTTTATTTTGACTCTGGATTCATTTTTTGTTCTGAAACGGTCTATTTATAGGTGATTTTAGAGGTGTTTTAGTCATTTTATGAGTTTACGTACTTTTCATTTTAGACTTTGGATTCATTATATTGAAAGTCTTGATTAAGTTTCATTTCCAAATATCACGAATGTTCGTGCTTTTCAACACTTGCCTAGAATTTCATTGCTGGTACACAAAGGCTTGATGCACTAAAAATTCGAGGTTTGAATTCCACTATTCATTAGAGCCTCGACAATAGAGGCATTCCTTTGAGCTGACAGGCCTCAACGACCGATGCATGAAATTTTATGCCATGATGCGTGCATGAGATGTGACCCTAATCTGACATTCAGGTGGACTATGATTATTTTAATTTTTGACAACTTACTCACTCGTGTAGTCGTTACTTAGATTCAATACATATGAACAATTGGAGATTTTACGCTTAGAGATCACAAAAGTCTTTAGCAATTTGGTATCTAAAATTAATCAAGTTTTGAGAATAAAGTTCCATTTCGTGATGTGATTAATTCAGATTAATTTGAAATGCCATATAATTAATTTAGTAAATCTTAGGGCCAAGTTTCTTCAATTTAAATTTGTTTATTCAATATTCATGGACTTATTTTTCAACACCTTTAGTGAGAGAGAGAGATACTTATTTTCACGTTGCAGTTGTCAGAATTAGTTTTGAATGTTATGTAGTTGGACAATGTCTAGGATTATTTTTTCTTGATGTATGATGATTGAATTTATTTATTGAAAGGGGAAAATAATGGATTGATGATTTTATACAAGTTGTAGTCCGTAATATCTCCTTCTTCTTCTTCTTCTTCTTTTTTTTTTTTTTAATTAATTCATACAAACCCGTGTGGAGTCTAGGAAGATATTATTTTATTTTATTTTTAATTAAATTTTTGTTAAAACGTGTGACTATAGTCTTTGTAATTTTAATTTAAAAGTTTTTATAATTAAAAAATAGCGGCATAACATGATGACATAAATAACTGTCTCAATTGATATCATTATATTTCATAAGAGAAACAATTAGTGACCATCTTTTGAAAAAAATTGCTTGACAAGAATAGGCTGTCCATAGCTAATGAAAACATGGGTTGATCATTTTTGGGATATTTTCAAAAATGTCTAATTTTATGGGTGTCAATTGAAAAATGTCCACTTTTTAAATTTATCACTAAACTATCTATTATGCCCTTAATGAAGAAAAGAAGTAATTTATTTATTTTTTCAATTTGTTGTTGATTTCGAGAAGTAGCTTTTAGGAGAAACTATATTAAAATGATATTTTCGACATTTCAAATGTCATTCTCGATATTTGAATTCCGTTTATATTTTAAAAGTACACATGTCAAATCACAATATTAAATATTTTCGACATTTTAAACGTTGTTCTTGACATTTTAAATATCTAGAATGACATTTCATTTTGAACACGACGTTTCTCTACACTTAAAATATAATTCTCGATGTTTTCGTGTTAATGAGAAAAACAACATTAATTGTGATTTGACATGTGCACTTTTGAAATAAATATGGTAGGTTATGTGTCAAAAATTTATTGGCCAGTAAAATTTTTGCAAAAATGTCCATTTTTTATCTTTGCGTGGAATCATAAATTGTTCACAGGGATATTTTAGTCCAAAATATTCCAAAATGGAAATTTTTGTAAGGATTTGTGAAAGTGGACATTTTTACAAATGAACATGTGAAAGTGGACATTTTAAGTAATTTTCTCATCTTTTTTCCCAAATCTCTAAACAATCCGGACTCAATCCAATCATCTTTAACTTATACTTGGCATAAGTCAAACTTAATTATCTCATCAAATTTCACTTTGTCAAATCTGATACTGATATTTTTTTTTCTGTACTTTGACTTGTTGAACTACAAGCTCTGATATCACTATTGAAAGTTGTGATCAATTTCTCGATTTTTCCAAAAGATCTTTGTTCATTTGAAATTAAGAAGTCAGAAAAAAATAACATAGATGGAGGAAAACAATACGAGAATTTAAGTGGAAAATCCAAAACTAGAGAAAAACTACTGATGATCAAAGATAGAGACATTGCGCTACATGAAAAATCAATACAATCGTATAGAATCTCTTGCTCACTCAAGCCCTTAAGAATTAAAGGAAATAAACAACCTAAGCTTTCACACACCCACAACTCTAAAACAAGAAAACACTAGAATGATAGCTTACAAATTTTCGTATAAAAAAGCCCTATGACACGCGCGAAACACACAAAAAGGGCTTAACATATTGGTGTATATGTGAACTTAGCATCCAAATAAACAAAAGCCACTTAGAACTCATAAAGCAACTTGTGTTCACAATTTACAATGTACATATGTGATGGCATGATTTGGTATTTTGAGTCAATATCCCAGGCATAATTGTATTTGATATGAGTTACTTTTTCCTGTTGTCCAGTGTTTAGGAAATGTAAAAATTGGAAAACTGGTAATTTTTTCGATCTGATCCTTGGTGCCATTGGTTGGTTGCATTGAAGGTTATTGAAATCTCTCTCTCTTGTCAAATGATCAGCACCAGAATAACACAACTGCAGTATCAATAAAAACCTTCTCTACTTTATTTATAATCCATACAACATGCCTTCTCTACTCTATTTTTAATCCATTACAACATACAAAAATCACTGTTCTACATGCACTAGTTTGGTTAGTCGAACCTCAAATATATGAGGAAAACTTAGACTAGCATTAGCACTAAATTTTTATCTTAAATCGTGTTTGGCTAAGTTGGTAAATAAGTAAAAATACCTTTAAGGTTCTTTAAAATATACCAAGTAATAATTTTTGTGTAGTTTTTGAGTTGTTCATGCATCTCATGTTATTGCATCTGAGCATAGATTAAAAGATTAATAATGATGGCTAGATAATAAGCCAACTGGGTAGCTATTCTAAATTATTGTGACTTTTATAGTTTAGTATTCAACAGGTTATTTTTCAGCATGTTTAATGCAGTTGTCTAGAAAATCAGACACATCGCAATTGATCAGCTAATATATATAAGTGCATAGAACGAGATGTCAAGAAATTAGTCGGTCGTACATATTTCCATAGTTATCAAGTTTGGATTTGAGAGAGGCCTTATATATATGGTACATATACATGTACATGAACATATACATGTATATGTACATGTTCATGCCATTCGACCACATGGAGAAAATAACTATGCTATAGCATAGTTCAACTAAAAGTTCATTATTTTCATTTTGGTCATCGAACTTCGTTTTCTCGTTCCTTGACCTCTTTTTTCACTTCTTTTTCTTCAAATACTATATGTCTTTGCTAAATTGGTTTTCGACTCTTTCACATCTTTATTTATTATGTATAAAAAATATTGTCAACAACATTTTC
>NC_036248.1:30662323-30667737 GCF_002742605.1 Olea europaea var. sylvestris | reverse complement strand
CCGAATTGTAATAGAAAACTTGCTGCACACCAAGCAAGTACTCAGATCAGTCATGACTTTCACAAGGCCTCCACGAATACCATTCCTCAATTCACTCTTGAAGAACTTGTTCAAATCAAAGCTTTCTTCAATGGTAAAAATTTTGCTCAGGCAAACTGCACAGGCATATCTGCCCATTTCCACTCCTAATTTATTACATAAACAACCTTGAATCATTAGATTATTGATAGTGAGGCCACTCATCACATAGCCACATCAGTTTCCATTACCTCTCCTTTCTCTTCTCAAGTACTCTTGCCTAATAGTGCCCATTTTGAAATAATTGGCATTGGTTCTACACAACTTTCATATCACATGCATGTTAAAGACATTCTCTGTGCTCCTTTCTTTTCACGTCAATTTGTTATCAGTTAGTCAACTTACAAGTGCCATGAATTGTTCAATTCACTTATATCCTACTTTTTGTATATTGGAGGACCTAAATTCGAAGAAGATGATTGGTTTGGGGAAGCAAGTTAATGGCCTGTACTACTTTGTGCCTTCAGTGACGTCTACACTACCTTACAATCTAGCTACTTATCATGTGGATTCTACTACAAAAATCCCATGGGACCAACGGTTAGGACATCCCTGAAGGACACATACACAGTTTTGAGTCATATTAGTCTCTCTATTGTATATGATCCCAAACACTTGCAAAACTCATCATTTAGCTGAGCAAACAAGACTACTTTCTCATTTTAGTTCTATTCAAACTTTACATTCATTTGATCTTATTTACTGTGATGTTTGGGGACCTCTTCGTATTACAACTCATACAGGAGCTCATTATTTTTTAATTCTCGTTGATGATTATACTCAATTTACGTGGATGTTTTTAATGAAGATTAAATCTAAAACACAAGGATTATTGAAAACCTTTATCTCATTTCTCAATACTTAGTTTAATTGCTAAATTAAATGCATTTGAAGTGATAATGGATTGGAATTCATACCCATGAAGTCATATTTTTCCAACCTTGGCATTTTATTCTATAGTTCTTGTCCATCTATACCTCAACAAAATGGTGTAGTTGAATGAAATCATCGACAAGTTTTAAATGTTGGCAGTGCCTTAAGATTGATGCAAATCTTCCTTTACAATTTTGGGGAGAAAGTTTAGTTACTGCCACCTATCTACTCAATCATCTTTCTACCCCTATGCTGCACTACAAATCTCCACACGAAATGTTGTATAAAAAACCTCCTACCTACTCTAACTTATGAGTTTTTACCCATTAAATTGTTGCTTCTGGTATACAACCAATCTGCATCCATTGCATAAATTTGACTCCTGCACAAGAAAATGTATATTTGTTGATTATCCCATTAGACAAAAAGCTTATGGCTTATATGACCTCAACAATCATCAATTCTTCTCTTGCGGCAATGTCATTTTTCACAAGGAAGTTTTTCCCTTTCATGCTCCCAAAACCTCATCAGAAAGTACTATCTCGCAACTCGAGTTAATCAAATACCACATTGATTCACCTCCTCTTACCAATACACCTAAATTACCATTACCTGAGACCACTGCTATCTTACATTCGTCTTCTCCTACGACATCTACAACACTTCCTCTTTGTGGAAGTGAACGTGTCAGAAAACCATCTATTCATCTTCAAGATTTTCACTATGGACAAACTAGTACATTGCCGACAAATGCATCTTCGATCCAAGAGTCTTCAACTAAGTTAGGTACTCGATATCCTTTAAGTAATTACATTTCCTATGATACTTTGCCACCTCACCATAAACATTTTGTCAACACTATTTCCAGTATTCTTGAACCCATTTCATATGCACAGGCAGTCACAGATCCCAAATGGCAAGACGCCATACAACTTGAACTTGATGCACTTAATGCTCAAAAAACATGGTCTTTGGTTCTATTATCCTCTGGTCATCATCCCATTGGCAGCAAATGGTATACGTATCAAAAGAAATTCCAATGATACAATTGAGCACCACAAAGCTTGATTAGTTGCTAAAGGATTTTCTCAATAAGAAGGCTTGGATTATATTGAAACATTTGCTCATGTTGCCAAGTTGACAAATGTTATGTGTTCTTGCTGTTGCTAGTGCCAAACAATGGTCATTGCATCAAATGGATGTAACAAATGCCTTCCTTCATAGTTATTTAGAGAAAAAAGGTATACATGACTCCACTGTTCTCATGAAACTAGCAAGCGTATGAGATCGTATACAAGTAACAATAAAGTGAGTTGTGAGTTATCGTCCCACGAGGAATAATTTTTAATTCTACTTCACTAATTATTACTAAATTCGATGTTCGTGACATAAAAGATGTTATTCTATTGTTATTTAAACTAATTCCAAATTAAGGAAGCAATAAAAAATATTTTGTCAAATATGTGAATGATTGTATTGAATTTTGAATCCCCCTATTACCATTTATTTTAATTCTTAATTCGTAATATAGTCAATTTCATGCTTTCTTGATAATCGATAATACTAGTATATTTAATTCTCTTTTCCAGGACAAATTAAGTCTATTTTAATCATGACCTGATCATATTCTTAGTTCGAATTCTTATGATCAAAATGCTTTAAATTACATGTTATCTATGTGATTGCATATATGATAAAGGTTATTCCTAATTGTATCTACATATGTTAATTTTGCCACGTTTTAAACTTATTGTGAGTCTCTCAGCATTATAACAAGCAATTAATTATTCAATTGGTGATCAATCAATTAAATAATATAATGGGTATGCAAAATCAATCAATAAATAACTAAATCAATAGTCTTAAATCAAAACAAATATGCAATAGAGTTCATCATTCATCCAGTACTAAAAAAAACTAGTCTAACATTCTAATAATTAAATTATACAAGAAATATTGAAAAAAAATCACCCAGAATGGAGAAATAATGAAGAAAATGGAGAAATCCAATTTCTTACCTTGAATCTTGAAAATGGGTGAATATTCTTCAATAAATTTGTATAATCCACCTTTATCTTGACGCTTGGCCTCATTCTTTGCCTACAAAGTACATAGAATGTAAGACTTTCAGGTCAAAAGAAAGGTTCCTTACGTTCTGGGTGTGTTTAGGTACATATAGGATGTAAAGATATAGTTTTCATGTAGAATTTTATCAGAATAAGGAAACTAGGCAGTCACAGAAAATTTGGCCTGTACTCGTGCACCATATAGTCTATTGCATGTGCACTAGTCAATGATATTGCTCTCGAGTTGGAGAAAAAAGTGTGCTGCGCAAGCGCCATATCGCACGTATGGTCCCTGGACAGCTTCCTATTATTTGGTCATAACTTTCTCTTCCAAACTCCGATTGAGGTGATTCAAAAACTTACTGAAAGAGCTACATTTTTTTTAATATACAAATCTTCCAGTTCAAATGTTTTCTATCCGAAAAATGGGTCTCAATTTGAGATTAAAAATTCGGAACAGAACTTCTTCGGCTCGGATTAATTTATGTAAATGCTTCAACTCTATTTCATTCCTTTGGCCTCCAATTGCATCTAATTGATGTCTTACGATCTTCAATCATCGTTTTGTGGTCTGAATCAACTATTGGATGTTTACACTTTGATCCCCCAAACTTTGAAATTTCTTTATTTTCACACATTTTTCGTTCCTTTCTTCCAAATTTATCAATGTGCATTAATTTCAACCTAACAAACATAATTAACACAAAACTTGACTATAACTCATTTAAATCATTAACAAATATCCTAACTTATTGGCCTAGATAAGTGTATAAAATACACTTATCAAACACCTCCAAATTTGAACATTTGTTTGTCTTCAAATAAAATTATAACCTAACTTAAAACAAACACACAAGCATGCAAAAAATATTTAGCTAGCTCACCTGGTGTTTTATCTCAGAATTGAAATCATGGTATTAAATCTAACTACAGTTTCAAGATCACGATACAAAAATCAAAGTCAACTTTCCAATGCAAAGTCGACGTGTGTATGTGAAGAATTAAGCATAGCATCGTGAATTCATAAGTTGTTCCATTCCCGACCCTTAATAGTCAAATATGTTCTTGTCCTCACTCGTGAGATTCACACACACCTCCAAACTTGTTCTTTTCGCTACTTCCAAGTGTGTGATCTAAGGTTAATTTTTTATACTTTCCTCACCTCTCCAATTTAGGTAAATCTCACTAAACATAAGTCAATATGTCAATATACAAGGATTCTACATAGTTTGATTGTTTCAATCTGCAAAACTCTGCTAGGCTAATAATCCCTCATCAAAAGTCAAATTTTCTTAAACAAATATTTGGGGCTTAATCAAAGCATTTGGTGTATCTTCTATTTTATGTACCTACTTTTTCTTTTTCTTTTTAATTTTTTTCTCAATTTTCTTCTTTTTATCACTTTTTTCCTTATTTGTAGCATTCTCTCCCTTAAACTTTCTAAATAACCCATGTAACAAACTTTAGATAAATTACTCACAAGTCAATTGAATTTGGGGCAACATGTTTTAACACCCTTACAAGCTTAATAACTCGAGTTATAAAGAATATGAAGAGAAATTTTCAAATAAATTATTTTTTTATGCCTTGATTAGTGCAATATCCCTTATTAAGCACATATCTAAGTAAATTGACTTTTAACTTGAGACTTTCCCCCAATTTCATCTTATTTATTTTAGACAATCCACACAAGATTTTTAATTTCACATATGGAATTCTCATTTATCTCCATATCTTCCTATAACAGTGAAATCCCCCCAAACTATTCTAAATTTGGTCTAAGGATATAAAATATAGTGGCTCTAGGTTTAGCATCTATGATCCACTATTTCAACATATCCAATTATGAAATCAACTCATTCTTACACAATGCTTAACTTAATTCATGTGCTCAATATATATTAACTTCACATGGAAAAGCAAAAATTAACTTAAGCATGCAACCTATTTACCATTCATAGATCAATTCATAATTCAATATATACATTATTGCCAATCAGGCTAACTAACTCACATAAGCACACAAAAAGAAAATATTTTTGAAAATTTTCAATTATTATTATTATTATTATTTTTTATCTTCTTGTATTTTTCTAATATTTAAAACAATAAAACACACACAAAAATACACAAAACAAATGAAAACTCATGTTGTTCACCCCAAACTTAAATTAAACATTATCCTCAATGTTTTAAATCCTATGTCTGCATATAAGAGGTAGGGAAGAAAATGACGGAAAGACTCAGCTGATATGACGTAAAATTCAATGGCTAGTTTTTCAATGTCTCACATTGTTTCCTTTGTAATGGTTGGTTCAAGTGTTTCACAACGTCACGTTTTTGCACAATGTGGATAAATAAAGCATTAAGGCACAGAAAATCTGGAACAAGTGTTAC
>NC_036248.1:30654028-30661385 GCF_002742605.1 Olea europaea var. sylvestris | reverse complement strand
TAATTCTAAACTAAGGAAGCAATAAAAATTGTTTTGTTAAATATGTGAATGATTGTACTGGATTTTGAATCCCCCTATTACTAGTTATTTTAAGTATTGATTCACATTTTAATTATTGATTCATAATATGGTCAATTTCATGTTTTCTTGACAATCGATAACACGAGTATATTTAATTCTCATTTTCAAGACAAATTAAGTCTATTTAATCACGACCCGATCTTATTTCTAGTCAGAATTCATATGACCAAAATGCATTAAATTACAGGTTATCTATGTGATTACATATGTGATAAAGATTATTCCTAATTCTATCTACATATGTCAATTTTGTTGTGTTCTAAACATCTCTCAATACTACAACAAGCAACTAATTAGTCAATTGGTGGCCAATCAATTAAATAATACAATGGGTATGCAAAATTAATCAAGAAATAACTAAATTAATAGTCTCAAATCAAAACAAATATGAAATAGGGTTCATCGTTCATCCAATACAAAAAAAAACTAGCCTAACATTCTAATGATTAAATTATACAAAAAAATATTGGAAAAACATCACCCCGAAAGAAGAAATAATGAAGAAAGTGGAGAAATTTAATTCTTGGCTTGAATATTGAAAATTGATGTATATTCTTCAATAAACTTATATAATCCACCTTTATCTCGACGCTTGGTCTCATTCTTCATCTCCAAAATACGTAAAATGTAAAGACTTTTAGGTCGAAAGAGAGGTTCCCTACGTTCTGGGTGTGTTTAGGTATATATAGGATGTAAATATATTATTCCCATGTAGAATTTTATTGGAACTTGAAAACTAGACCGTCACAGAAAACTTAGCCCCTGCTCACACACCATATAGTTCATTACGCACATACTGGTCAATGAGTCCTTGGATAGCTTTCGATAATTTGGTTATAACTTTCTCTTTCGAACTCCGATTGAGGTGATTTAAAGTGCTTTGGAAAGCTTACTGAAAGAGCTACATTTTTTTTTTGAAAAACAAAATTTCCAATTCAAATGTTTGCTATCCAAAAAAGGGGTCTCAATTCAACTAAAAATTCGGAACATAACTTCTTCGGCTGGAAATTAATTTCTAAAAATGCTTCAACTCTATTTTATTCCTTTGTCCTCCAATTGCATCCAATTAATATCATATGATCTTCAATGAGATGTTGTTCTTCACATCATCAAATATCTTAAAGGTAGTCCAAGTCTCGATTTATTATTTTCATCAAACAATTCTTTCAACTTGAAGGTTTATGCGATGAAAATTGGGCAAACTCTCCTATGACTAGAAGATCAACTACAGGTCACTATGTGTTCTTGAGAAATTCAATGATTCATGGAAAGCAAAGAAGCAGAAAACGGTCTCAAAATCATCATCAAAAGCTAAGTATAGGTCCATAGCAGCCGCAACTTGTGAACTGACTTGGCGTAGATTTTTACTTAATGGCATGCAAATTTCAACAGGACCAACATAATTATTTTGTGATAATCAAGCTGCACTTCACATAGCAGCAAATCTAGTATACTATGAGTGCATAAGGATGATAACGAGTCGAGCCAAGCTAACTCGCGAGCCAAAATTTCAGGCTCGAGCTTGGCTCTGATAAAATGTTTGAGCTTTTTTGGGGCCCGAGTCAAGCTGAGCGAAAGCTCGACAAGAAAATTAGGCTTGACCCGAGCTTTAAGCTCGGGCCTTTTCAAGCCAAACCGGGCAGGCTCGATTTTTGTTTTGCTTTTGGTATTTTTTTTAATATGAAGCTGTCTTTTTCTAAGGCAGCAGGTTACTGCCAAACAAGGCACAAACCTGCTGCCTTTATTTTTTTAATTATATATATAAATATAGGCTTGCGAGCTCGAGCTGGCGAGCCACACGGGCCGGCTCGGGCTTTACCCGGCACCCCAAAATGGGGCTCGGCCTGAGCCTTGACTCAGTTTTCCCGAGCCTCGAGTCGGGCTGGATAGAGCTTTTTTCGAGCCGAGTCGACGAGTTCGATTGTCATCCCTTTAAGTACGTAGAACTTGACTGTTCTGTTGTAAGAGAAAAGATACAAGAAGGTCAAATCATCACAAAATTTGTCCTATCTCACTTGCAGCCGGCAGGCATTTTTACAAAGGCTATAGGAGAAAATGCCTTTAAGGAATTAACTTAGGGAGCAGTGTCAAGATTTGCTAGGATCACATTAATTTATCTTTGAAAATAATCTTTATTACATATCTTTATGAATTTGTAATCCTTTATATATAAGGGAATTAATTGAGATTTGATTTTATTTCTTTTGTTGATTATGACCGTGATTCATCTTGTAAATTATATATATAATGCACTTTATTGGCTGCAATACAATAGAATGAAATACATAGTTCTCTCAAAACTTTCCCAAACCTTAATTTAATATGTATCAATTAAGAAAAACTGTTACAAACTTTTTATGGTTTTTATTTATTTATTGAAGAACGAACTACTAGCTATAGTGAGTTTCTCCCTCCATATCACACAATATGATTTTTTTGGAACCTTGACTAAGGTTTGTAATCTCATATTTCACTAACATTAGTTTCTATCATAATTCAAAAATACATTCTATTTACTAGATTAAACGTGACATATTCGTCTGGAATATTGTATAAATAGATTATATTCTAGGAACAAAGTTACAATATTATTCAATAATATAAATAAATATAGAATTATGCTATTTCTAGAGCAGCAAAATATTTTTTTTAGAATATTGATTGTATAAATTGATTCAACCAATTTTGCAATAATCTTATGGAATATTTAAATATCTGAATGGTGTGCCGTTCTAGAACAACAAATGATTATTCTTCTAGTGTGTGTGTATATATATATATATATATATATATTTAAATATCTGAATGGTGTGCCGTTCTAGAACAACAAATGATTATTCTTCTAGTATATATATATATATTTTCTGAAATATTTGAAAATTGAAATGTCATGCTCTTTGGAGACAAGTAATATTCTTCCAGAATAGTAAAACATTGTGCTTATTTGGAAATAACAACAAATTAAACATATCAATTAAAATGTGCAAATATATTTTACATTGTGATAAATTATAACATACAAATCAAATTCAAAAATTGAATATACACATTAAACATATCAATTAAAATGTGCAAATGTATTAAACATTGTGATCAATTATAACATGCAAATCAAATTCAAAAATTGAGTATGCACAGTGTAATTATTATAATCTATACATAACAATCAATTAAAGAAAGTGTGATATTATGTCGATTGGAATTGATAGGTGGATATGTGCACTAGAATAATTAATTAATGTAATCATGCAATTTTTGTTTTTGAGACAATAAGCAATTCTTATACTGACCAATCAATTCTTAGCATCGTCGATCAATGAATTTCTTTTACAAGAATTTGGCTACTATTCACGTACGCATTCTCATGAATGGACCGCTGCATTTTAATTATAACAGTTAGATTTAAAAAATAACAAGTTGTGAACATCTTTCTAAATTTCATAATGATCGAACCATGGAACGCTGAGATATCAGCATTTTGATCATAGCAGCGCAAGCTATCCAAATCCTATGAATTTACATTGTTGATTTCGAATTTTCTTTCTATTTTGGGTGAGCGTTATTGTGCTAATAACACGTTATAAAACGAAAGAAACAAGACAAGTATAAGAAGAATAAATAAGGAAGAAAAATAGAGAGAGTCAAAACTCAAGTATATATTTCATTGAAAACCAATGCCCCATATTTATAATGTTCATATAAGAGTTACAATGTGAATAA
The DNA here is from genome assembly GCF_002742605.1 of Olea europaea var. sylvestris. Classification (NCBI taxonomy): domain Eukaryota; kingdom Viridiplantae; phylum Streptophyta; class Magnoliopsida; order Lamiales; family Oleaceae; genus Olea; species Olea europaea. The sequence goes on along the minus strand of NC_036248.1, from coordinate 30,657,584 downwards.
AACATACTCTTCTACGTTGAATAGGACTTATCTAAGTGTCCATAAATAAATATTTCATAAATTTGCAGCAAAATTATAATTTTAACGTAAATCACTTGGTTTCTTTCATACGAATTGAGTGCAGTGCTCCGATTCTTGGGTTTAGAGAAAGTGGGTTAAGTTCCAGAATGTGGGCTTTAGCATTGGGCTGGTTAGTTGACGGATTTGGTCCCAAGCATCATACGTAGATGCTATTCACAATAGGGCCATCTGAACTAAAAATGGATCTGTTTCAAAAAATTGAATCGAAACATGAATAATGTGTAAATGACCAATTATGGAGGGACCATAAGTGATTCTACATTTTTTTTTTTTTTTAATTAGAGTAACCATATGTAAGGTTAAGTTGGTTAACTTTATTTTTAATTCTTTTCCATTTTCCCACTAAATACATCTGTCTTGGGAAGTTAATTATGATAATATATATTTGAAATTGGTATGGACAGCTGAAAAACGAAAAAAATAAAATAAAATAATAATACTAATAATAAAAGTGACTGTCAATTTAAACTCTAGAAACCTCTCTTCATCTAATAGCATAGGACGATGGGCCACATTTAGTAAAGATTTATGATACATGTATAGGATGTACTCAATGTGTTCGAGCGTGTCCCACCGATGTATTAGAAAAAATACCTTGGGACGGATGTAAAGCTAAACAAATTGCTTCTGTCCCAAGGACCGAGGACCTAGCTCTTTTTTCCCAATCTGTCACTTGCTCCTCCCTCTCTTATGAAAATTCTCTCTCCTCTCCCGGTTTTTAGTATATATTACGTTCTAAATTGTTGGTCCCGGATAAATTGAACCCTTTTGTGACTCCACTAGATTTAAAGAAAATACAGAAAGTAAATGGCATTAAAAATAAAGAACAAGAAGAATTTTCGATCCAAGGGCCCGGAGGTTCGGCAACCGCTGCTAACGCCTAATCCTTCGTTGAGCATCTGTTAGGATTATGCTCAAATCCACATCACAACCCCAAAAACTGGGCAATACCAAGTTAATGAGAAGATCACAAATGTTCAACCGTATAACGCAAAAAAACCCTAAGAAATTACAATCCAATCTCACTAAGAGATGGATCTTTCAACTCACACACCTACAACAGATTTCACTAAGAAATTACAAACAAATCCATCCAGAAGATGAAGAGAGTATGAAAGAAAGGACGAACCACTGTAAACACATAGAGAGATTAGGGTTCTCGAAAGTCAGCAACCCTAGAGTTAATCTCTCTATTTATAAGAGATAGGGCCAACAAAACAATCCAACGGTTGTCCAACTAGAGTAGGTCGCCTTTTACAAATCGAAGTGTGAAGACGTTTTCATCAATTTTGAAACCTTGGACCAATCATTGGGCCGGATTATCCAATCAAATGGCAGATCAACGATTGGGCTCAACGATTTCAACAACCCAAAACCTTTACATAAATCTAACATAACTTTAACATTATTAATTTATTGTCCAAAATTCTTTCCAATTTCTAATGAATTTTGCTTCTCGGGCTTTAAGAGTTAAGACTCGTGTGTGTGTATCTATATATTCAACTCTTGCTGCAATTTAATGGGTAAAAATTAAGTTGATATTGTGAATTAACTAGCATCTAGGACCCTGCTTAGTTATGCTAAAAAATGAACTTTTTAGAATTTGATAAAAATTTATAAAATGTGTGACTGAAAATTTGTGAATCTCATTAAGCCCCTGTTTGGTGGCCTTTATTTGACTAGAACAATATTTTAAATAGTGATTTTTAAGAGAATGTGTGACTAAAAAGTAATAAAACGTTTTGGATTTACGTACATATATTTTATTATATGAATGTGCGGTTGAAAATAATTTTATAAAAAGAAAAGAAAAGAAAAGAAAAGGTTTTTCAAATAATAATTGTCAAACAAGGGTTAAATATATAATTGAAAATAAATTTGAAGAAAAAATAGATATCAAACAACGGCCTAGTCTTATAGGCAATATCAAGGACTATGGAAAGTGACAAGGCATAAAATTTTCTAGATTTGCTTTTGAATTTAAAAGAATATTAAATCATTATTTTATGCGATTCACTCTTTCTTTTCTTTGGCTTAAAGATTGCAAATCAACGTAAAGTTGGGGTGAGAAAGAATATTCCCAATAATTGAACTCTGAGCTTTCCGCTAGAGAAGTTGAAATTTGTGTCATTTTAGGTATTATGTATTTTGAAATAATGATTTTTTGGAGAATGCGTGAATAAAAGATAAAAAAAAAAAATTATGAATTTACATGTAATACAATTGTATTAAAAAATGTGTGATTAAAAATAGCTACTAAAAATCACTGTTGTGTCATTGTCAACCACTACATAATTAACCGATCCCTTAATTTGTTATCATCATTGTTGACATAAATGATGTCATCAAAAACTACATAAGACAATGCTACATTAACAAACTCATCTACAAAATGTTTGACAAACTCGACCAGTGGCGACCCCCTATTAGATGTCCTCCAATAGGGGGCTGCCACTGGTCGAATTTGTCAAACATTTTGTACAATATTTTGTATACATATTTTTATGCCTTCAATAGGGGGCCGTCACTGATCGAGTTTGTCAAACATTTTGTACATGTATTTTTATCCAACTACAAAATAGGTAACAAATGCACAACAATTACTAGTGGCAACTATATAAATAATTAGTCTCAATACAAATAAGAAATTTATTTTTAGAAAGTAATTTTATTACTGATGGGCTTTAAAGCTCGTCAGTATAGAATAGAGATACAGATACTTGAAAGCCCAGCCGGACTGTGATGTCAATCGACAAAAATAAAACAAATGACTATCCTCCTCTCACTTCGTGCTCGCTCTCACTTACAGAGAAAAGTCGCCGAAATTTTATATGGTCAAATTGTAAACAAGTAATATAATGATAATAGAGTGTCGAATACATGAAGACTAACGATCCATATATTTTATTTTAATTAAAACAAACTTTACTTCCCAGCTTACAAACTTAATTTTTTCAGTTTTGTTTATATATAATGTTTGATGAAAATTAAAATTAAATTTTTAGAGATTTTAATAAAAATTGATCAAATGTGGGGTTAAAAAGTTGCTAATCCTATTAAATATGTGGTTAAAATTAATTGTCGACTTTGATTTAAATTAAAATTTTAATTTTAATTAGATATATCACATGTAAACGATAAGGATTAAAATTAGATTTTCAGAATATTTTGATAAAAGTTGATTAAATGTATTGTTAAAAAGTAGTGGGTCTTATATAGTGTATGGTTAAAGTTAATCGTTTACTTCGAATCAAATTAAAATCTAAATTTTAATTTTTGTCAAATAGGGCTATATCTAATTACGAAAGACGCTAGAGTTTAAAATTCATCATTGTAAACCTTCTTTCATCTTCAATACCCATTTATAATCAATTTTTTATTTATGTTGACAATCGATATTCCTTGTGTGCTATTTTTCTCTCTCAGAATTAATTAATTAAAGTTTTATTTATTGCTCGATTATATTTTTATGAAG
>NC_036248.1:30646506-30651533 GCF_002742605.1 Olea europaea var. sylvestris | reverse complement strand
GGACGTGTATTGAAGTACTTGGCGTTATGAGGTCTTCTCCCTACAATATGAGGCTTTTCTAATTTATATGTCCTCAAAAAGCCCAATTACGCGTTTGGAATACCCTAAACCTAAAAATATGTTACCAAAACAAACAAGGATCGCTCATTTATGGATCATTCACAAGCACCCTATCTATCGCAACTCTTGATAGTATATTTCTATTTTTCTTGCTTCTGCTTGTGTACAATATGCCAATGGCTCAGTGGTGAATCTAGGATTCGAGTTCAGCTAGGGTGATCTTTGACTATTGACCATTGATCGTTGACAATCAACGATCATAATAGCGGTATCATTTATTAATATTTAATTAAATAATATTAAAAAAATTTATATATATATATATATATATATATATATATGGAACCGTTGGGTCTAAATTTAATTATGGAACCGTTCGGGTTCGGTTCCATTCGGTTCGGTTCGGTCCGGTTCGGTTTCATTCAGCTCCGTATTATAATTAAATTTTTTAATATATACAAAGTTACGTTAATTTAATTAATGATATATTTAATATTAGCTCTTACAAAATAACGTAGTTCAATCTTATGTGTTTCACGTCTCTCTTTACTGAATTCTTCATAAATTTGATTCTTAAATTACAGAAAGAGAAAGATAGCGAGTTCAAAATAATTAAGAGAGATATTATAGAGTTTTAATTCGATTTTCTCCTGTAGAAACGACACTACAGTAGAATAATAGATTTGGATAAAATTGAGGTCAATTTGATTAAGTCGATTTTGATCTGAATATTAGAAATAGGAAAATCATATTTTGTGGTTTGAACTAAATTAACTAGTTAATAAATTTATTTAGAAAAAATAAAATAATTTTACTTATTTAAAATAAATTAATTTAAAAAATTACGGAGATTCGGTTCTTATTCGGTTCTTCCGATCTTGGCCTAGAACCGAGAACCGAACCATACCCGTCGGTTCTTGATTCAAATACTCGTTCGGGTATTTAACTTGAGAAGAACCGTGAGATTCGGTTCAATCGGTTCGGTTCGAGAGTTTTGTACAGCCCTAACACAAGCCACTTTTGTTTAGATTCATAGGAGAGGATATACATTCAACACTTGCAGTTGCCGTAGGTAATATCAAAACTAAGGTGATCAGCCTATAAACCAACGATTATTTTAACAACTCGTGTGCTCGATTAGAAGTAATGGCGGGACTAGATGCACTATTAGAACTAGAAGAATTAGGTATGGACTTTTGTTTCAATTGAAAAAAATCATCCTATAATCTGCAAAATACCGCAATTTATTTTTCAATTAAATTTGATTTAAAAAACAGAGAACATGGTTGAATTGAGCTCCAGATCATCTCTATTAATTTGTCATTTATCCTGATTTCCTGAGTATAAATTCCCAAATCACAAATCGAAACGCAAAAATGATAAATCATGATTCTTAAGTCACAAACCATAAATTATTTATCATGATTCATAAATCACAATTCTCATTTCTCAATCATAACCATAAAATATAAATCATAACTCATAAATAATAAATAAAAAATTGAATTATGTGAACAAAAATCAAAAGCAAAAACAAAACAAAACAAAACAAAAAAAGAGAGAGAAAGAGAAAGGTGCACACGGTCTGAGACCGGAGATAGCAAAGGTCGGCATTGGTATCGATGGCAGCAACAGCAACCAGTAGGAGATCGAGACTCCACTTCGTAGTTCACACAAATCGCCAACATCAGGCATGAAGGGATTTTCACTGATTTGGATTTTGGAGTTTTGGAAAAAAAAAAAAATTGTGTCTTGTGGATAGTCAAAGATATATGAGTTAAGCCTAATGTTTTTAAGGGGGTGTTTGGGAGTGATTTTTCACATCAGAAAAATTGATTTTTTGATCGTTATTTCACTATTCCAGTAGTAAAGTTTGACTTCTTCTCTCACAGGTGAGCCCCAGTTTTCTCGTAACGGTTAAAAAATCAATTCTCAAAATCGCTCTCCAACAAAGCCTAAATAAAAGAGGCCCATCACTTGTCAGCCCAAACGAAAGGGCCAAAACTAATTAAGAAAAGTTAATTCAGTTGGCAAATATCTTCTTCCTTGGCTTCTCTTCCGCAATTTCGCCTCTACAACACTGCAACTGGGCGTGGTGCCCGAAATCTATTGAAAATATCGGTAGAGCCAACACGCGCGACTGCGCCCCTCGTTAGGTGCTGGCTCCGCCTCTACAGTGGCTGGTGCATCACACTAAGCCAATTGACTTCCAATTAAGCTATGTGTATAACTCTTGTTGATAATCATTGATGATAATTTTGGCGTTGTTAAAATTCGAGTCGTTGATTTGAAAAATAATTTTAAAATGAATGAATGTAATGCTGTTAAGCGTGAAGTTTTCAACTAAAATTGTACAAATAGCATAATTCATTGACATCTATGCTAGCTTAGAGGATGCTCAATTGGTGCCTAAGCGCCAATAATTTTACATCAAGTCCTCAAACTTTCTACCATATTCAAATAAACCCTTCAACTTTTGAGTTCATTTATGTCCTCCAACATTCGAACATGTCTAAATTAGTTCTTGAACTTCTGAACCCTTCCACTTTGGTCTTCCAACTTCTAAGTTCTTCAATTTTGGTCCTTCAAGTTTTCGAAGTGTCCAAGTTGGTTCCCATAGTTCTTCAATATGGACCAAAATAAGCTCCAAAATTTTTCCTTTTGCATGATTTAACTCAAGTTAGATTTTTAGATAAGCAAAAGAAAATATATACACTAATTTGAGTAGAAATCCATAAAAATATTCAAGAGTAAGTAAATTTAAAAGTCAAGATAAGAGTGTAAAACACAATTATCAAACACTCTCAAACTTAAGCTTTTGTTAGTCACAAACAAAACTATTTATTCAACTACTCTTAACACAAAAAAAATAAAAATAAAATAAAATTCCAAAGACTCACTTTATTAGACAACATGGCGTATTTACTTAGGTTCAAAACTTATCAATCAATTCACAATAAGCTTTTGACCAATGCCACTAAAATAGTTTTTAACTTATTCAATGCTCGACTTGTATGTGCATAGACAACTCCAATTATCATATAGATCTCGTTAAAATTGTATAGAGGAAAAGCTCTCAAATTGGTTACATCCTGACCGTTAAGGTTAGTTTTATGACTTTCCTCTTGTGAGATACACTACCCCAAACTTAATATTTGATCTCTCTCCTAGGGTGTTATTTAATTATAAAGGTTTCTCTCAAATTACACATTGGTTTCCTGCTCAAGTTTAGTTGAATCGAATTAATTAAGCAACTAATTAGACACATGAAGATTCTTCCTATTTTTGAATGTGACAACATTCAAGTTTTCACTAAGCAGGTCAAATTTACTGGATATCTAGATCCCCTAATCTAGTTTCCAAGATTTAGTCCGGCTCATAATAGATATTTTTTTTTCCAGGATATTTATTTGTTGTCCTTACTGGGATCTTTTTCTATGGTAGATTTATAACGAGTATCATGGAGGGTTGACTGGTAAATATCTTTTACATGTTCCAGATGGATCAATAACAAGATCAAGAACAAAGAAGATCAAAAATCCCGTACAAGGACTTGTCCAAGCTACATGAGTCGATAGTTCAAGTTCAATGAGCAAAACTCCAAGTTTTAATATTGGCATTGTTAAGAAATCATTTAGATTCAAACGTGTGAAATTAACACAAAAACAAGTGACAAGTCACTCTTATTGTCTCTAAATGATTAAGATATTTAATCAAATTAACCCTAAATTTAGACAATCACATAAACGTATATATCAAAAGCAATAAAGTAAATAACACCTGATTCTGGCCACCTAACGTGTAATTTACCGAAAAACTTTTCGATTGTGTGACCCACTCTGATGTGAATCCCATAACAGCGTTGACTATGAAACCCACAACTAGATTGTTAGAACTCTAGAAAAGTCAATTAAAAGGTTGGGGAGTTTGAACTTGAATCAATGAACCAAAAAACCCAACAAGGTAAAAGGTTAAAAGACCCCTTGGTTATATGATTAAGACCCACACCCGGATTGTAGAACGTCACAGGATTATAATTCTTGATAAGTTCCAATTGTTCAATAAAGAACAATATGAAGAAAACAAATTGCGTCTCTATTAGAAATTCTCAAAAAAATGTAAGGTAATGTTTTACAATGAAAATAAACCTATTTATATATAGAAAATCTAGAAACTAGCTTTAATAGGAATAAAACTCTAATCCTAGTTTTAAAACGAAATTAAAGATTACAAGAATATTGTCTATAAAAAAATTCTAATGAAATAAGGAAAGTTTGCGTAAAAGGAAAAATCTCGCCACCGGAATAAACTATGCGACCACATAGTGCATTTGAATGCGGTCGCATGCCTTCTTCTACTATGCGACCGCATAGTAGTCGCCAGGGCCTCCGACTTCGTTTGATTGTATTGAATTGATTCACTTTGATTCGGCTCTCGATCCGAACACGAGTCTTGTCTCATTTTGCATGCCAAACGATGTTTTGTCAATTGTTTCTTGAACGAACAATCCCATCGCTTGCTTCACTCGCTTTGCCCTCGATCGCGTCATCGGCCTGCCTTCAATTATCAACGGATCTCATTCCGCACTTGCCTTCTTCAAACTTGACTCTTGGATCACATCATTCCCTCCCTCTTCAAAAAAATTCGTTCTCGAATCTGAACTTGCATCAAAGAGAGAGAGAGATCAGACACATTGAAAGTTGCCGAAACATTATACTCACATGTAAAGTCCATCTTGTAAGCATTGTCTTTGATCTTCTCAATGACTTGAAATTGACCATCTCCTCGCGGTTGCAATTTTGACTTCCTTTGCTCTGGAAAGCGTTCATTTCTGAAATGTACCCAGACCAAATCTCCGGGTTCGAATGTTACCCTTTTCCTGCATTTGTTTGTCTGCAATGCAACAAGCTTGCTTTTGTTTTTGATCTGCAACTTAAACTTTTCATGTAATGATTTTACCAACTCTA
>NC_036248.1:30616970-30646326 GCF_002742605.1 Olea europaea var. sylvestris | reverse complement strand
GTGGTACCCTGATAGACATGTCATATGGGAATATATCTTCGAATTCTTGCAATAAAGACTTAGCCAAACTAGGGAGGGGTGGGCTAGTTTCCTCAAAATCGAGGAGTGGTTCTTTATACAAGAACAAAATCATTTCTTTTCTCTCGACTACCGCTCTCCTCAGTTCACTGTGCTCTGCAAAGAAATTCGCTCGTAATTTTTCTTTTCTCTCGGAAGACTCCCTTCTTTTCTCTCTTATTGCTGCTCTTTCTTTTTCTCTCTAGTAGCCACCTCATCATTTTCTCTATTACTCAGAACCTCACTGTTTCGTCTCTTTTCCTCTAACTCACTGTTTTCTCTCCTCTTCTCTAGCTCTTTTGCTCTTCTCTTTTCCTCATTTCTTAACTTGATTTGGTCTTTATATACTTGCGTCGATGTTAATGGCACAAGAGTGATGGTCCTCCAGTCCTTAACGAAACTATACCAATTCTTGTACCCATCATGCATAGCTTTCCTATTATATTGTCAATGTCTCCCCAACGAAACATGTCCCACTTGCATTGGTATTACATCACATGCTACCTCATCTGGGTAACTTCCAATTGAGAGATTAATTAATACCCTTCTATTAACCCTAACTTTCCACTTTCATTTAACCATTGCAATATGGCCTAGGGTCCACCATCAATAATTACGCTATATTTCGTATCGTTGACGTGGCATCGAGTATGGAAGATGTTCTTCCGTTGCAACTCCGAGTCATTAGCCTTGATGTGAGAAGTAAAAGCTCGCCTTATAGCTAAAAGATCCCCAACAACACCTTCAAACTTTTCTTCTTCACTAACCTCCTCCTACGCCAGCATGTCGTCATATTCAGATTCACTTTCGCTCACCACCTCTCCATTGTCTCGCAACACCATTGCTACGATGTGCCTAGATCTCAAGCATCTAAAACACTTTGTGTCTCGACTCCTTGATGGTTGTGACTCTGACTTTGGTATTATTTTGCTAGCACCTTCATCTTTTCCCTTTTGCTAATCATTTCTACCTTTAGGTACAGTCCTATTACCCTTGTTATTATCCCACTACGGTTTTCAAGATGAATTAGTACCCGAAGTGCCTAACGGTTGCCTAGCTGTCCCCTTCATCTTCAATTGTCCTTTCACCTTCATGGCGACATGCAACATCTCTTCTAACTCCACATAATGCTGCAACTCCACTACATTAGCAATTTTCCTATTTAACTCATTCAAGAACCGTGCCATAGTATCTTCTCGATCCTCTACCACATTCTCCCTAATCATGAGTATCTTCATTTCCTTATGATAATCATTTACGCTTTTCGACCTTTGATACAAGCTTTGCAATTTTTGATGGATCTCTCTATAATAGTGACTAGGAACGAACTATTTTCTCATTAATGTCTTCAACTCATCCTAAGTACTAATTGGTCTTCCCATACACCTTTACGTTGTGAAGTAACCACTTGATCCTACCGGGTTATTGCATAGTTAATGAATTTTAGAACCCCAACTTCACCTTCCGAAAATCAATTCAACATTTTTCTCCCACTCTAAATTCGCCTCCAGGTCATTTCTTCCTTTAAATTGTGGAATAGTCATTTTGATATTACCCATGTTTGCATCTATCTCATCTCCATTATTATTCCTACCCCATCTATCGAACATATCGCCTCTATTCCTCATTTGTCCCATTTCGACACCATTAAATTCATCCCCATCCGTATCACTATCATGGTCATACTTCTCTCGCCTTTCCTTCCTAGGCTCCCGTCTAACCGGTCTCCTGGCATTAGATACCTCAACTCGTTACCCCCTACTAAGATTTGACACCGATGTATCTAACCTTGTCATCTGAGCCTCCTGTCTTGTCCTCCAAGCTTCCTATTTATCCAACATATCTCTCACATCCCAAAACGCACTTTCAAACCACTATATCAAATCATACGACGCACTGTTATGATTGTCGTGTCGGCTTGAATTTGAATCTTCTTGTTCAAACATCCCAAAATTATAAATTTGATCTGTCTCACCAGTATTCACTCAAAAGATCACACAATATGACTTTTTCCCTCTATTAACCTCACAATTCTACCTTTTACCACTTGATGCTTTCTTCCAAGCACTTTAAAGAACAAAGTGACCTCGAAGAATATTAAACCCGAAATTCCCAACCGAATGTGAATTAAGTTTGTAAAACAAAAGGACTCGAAGAATTTTTAATAAAGTTGACCCGACTTTGATTGAATGAAAGAAACTAATGTGACTCAATAAAATTTAGAAAATAAAGATTGTTGATAGTAAATTGACCAATAAAAATGACAACAATTTTTTTTTTGAACAGTACCGTGTACAGTAACATTTTTTTGACCCTTTTTTTACTCTTGAACAGTACCGGAACATTAACCTTTTTTTAACAAAAATAATGAATTAAACTAGCAACAAATTAAACAAGGTGTTTTGGACGCTAGAATAGCCCCAAAACAACTTTGACAAAATTTGACGGATTAAAAGACTCAAACATGAAGAACACTAGAATAGGAAATAACAAAACGCGGAAAATCTAAGAACAAAGACTCAACGAAGAAAAGCACAAGGATAACCTGTTAAATTGCAGCCTATGCTCTGATACCAACTGATACGAACCTTGTAGCAGCATTGACTATGAAACCCACAACTAGAATGTTAAAACCCTAGAAAAGCCAATTAAAAAGTTTGAGAGTTTAAACACGAATCAATGATCCAAAAAACCCAACAAGATTAAAGCTTAAAAGACCCCTTGATTACAAAATTAAGACCCGCACTCGGATTGTAGAACGCCACAAGATTGTAATTCTTGATGAGTTCCAATTGTTCAATGAAGAATGACATGAAGAAAACAAATTGCCTCTCTGTTAGAAATTCTCAAAAAAAATGTAAGGTAATGTTTATTAATGAAAATGAACTTATTTGTATGTAGAAAATCTAGAAACTAGTTTTAACAGGAATAAAACTCTAATCCTAGCTTAAAAACGGAATTAAATATTACAAGAATATTGTTTATAATAAAATTCTAATGAAATAAGAAAAGTTCGCATAAAAGGAATAATCTCGCCACCGGAATACACTATGCGACCGCATAGTGCATTTGAATGCGGTCGCATAGTTTATTTGAACAGCCACCGCCAATTCCCTACCTATACGCATGCGATCGCATGCCTTCTTCTACTATGCGACCACATAGTAGTCGTCTAGGCCTGCAACTTCGTCCCCTTGTATTGAATTGATCTACTTTGATTCGGCTCTTGACATGAACATGAAAGTTGCCTCGTTTTGCGTCCTGAACGATATTTTGTCAGTTGTTTCTTGAACGAACAATCCCATTGCTTGCTTAACTCGCTTAACCCTGGATCGCATCATCAGCCCTCCTTCGATTATCAATGGATTTCGTCCCGCACTTGTCTTCTTCGAACTTGACTCTTGGATCAAATCACACTCTTTCCAACAAGTTTAGGCTACTTTTTCCTCCGAGTGGATTATCAAGAATCAATTCTTTCTGGAGCACTGGAACACCAAGCGCCTCTTCTTTAACCTCAGAACTTTTAAGGTTTATAGGCGAATGTAAAGGTTTTTGGGGTATGATTTCTAGATCTTGTATTTTGATCTTTTAATTAGATTAAGATAATTATGGAATTGATTTTTTGATCTCTGTAGGATGTTCTCTTGAATGAATAATAGGTCAAACAAAGTGACAGAGATGATTTGGGACCAATTATGGGTTGGGTATATATAATATGAAGTGTTTGATGTTGTTTGGGATTGTAAAAATGCTAAAAATCGTGATATAGTATTTGGGACATTAAACGATCGGTCGAGTGCTATTAGACTGCTCAGCAAGCTATCACAAGCTGTTTTGGACACTTGAGCACCTAGAAGGGAGCTTTCTTTGAATATGTGTCAGTATTTTCATCATATCTTTATCTCCCTATATAGGATTGAAGAGATTCAAAGTGTGTTGGAAAACTAACTCAAAGCACTACAATTTTATTATAAATAGTATGTTCAAATTTAAATGTTTCATATTTGAAAAATGCATCGTGACTTGTGACTGAGAATATGGAACATGACTTGTGAGGTAATTTGACATTTTTTTTTACTTCTAATTACATCCCATTGATCATATGTGATCTTCTTGGACATCTTTGAGCTGTTTAACTCCTTCGAGGCCTATATTATCAACCCATTAACTCTTTTAACTTTAATTACAATTTTATTACTTTAATTTTATCTAAAGAATAGCCAATTTCCAATGGAGATCTAACAAACTCTCCTTTAGCATTGCATGACAAAATCATTTATTTCAAAGTCAAAATAAAAAATAATCTAACAACAATCTACTCAAATGACTCGATTCTCAAATTTTAACTCAAATCTTGTTATACCTGTTTCTTGAAACACATGAAAATAACACCACTACGTGAAGAGTAAGAGGAAACTTATAATAAGGCATACCTAAATTAGATAAATAACTCAAATATACTACTATAAGCATCAAATAACTTATAATCTAAATATGTCAAGATACTATATATAGCAAAACTATCAACACAAAATAATGATATTGATACTATACAAAACACATTACATAATATCAATAAACAAAATATCCAATCATGCTAGTCAGATTATCAATCAATCAAGTGTCAGGAAATTTCAAAATTTCTCCCTTTGACTCATATATAAAAAAAAATCAATTGAACACAAATCAACTACTCCCCCCCCCCACTCATATACTATTCAACACTCTAAAATAAAGGAAAATAAGTAATTTTGACATAAATCGCATAGAGAGACATGAGTGAAACAATATACACATGCAATAATATGCAAAACATGTGATGAGAGATTAATTTTTCTTTTTCTTTTGAGACTACTATTTTTTCATGAATTTTTAAATATAACATCATGGATAGTTAATTGCTTACTTATACATGTAAAATTCATAAACAATCAAATTTTTCTATATAACTTATTTTAAACCTATATAGAATAAATTATATAAGTTACTCATGTGTGAAAAATGTCACTAAGCTCCTGTAAATAGGTCTCAAAATCTTACATAAGTGAAAAAAGACATGCAAATAATCACTGGTGAATAAATGTATTTCTCAAATATGAAGGTAAATCGACTACTACTAGAACCTTTTAAATAAAATGCTCATATTAATTTTTGAATGGTTTCTTTCTCCTCCTATATGTAAGCGCGTGCGTGCGTGCGCGCGCACACACACACACATATAAATTTCTTTCTCTCATTTTTTTCATATCTTATGTGTAGACTTATCTTTCTTAAGTATAAAGATACCCAGCAAGCTTAATTGCTTGAGTAAAAAAAGTTACTTAGAAAGTATAAGACATAGCTCATTTTTCATATATTTTAAATATTTTGAATATCAATCATCTTATTCTTTCATGGAGAATATACAAGAATTTAGGTCAATTAAACACATATAAATTTCTTTCTCTCATTTTTTTCATATCTTATGTGTAGACTTATCTTTCTTAAGTATAAAGATACCCAGCAAGCTTAATTGCTTGAGTAAAAAAAGTTACTTAGAAAGTATAAGACATAGCTCATTTTTCATATATTTTAAATATTTTGAATATCAATCATCTTATTCTTTCATGGAGAATATACAAGAATTTAGGTCAATTAATTTAAGATCATTCCATATTCAAAGTGAACCCACTACGCAAACGATCTTTATCCCAAGTCTCACGGCTCACAGGAGCTTAATGTGTGCGTGTGGATGATACATGTAATAACCTATACCAAGTACTCCAAATAAATTATAAACACAGTAAATGAAAATTTTGTTTATCATTCATAAAATATGCTGATATTTAATTACAACATAACATGTCCAAAAATAATATCAATTGGAAGTGCTATGACATCAAAAATCATTTTTCCCTTTTTTTCAATTTTTTTTAATAATAAAGGAATAATGTAAAAGGAAGCTCCAAATATATCGGGAATTAGTGACCATACATGAATATATGTACACAATGAATAATGCAGATATATGTTCCTAAACACCTATTCAATGAGGCAAACAAACGATATTACCATGAAGAGCAACATGAGCAATACCACAATTAATAGCATCACTATGCCTTATGAGTTCACTCTTTTTGACCCAAATCTTATAGAAGAAAATGTAATCTTAATCAATTGAGTCATCAATTCAGTCGAGTAACTCACTTGATCAGTCAATAACCTAACATGAGTAGTTAGATCTTGTTTGTTATTCATAATCAAGGGCACATTGTACTTAGGTCTAATGTGAACCGATATACCATAGTTATAACAAGTGGAAATGAACCAAGGACCTTTTCTAGGATTTTCTTGAACCTTAGATGAAGGACATCTATGTTGAGTAGATGATTCTGATCACCAGCCTCCTATACTCTTATGTTTCTTAGAGGCATATTTACAGTTAGTTTTACTCAAGGATTTGCGATACCTAGATCTTATGTGTCTTAATTTATCACAATGATGACATGTGGGGATGAATCTAGGAACAACTTTAGGTTTCAAGTTTTGAACCATAGGATAAATCAAGACAAGAACAAAATTGTTTTTAGAAGAGAATATTTAAGCATAAACCTCCTTTATTCCCACCTGGTTTGTTGAGACCATCATGTTATTAATTTTCTTAGATCCGTTAGAGAAAGATTGAAGTCAGGTATTTGATTTTTACGGATCATTTTTAAGAGCAATGCCCTAACTTCTAAGGATTCTTTCTCATCTCTCAATTTATCCAGACCTCTAGTAGACTCCTCAAGTTTGACCATATATCTCTTTTTTTCTAATTCAAGTTCATCCAAATACTGATGTATCAACCATATGTAACTTGACACTCTTTTTATACAGGTGGTCATAAGCTTCATGAATATCTATATCATTCTCAAACCCTTCATCAGAACGTGATTAACTCATCTAGACAAAAATTGGGTCATTGGTCGCAATTAGACTCTGATAATAAATATTAAGAAATAATTTAGGCCCAAACATGTGGAATTAACACAATAACAAGCAACAAATTTCTTTTATTGTCTCTAGATGATTAAGATAATTAATCCAATGAACCTTACATTTAAAAACTCAAAATCTTACATAAGTGAAAAAAGACATGCAAATAATCACTGGTGAATAAATGTATTTCTCAAATATGAAGGTAAATCGACTACTACTAGAACCTTTTAAATAAAATGCTCATATTAATTTTTGAATGGTTTCTTTCTCCTCCTATATGTAAGCGCGTGCGTGCGTGCGCGCGCACACACACACACATATAAATTTCTTTCTCTCATTTTTTTCATATCTTATGTGTAGACTTATCTTTCTTAAGTATAAAGATACCCAGCAAGCTTAATTGCTTGAGTAAAAAAAGTTACTTAGAAAGTATAAGACATAGCTCATTTTTCATATATTTTAAATATTTTGAATATCAATCATCTTATTCTTTCATGGAGAATATACAAGAATTTAGGTCAATTAATTTAAGATCATTCCATATTCAAAGTGAACCCACTACGCAAACGATCTTTATCCCAAGTCTCACGGCTCACAGGAGCTTAATGTGTGCGTGTGGATGATACATGTAATAACCTATACCAAGTACTCCAAATAAATTATAAACACAGTAAATGAAAATTTTGTTTATCATTCATAAAATATGCTGATATTTAATTACAACATAACATGTCCAAAAATAATATCAATTGGAAGTGCTATGACATCAAAAATCATTTTTCCCTTTTTTTCAGTTTTTTTTAATAATAAAGGAATAATGTAAAAGGAAGCTCCAAATATATCGGGAATTAGTGACCATACATGAATATATGTACACAATGAATAATGCAGATATATGTTCCTAAACACCTATTCAATGAGGCAAACAAACGATATTACCATGAAGAGCAACATGAGCAATACCACAATTAATAGCATCACTATGCCTTATGAGTTCACTCTTTTTGACCCAAATCTTATAGAAGAAAATGTAATCTTAATCAATTGAGTCATCAATTCAGTCGAGTAACTCACTTGATCAGTCAATAACCTAACATGAGTAGTTAGATCTTGTTTGTTATTCATAATCAAGGGCACATTGTACTTAGGTCTAATGTGAACCGATATACCATAGTTATAACAAGTGGAAATGAACCAAGGACCTTTTCTAGGATTTTCTTGAACCTTAGATGAAGGACATCTATGTTGAGTAGATGATTCTGATCACCAGCCTCCTATACTCTTATGTTTCTTAGAGGCATATTTACAGTTAGTTTTACTCAAGGATTTGCGATACCTAGATCTTATGTGTCTTAATTTATCACAATGATGACATGTGGGGATGAATCTAGGAACAACTTTAGGTTTCAAGTTTTGAACCATAGGATAAATCAAGACAAGAACAAAATTGTTTTTAGAAGAGAATATTTAAGCATAAACCTCCTTTATTCCCACCTGGTTTGTTGAGACCATCATGTTATTAATTTTCTTAGATCCGTTAGAGAAAGATTGAAGTCAGGTATTTGATTTTTACGGATCATTTTTAAGAGCAATGCCCTAACTTCTAAGGATTCTTTCTCATCTCTCAATTTATCCAGACCTCTAGTAGACTCCTCAAGTTTGACCATATATCTCTTTTTTTCTAATTCAAGTTCATCCAAATACTGATGTATCAACCATATGTAACTTGACACTCTTTTTATACAGGTGGTCATAAGCTTCATGAATATCTATATCATTCTCAAACCCTTCATCAGAACGTGATTAACTCATCTAGACAAAAATTGGGTCATTGGTCGCAATTAGACTCTGATAATAAATATTAAGAAATAATTTAGGCCCAAACATGTGGAATTAACACAATAACAAGCAACAAATTTCTTTTATTGTCTCTAGATGATTAAGATAATTAATCCAATGAACCTTACATTTAAAAAATCACATAAATGTATTTACCAAAATCAATAAAGTAAATAACACCTGATTAGCCACGTAACTTGTGAATCACCAAAGAACTCTTCGATTGTCCGACTCATGCTTTCAACAACTCTGGCTATATTTTTCTCTACGTAGGTCAATAGGAACGAACTGATTTTGAAGCACTGGAACTCTAAGGGTCTTTTCTCCAATTTCAAAACTCGAAAGGCTTATAGATGAAGGTAAAGGCTTTTGGTGTTTGATCTTTAGATCTTGTGTTTTGATCTCTTGATTGAATCAAGGGAATTATGGAATTGATGTTTGACCTCTGTAGAATGTTCTCTTGAATGAAAAATAGCTTAACTAAAGTAACAGAGATAGTTTGGGATGAATCATGGCTTGTGTATATATAATATGTAGTGTTTGAAGTTATTTGAGATTGTAAAAAGGATAAAATTGCGATCTAGGATCTTGGCATGTAACAAGGTTGCTTGAACGCTATTGGGGCACCCAACGAGTGCTCACAATCCATTTTGGGTGCTCAAGGGCCTAAATGGCGGCCAATGATCTCTCTCTGAGCAGCTATTAGTATTTTCATCATATATTTCTCTCCCACTATCGAATTGAGACGATTCAAATTGCATTGAAAAGCTAACTCAAAGAGATATAATTTTTTTAGTTGTAGCATGTCTTAAATCCCAATGTTGTCTATGTAAAAAGTGTGTCACAACTTACAATTGATAATTTGGAGCATGACTTGTGCGACATTTTGACACTCCTTTGACTTCAATTACATCCAATTGATTACATGTAATCTTCTTGGACGTGTTTGAGCTCTTTGACTCCTTCCAGACATGGTAACCCGTTGATTCTTTTACTTTAACTACAACTCTATTACTTTAATTTTTTTATCTAAGGAATAGCCAATTACAAATAGAGATCAAATATGCATGAAGGATGAGCCGACCTTAGTGCACTTGATTCAAGCAAAATGGAGGACAAGGAGTTGAGAAGCATTGAGCACGCATCCCTATAAAATCATTGCATGCGCAACAAGCCAATAATCAAAACCTAAAAATAAACTGATGAAAACATGCATATGTAGTGTGCTTTTCGAGGTAGACAAAATTTGTTTTTCATTTTGTTTTGGACTTTATTTTGTTATGTTTATCAAGTTTTAGATAACCAGGATTTTTTGAGTATGCTTATATAAGGCTTTATTCATTGTACAAACAATACATGACATATTATTTTGAATGACTAATTATAAAGTGAGGATTCACTTTCAATCTTGTTCTTAGTTAAACTATCTAGGACTTATCAAAGAATTTTAAACTTTTGGCATTAAATCTTGCAAACTTTGGTTCTTGATTCAAGAAATCACTGGATCAATGAAATTTATCTAATTTTAGCTTTCTTGGGTTCATATCAAGACTTGTTGTGGATTTCAGGATATATCATTCAGAGGGTTTCACGTCAGTTGGTTTCAAAGTATTGGCTCCAAAGTTAGGTTCTGGTTTTTTCTTTTTTCTTTTTCCCTTTATGTTTGTTTTTCAGTTCTAATTTCTTGCGTCTCTTTCCATTGAGTTTTCATCACGTTCATTAAGTCATCCATGTAAAAAATCGCACCAAGAACATTCAAGAATGTTTAGTGCATAAACTCCAGTGCTCCAACACAAATTTTCTGCTTTATTGCCTTGTGCTTGATCTATTCCATTAAAAGGCAGCAAAAAAATTATGAAAATTCAAGAAAAGCTAGAAAGTTCAAGAAATACATAATCCAATTTCAAGAACCCTTTTTTTTTTGGGAATTCTTGTAGTGTTATTTTTTTAGAAACATCATCTTTACTACTGTTTGATATATAAATCAACATTAAAAAGCGATCTTGTTATGAAAATGACAAAAACAAATTTCAAGAAACACTTTTTTGGAGTTTTTGGGGTGTTTTCATTTTTCTTACGATCTTTTCCATTTGAGCCCTTTTCTTGAGTCTTGTTCTCGTTTGTGTTTCTTGGTTTTTATTGGTTTGAACATTACAAAGGCGGAATTCTTGATTGAATTTAGTTAGTTCTTTAAAGTACTTGAAAGAGAAAGTATAAAGAGGAAAAAGGGAAGGGCGGTTATTTTATTACCCAAAAAAACCAACATAGTATGAAACACTCAAGAGTAAACACATGATGTTACCTTTCCTAGTTATTGATATGTCTGATAAGGGAGATTCAACATCTAGGGAGGAGAATAAACAATTCTTCATGTTAAAAGTAATATAAAAACAAGTTGAGAAGATGAATGTGGTGTTTGGAGAAATTAGGGATAAAATTGATATGCAGAATACGATGTTTGAAAACTTACAAAAGAGGACAACCACAAAGAGTTCATAAAATAGGAGACAAGATAGGCGTGATCCTATCACTAGGGATTTGAATCTGATGACGAGATTGAAGTAGAAAGTAAGATTGAGGATGACCAAATCTCAATGGCTGAGGTGGGTAGGATGAGATATAGAGGAGATATGCAAGAAAAAGGGCTTAGAAGAGACCTTAGAGGCTGAGATGGGATAGATTGAAACCTTTGGTGCATTAAGATGAAATACCTTCCTTCCAAGGTAAAAATGATCTCGAAGTTTATTTGGAGTGAGAGAAGAAGTTGGAATTGATATATGATTATCATAACTATTCTGAGGAGATAAAGGTAAAGCTAGCAGTGATTGAATTCACTGATTATACAATAATATGTTGGAATCAATTGGTGAAAAATATGAGGAAAAATCAGGAGAGATTTATAGAAAACTGGGGTAAATTAAAAGTTCTCATGAGGAAGAGATTTATACCTAGTCATTATTATATGGACTTCCAAAGAAAATTATAGAGCCTCACTCAATGTTAAAGGAGTGCAAAGGTTTATCATAAGGAGATGATAGTGGCTATGATTAAGGCTAATGTTGAGGAGGATAGAGAGGCTACAATGGCTAGGTTGTTTAATAAATAAATAGTGATATAGTTAATGTAGTTGAGTTACAACATTATGTGGAGTTGAAGGACATGGTGAACAAGACTATGAAGGTGAAAAGGCAATTGAAATGAAAAGTAATAGCAAAGTATTCTTTGGATTCTAACCTTTCTAGGAGAACCAGGTGGGATAATAATAACAGGAGTGATGGGACTATTTCAAAGAATAACGCCGTACCATCTAGGGAAAAGAAGATGTAGCTAGCAAAAATAAACCTAATTCAGATTCTCAACCTTCTAAGAATAGAAATATCAAGTGTTTTAAATGTGTGGGTTCAATCTCATCTCAATGCCTAAACTAAGGGCAATAGTTTTATGTGACAATGCGGAAATGGTGACTGAAGATGAGAGTGATGGTGATAAGATGCTCCAGTTGGAGGATACTAGTGATGATGATGAGATAGAGTACACTATAGAAGGTGAATATCTTGTTGCAAGGCATGCCCTTAGTGGATAAATTAAGGTAGATAATATAGAATAGCAGAGAAGTAATAAATTTTTTTACCAGATGATATGTTAACAATAAGGTATGTAATATGATTATAGATTGTAGTTTGTATCAATGTTACTAGTACCACCCTTGTTTAAAAGTTGGGCTTGTTTGTGCCAAAACATCCTAGACCTTATAAGTTATAGTAGTTCAATGAATGTGGAGATGTCACGGTTAACAAGCAGGTCCTAGTGAGCTTTACTTTTTGGGAGGTACAATGATGTGATACCTATACATGCTAGCCATATTTTGTTGGAAAATTCATGGCAGTATGACAAGGTGATGCATGATGGATTTAAGAATACGTATAGCTTTTTCAAAGATGAAAAATCAGTTGCTCTTGTTCTTTTAACACCAAAACAAGCCTATGTAGATAAATTGAAATTAAAAGTTAAGGTAGAAAAGAAAAGGAGAGAGAAAAAAAAATAAGAGTGAGGTTAAAATACAAGAAACGAAAAAGGTGTGAGAGAGAAATTAGAGAGGTGGTTGAAATCATATAAAACTATTAAAAAAAAGAGAGAGCCAAAAGAGAAAAAAATAGAGAGCCCGTGGAGAGAAAATGAAAAATAAAAGTGAATTTTATTTTATTTTGCAAAAGAGAGTGAGATTAAGAGGACTTTCATGGAAAACAAGCTTTTAATATTGCTAGTGTACAAGGAATCCTACTTTAATCTTGAAGAAGCTAACCAATCCCTTTCTAGCTTGGCTATATTTTTATTACAAAAATTTGAGGATGTGTTCCCTGATAAAATACGTACTAGATTACCACCTATTAAAGGCATTGAGCATCAAAATGATTTTATACCTAGAGTTGTTATTATAAAACGACCAGTCGATAAGAGTAATCCCAAATAGACAAAGGAGTTTCGAAGATAAGTTGAGGAGTTGATTGGCAAATGGAATGTAATGTAAAGTATGAGTCCATATGCAATCTCAATACTACTTGTACTTAAAAAGGATGAACATGGAGAATCTGCTTAGATAGTATGGCATTCAACAATATAATGGTAAAGTATCATCATCCCATACCTAGATTAGATAATATGCTTGATAAATTGCATGACTTGTGTATTATTAGTAAGATAGATTTTAAAAGTGATCACCTCCAAATTAGGATGAAAGAGGGAGATACATGAAAATTGCTCTTAAGAAAAAAAATATTGGTTATATGAGTTGTTAATTATATGATTTGGAACGTTTAATCATTTTAAAAGTATTGGAACAAAAAAAAATATATTATGATGATATTATAAGCAAACGATATGTGAGATTATAAAACTAAATAAATAATTATGTCAATAACCAATCAAACAATGACAAGTGAAAAAGTAAAAATAAAAACTAATAGTTCCAAAGCTTGAACATTAAGTATTTTAATCTAATTAGGGTTTCTTAACTCTTATCTTTAAAGGACTACTTATCCACAATTTTTCAGTCTGTATACGCCAATTTTTCTAACTAGATTACAATTTTTTTGTTTCGTAAAGATGAATTTTCAGTCTGTTTATATATATATATATAATTCATCTTTTGTTGCACTAGATTTTTTATTGTCAAATCGTAATTTTACTAACAAATTAAAATACGAAAAATAACTTTTCCAAAACATTTATATAAATATATTTTAAAATGTCATATCAAGAAAATATGGTGGGGAAGAAATAGATATCCCAGTGGCCCAAAACACAAGTTCCTATTTATAGCAAAGTCCAAGGGAAAGACAAATAGCCCCACTAAAGCTTTCAGCCTAATAATACCAATTGAACATCACTTTTTCTTTTCCACCTTTCCATTATTGTTTAGGTAAAGCAAAACTTTTTGAACTCCTCACTCAAAATTTCTAAAGTTTGGAAATGCATGCTCACACGCATGTATTACCCAAAAACAAGGTTTCCCCACATGTAACATTCATGTATCATTTGTGTTGTTCTTATTCATCTAATCTTATCATCTTAATTTTTTTTCTCTCTTTAATTGTTCTATTCCATGTATGTTATCAAGAAAATACTTAGTATGCGTAATTATAGAAGTTGATGTTTACCTATATGTGTTTGTGTGTGCGCGCACGCGTGTTTCAAGTTCAATGAGGATATATGATCTTTTGCATATTCATGTATTTGTACTGGTATCATGTATTTTGGGTATCGGTGTGAAATTATATTTTTCAAAAGGAAAAATTGCAGCCAAGGTCCTTAACCTTTGCGAAAAATGTAACTTCGGAAGGAATCTTTACTTTTGGCACCGCCATCTCTAACATGCAAGTAATGTAGCAGCACAAGTCATTATGGACAAAACCATCCGAAAGGCCGCGATTGATTTAATTATTTTATATACAATTACTTACTCCTTTGATTTGCTCCTACGAAAGAAAGACATTGAATTGCACAAGCCATATAATTAACAGTGTTTTAGATGGTTTGTGTTCAAAATGACTCGTTTTTGCAAAATTACGCGAATGTTAGAGTAAAAAAAAAAAAATTTAGAATTTATTTGTAATTCTGCAAATATTAAGAATCCCAATTGCACTTTTCTATTTTAGAATCATTTCGTCTAAATTTTTAACAGAAATATATCTGCAATGTTAGAGGTTGCACATGGAACATAATGTTAAAGTGGACATGTTATATTCAGTGTGTAAGGTGGTCATTGGTGGATAGCACCATATCTCCCAAATTTAGCCATGCGCTTCGACTTTAGAGCGGTCTATCTATTATTATGACACATTTGAATACCAAAAATGGGAAATGAATCGTCCCTCTCTCCCACCCCTCTCTCCTCCTCTTTTTTTTTTTTTTTTTTTTTTTTTTTTTTTTTTTTTTTTTTTTTTTTTCAGTGTGTAAGGTGGTCATTGGTGGATAGCACCATATCTCCCAAATTTAGCCATGCGCTTCGACTTTAGAGCGGTCTATCTATTATTATGACACATTTGAATACCAAAAATGGGAAATGAATCGTCCCTCTCTCCCACCCCTCTCTCCTCCTCTTTTTTTTTTTTTTTTTTTACTTCAATTTTTGGTAAAATGAATATCATAATTTTTTTAAAAATAATATATTCTTGGGTCGTCTTTGTGCAGTGATGAGCTATAGACTCTCTTCGGGTATGATTTGTATTATTAATATAATAAGCCCCTGTTTAACAATCATCATTTGAGAAAAATAGAGTTTTGAATAATGATTTTCAGTAGAATGAGTGGTTAAAAAGTAGGAAAAATTTTAAATTTATGTACAGAATATTTTATTGTATAAATGTATTATTCAAAATGAGTAGTAAAAAAGTTTGAAAATAATAGTTGTCAAACAGGGGCTAAATTGAAATTTGTACATAACAAGAACAATAATCAATACAAGGTGAGGAAAAAATGTATCATTCATTGAGAAAAACTATGTTTTGCTTTTGAAATATATTACCTACTCTTCATGTATAAATTAAGCTTTGGATTTCATGGGACCTTAACCTGTTTGATAGGCTCAACCTCATTGATTGCTAGTCATCATAGTTTGTTTAAAACATTAATCTTGTTTTCAAGAAGCAAAAAATAAAAAAAATAGCACAAACTTTGACATGTGAATAGTATGTGAGATTTGTCTTTAATAGCTCGCAACTCATTTGAGAACACAAATTCAGAATTCGCCTATTTATTTTGAATTTTAGATAAAATCGAATTGTTTTTTGAGTTTTGTACCATAATGAATATCGAAAATCCATTTTAAAATGATTGGTCCAAGCCCTTATATATTGATTTGTGAAATTTTACTCTTAAACATGGATGAAATTATCAAGGATTATTACAGGAAAATCCTTCAATAGCTAGATGTCAATCCTAATAATTAAGGAAAACAATCTGTGGAGTGGTAAAAAAAAAAAAAAAAGTCTTCCCATATTTGATTTTAGAAGAACATTATAAACAAAATATTTATTTAATGTTAATATCTATCAATAAGCATATCTTATCGCAATGCATAACCATTCAATCATCCTTTATGCAATAAGCATATAAATGTTTGGTGCTAAGCAAATTTCCTGCACAAAATTGAAAGGAATGTTGAATATGGTGACATCCACTAATAAAAAATTAAAAATTTTCATTTGTTGGTCCCAAAATGGACTGAACTTGCGGTTTTAAAAGGATTATTTACTTTCCTCTTTCTAATTCTATTTCTTTGAGGAATAAAATTTACATAGGTCACAACTTTTTGTTAGTGCTTTTTTTCCAACAATTTTCAGATGCTCCAAAGGCTTGGCAGAGGTTATGCCACGAGTTGAGCTATCCTTATTTCTTTTCATAATATACCCTAAACTTGGATGAAAGATAAAAATTGTGAAAAGTTGTCCGTTAATAAAAAAAATTAGTTGGATTAATTGTATTATGTCATTGATTTTTTATTTTTTTTTAAATTGGGTTATTCAACTTTAATTTATGAGAATAAGATCATACAACTTCAATTTACTTACAATATTAGTAACTCTAACACGTAATACCAAACTTACAATATGTGTGGTAGAGATTAAAATCAGATTTTTAGTAGATTTTGATAAAAGTTGACGAGATGTGTGATTGAAAAGCTGTGGAGCCATAAAATATGTGGTTAAAATTAATTTTTGACTTTGATTTAGATTAAAATCTTGATTTTAATTTTTACCAAACAAGAGCTTAACGTTCCAAATGCATGAAAAAAAAAATGCTAGCAATATTATGTCTTAAATTTCCACGAAAGTATGCCACTTAATCAAGTCGTAGCTGCAAAATTATAAAATATATGCCGCCTACTTATGATCTAACAAACGACAATTTAATTTTTGAGTTTCACAATCACAACTTAATTATGTGGTATATTTTACTAAAAAATGTAAGACCGGACAATTGCCTCCAACTTTCAACTTCTACATAATATTGGAATGTTAAGTTTTGTTTCGGGACTAATAGAGTGACTAAAATTAAATGTAGAAAAATGCTGGAACTCCCGGGATTAGATCCTACGATTGGCTCCAGCACCACCTCGGCCTCTGATTTGAATTCGACTAGCCCCATGTGATGCAAGATCAAGGGCCGAGGTGAGCCAAATCCGAGATTTAATCCCGGGCTCTGAAGCGACGCTGTTAAATGTAAATTAAAATCACAATTATCTGCTCCAAACAATGGTTAAATGGGAATTTTGACACGATATCATTAATTCCAAATGCCACATGCTGTCAAAGTCAATGTCTAATCAATATAAGCCAAGTGGAAAAAATAAGATAATAAAATGATGAATTAAGCAAAAAGGTAAATTAGGCAGCATCTTAAAGATGATGCGATAAGAATAATAAAGTCAAATCTCATCACACTTTACAAGAAAAGCTTCATATTCACTAATGGTGCAAGCAGTTTTCAACTAAAAAAGTGAAAGCATTGTTGAATATGTTCGTGAGAAAGATTTATAGTGGCAGTCCTTCGAACCAACGTCAGTAAAGTTTTTGGTCCCCCAACAGCCTAACTCTTTGGTAAAATTGTACAAATATTGTAATGTTCTTCTCTTTATTAGCAAGACATTGCAAATCTTCCAGTGCATAATGACAGCAGCATTTGTTCACCATTAAGCAGGCATAAAAGGGTCTTTTCAGAAAAAGAAAACAGGATCAAAAATTGATTATTTGGGAGGAAATATGCTTTTAATTATATTCTTTTTATTAGTTTTCCTTGAGCACAAGGAGGAATTTCCGAAGAAAAGTAAGGCTAAAATGAGACGTGCCTACACGATATAATTGAAAATTCATCCCACTATTTTTGGGTTTTGAGTAAATCACTCTTATGGGGAATTTACTCAGTTCTTAGAGAGAGTGGGATAAAATTTCCTCACTAATTTACCTAACTTTTCTTTGCATTATTGGAATGGAAAATATTTGGTTCGGATTTTCAGTGAAATGAGAGACTTAAGTTCGATTTGTGTAATGAAGTTGTGAGTATTGTTATCTTATTATAGAAAGGGTTTCTATCTCTCGAGGTTGAAGAGCTCCCAAAGTCGAGGTTTACCGAATTAGTGAAAAAAATAGATATATTTTACATCTCAAATAAGAATGATTAGAGGTGTTATTCTTTTCGGTACATACTACTTAAAATCATGTTGTTGGTTTAACTTTACAAACAATTAATTATCTCCCTTTTAGCGCATCTCCAATACTGTGTAAAATAGATCTATATTATGATCTAGATCTTTAAAATGATGGAAAACCTTTCCAATGAAGATATGCAAGGAAAATGCAAGTTCCATTTTTCGATAGAAAATTTAAGGAAGATTTATATTCAAATATTCTTTTACATCTAAAGAGGCAAAAAGTGAATTCATATCATTTTATTGGAGCAAAATTTGAATTTAGAATATAAATGAGAGTGTAAAAGTAATTTAGAAGATATTGATTTACGCTCAATTTTACGTAACGATTAGAGATGCTCTCTCAGTTGCTATACTATAAAATCACTATAATAAGAAATTTCACTCTTAATGATGGAACATTTTGTCTTCAAAAAGCTTCTCGTGTAATTTTTTCTTTTTTCATTTTTTTTTAAACAACCAAACAATAACTATTTTATAGTGGTTGAACGTCAAAAGGAGAAAAATGTATAATCACTTTCAAAAAAAAATAAAAATTAACCTGAGATATTTTGTATTTATTAGTAGATTTGCATGCATGCCCACAACTTGCAAGGTAGGGCTACAAAGAAACTGCTGCATGAATTATTGTGTGGAAACAGTACTGTCTTTATAACACTTGCTGGAACTTTAATATTTGGACCATTTATATATCACTGTGTCTTCTACAAAGAATCGTCGTGTAAACTTTTCCAAAACACGTTAAACTTTCAAATGTCACCAAAATCTTGTTATTATTGTTTTTTTTTTAAAGTTATTTGTTAAGGAATAAATCTCGGGGGCTGCTACGCTATAGCTTAGTGTACAGCCTTCTCGGTGGGCCCGCACATTAATTGGGCGTGAGCCTCTCCTCTCATGAAAGGAGAGTGTACATCGAGATGTAAGACTTTGTGTACAATGGGTTTTTCCCTTAAATCTCACGTCACTTAAATATAAAAATATTATAAGTTATTCCTTTTTATAAGGATAATCTTTTAAGGTGAAACTTTAAGTTTTAATATAATATTAAAGCTCATTATATTTAAACGAGTAATTTAGATGGTCTAAAGCTTAATAAAGTATTCAAAATTTCATATTGGTGTACTCAAATGAATTACCATCTTGCATGAATATATTATAAATTCACTTCACTTAAATGTATTAAAAAAAAATAATAATAATAATAATAAATCAATATATAAGGGTTTATGCTACTTCCCTTAAAAATATTGACCTTCCTAGATAAAACCTTAAATTTTTAACATTTTTCGCTCTTTATCTATGTTTAAATGAAAAAATAAAATAAAAATTACATTCCGTATGTCCAAATATAAAGGTAACGCTTTTAAAAAGAAATTGATTCACAAGATTTTTTAGGCTAACGAGATTCTAAACCCGAGTAATCTTCCACTTTCAGATTCTTCTCCCAATGGGAACACTGCTTTTCTCCTTTAGAAATCTGAAAGGGCATTCAATTATAATTTGAAAACGACTTGAGATATATGGGCATGAAGTTGAATCCCCTCAAGTCTTTCAAATTAATGGCGTCAGGAGGGACAAATTTTTTTTCCTTAACAATTAAGAGCCTGTTTGGTTTGGATTAAAATCAGTAAAACAATCAATATTAACTACATTTTCATGGATTCCACAATTTTTCAATCACACATTTCAAAAATTTCTATCACAATATAATAAAAAAATTTAATTTTAATTCCCACCAATCAGTCTCTAAAAGGGTTGGGAGATTGAGTTACGTATGCAAAGACGCACCCATTATAGTCGAGTGCTTTAGCATATCAAATGTGGGTTAGATCTTATTAAAATTACTATCAATTTCTATAACTAATATTCATGCAAGACGCACCCATTATGGTCAAGTGCTTTAGCGTATCGAATGTGGGTTAGATCTCATTCAAAATTACTATCAATATCTATAACTAATCTCATGAATATGTTGTTATGTAGAGATGTTTGTTTATTTGTTCAAAGCTCTCCAACCAAATATATTTGTACATGCACAACATGAGCAAAACAAATTGTAAGAAGGGAAACAAAACAATTGCTTATGTCATATTTTATCAAATAACATAAATTTATTATAAAAACCCTTTCTTAATTCTAACTGTTTGAAATTATGCTCTACAAGTTTTCTCCATCCTACCGTGCAGTGTGGTAATTGAGGCTTCTACGTAGAGTAGCCCATTTTATAGCTCCACTCAACTGTCAACAGAATCTTCGCAAATGTTACAAATTTCTATATTCCCAACAGTTGACTTAGTGCCCTATGAATATTTCTAATACGACATCATTTTTTTTGTTCTTTAATTTTTGACTGTGTGAAATGATTTGAATTTTGTCCTATTTCCTTACTTTTACCTTCTTTTCTCACACAGCCAATTCTTATCTCATCGTATGTCACTGTACAAACTCTAGAAAACCGTCACTTTTCACGCCTTCATCACAATTTGGGTTTTTTTGTTCAATATGTGTTGCTGGGTTAGATGGGTGGATTATGGTTTTATCCTTCATTTCATTTTTATGTTAATTTCTTTGTGTTGCGCTCAGGAATCTGTGTTCACTTCTTATCATATTCTTGAAGGATTTATTTTTTATTTTCTCTACAATCATGTGTCAGGTGTTGGATAATTGCCTCAAAAGTCAAAAGTTGGAAGATTTCTATTGCAAATAATAAAAGGTAATTATTGTACGGAAGATTTCTAATTAAAATTGAGAGCAATTCTACTTACAAAATTTTGGTCTCCAATTTATAGTTAATTTTGGAGTCTTGCACATGAAAGAATCTTTGTTGAGTTAAAGGAATATTGTTTGAGTTTAAATTAAACTCTTCCACTTGGTTATTGATCCTATAAATAGTGAATATATTTCATTATTTTGAGTGTGGTCATAGAGTTGATGTGAGCCTAGAATCTTAAAACTTTTTTGATGTGAGCCTAGAATCTTGAAACTTTTCATACATTGGGTAGAAAAATAGGTGTGGGAAAATTTGAGTTTATTTTTTTCTTTATGGTACTTAGGGATTGAATTGGTGAGTGAAATTCTATATGATTGTATCAAATTTTCATATAGTAAAAAGTTTTGATGGCCCGTTTAATTTGTGCATTATATTCTTTATTTTTCTTTGTTTGCTAATATTCTCTTGAACAACAAAAGATCCTACGGATAAAGAGAAACAAATGGAATTGACGTAAAATTCCCCAACAAGTGGTATCAGAGCGTCAGGTAATTCGGAATATTAGAGCAACAGAAAAATATGTCGTTGTTGAAATATGACATGGAGAAATTTGAAATGAGAATTCATTTTGGCTTGTGACAATTACAAGTTAGGGATTTATTGATTCGAGTCGGATTGCACAAGACTTTGAAAGGAAAACCAACCAAGAGTTCTGGCAATGAAGCTAAATCCAGTATGAGTGATGAGAATTGGGAAGAATTGGATTTGAAGGCTGCAAGCATGATACGTCTTTGTCTGGCTAGAAACGTTCTTGCAAATATTCATAGAATGTCTGCTGCAAAGGAACTATGGGAGAAGCTAGAAGAACTATATCAAACGAAAAGCCTCTTAAATCGGTTGTACCTGAAGGAGCAATTTCATTCATTGCACATAGAGGCAGGTATGAAAATCTCAGACCATCTGAATGTTCTCAATAAGATTGTTTTAGAACTGGAGGCTATTAGAGTGAAGATAGATAATGAGGATAAGGCACTACGGCTTATCTGGTCTCTTTCGTTTACCTATGAACATTTCAAGCCAATCTTGATGTATGGGAAAGA
Source organism: Olea europaea var. sylvestris (assembly GCF_002742605.1). Classification (NCBI taxonomy): domain Eukaryota; kingdom Viridiplantae; phylum Streptophyta; class Magnoliopsida; order Lamiales; family Oleaceae; genus Olea; species Olea europaea. Next base: position 30,623,954 of record NC_036248.1, on the reverse strand, counting down.
AACTGTGAGTTTCGCAGAAGTGACAAGCAACTTGATCTCAGAAGAAAGAAGATTAGAGGGATAGAATACTCCATCTGACAATACAGTGTTTGTGATTGAAAAGGGAAAGAAGAGCACCTTCATGAGGAAGAAAGTAACTTGTTGGAACTATAGTCAGACTGGCCGCGTGAAGTGAAATTGTCCAATAGGTAGAGCAGGGTCGAGTAACTACTTCGGGGTCAGACAATGAGTCTTTCCTTGCAGAGGAAGGCACAGATGTGGTACTATAAAGTAAGATGTGAAGATCCTCGTGACATGTCGCTAGTTGCCATGATAGAGGATATGTTCTTACTAGCACGGGTCAATATATCTGCACATAGCATTGATTGACATTTGATGCAAGGTCCACATGTATGTGGTGGTGTTGTGATGTCGATGGTTGATGTGCTCTATGAAAAAGTTAGTTGGAGAGTTGCACCATAACTATAACTAAGGTTGTTTCAACATATAGTCGACGAAATGCTCAAAGTTTGTGGATAATATTGAGTGGTTATACTCATATGGTAGAGTATGAGATCGTTAAAGTGTGTCAAAGGCTTACCTGTTTTTTCCAAGTATTGTGATTAAAAGTTGTAGAAGAGATAACAAGATTTTGATTTGTTTCGGGGAAGTGAGGATTGTTGGGTAATTACCTCAAAAGTCAAAAGTTGGAGGACTTCTGTTGCAAATAATAAAAGGCAGTTATCATATGGAAGACTTTTAATTAAAGTCGAGAGTATAATCTTTGCAGAATTTAGTCTCTAATTTACAGCTGATTTTGAAGTTTTGCACATGAAGAAATTCTTGTTGAGTTAAATGAGTCTTGTTTGAGTTTAAATTAAAATCTTCCACTTGGCTATTGATTGTATAAATAGTGGAAGCATTTCTTTATTTTGGGTATGGCTAGAGAGTTGATTTGAAAAGAAAATATTGTGAGCCTAACATCTTGAAACTTTCATACATTGGGTAGAAAAGTAGGAGTGGTAAAGCTTGAGTTTATTTTTTTATTTGTAACACGTGAAAATTGGGTTGGTAAATGAAATTCTATATGATTGTAACAATTTTTCATATAGTGAAAAAAGTTTTGACGGTTCGTTTAATTTGTACGTTATATTCTTTATTTTTCTTTGCTAATATTTCTTAAATAACAAAAGATCTTGTGGATAAATAGGAACAAAGGAAATTGATGTAAAATTCCAAACAAGTTATTGTTGAGGTAATCCCACATCGATTGTGGATATAGTTGTATTCAATTTATAAGTGTGAGGGAAAGTCTCACACCTTGAGTTAACTTTTAAGGTGAGAAAGACTAAATACCACCCAACACTGGAATCAGAGCCCGATTTATCAACAAATCTTCCGTCCAGTAGTCACGGATATACGGGATTGTGTGAGGGGGAGACGGTTTTGGTCTCCTGCAGACCCTACTGTGTGAGGAGAAGATGGATTTGGTCTTCCGCAAGGCCAGATGTGTAGGAGGAAACGTGTTTGGTCTCCCGCAAAGACCGATGTGCGAGAGGGATATTGTTGATGTTGTCCCACGTCGATTGTGAATGTGGATGGTACTGAGTTTATAAGTGTGAGGAAAAGTCTCACCTTTTGAACTAGCTTTTGGGGTAAGAGAGGCTCAATACCACCCAACATAGGATTCTCGTGTTTCCGTTAATTGACCTCTCTTTGTCCATCACCTATTGTACCCTAGAAAATCGCCACTCTTCACGCCTTCATTTTGTGTTGCCAAATGGAGAAGTATCCCTTTTTAGTAAACAAGTCCAACTCAAACTTAGTAGAACTTACTCGAATATAAATAATTTCGTACACAACATTTCTATAATTATAATTAAAAAGGGTCTCGAGAAAAATTGGCCAAGATCAAGATTTTAGAAAATATAGATAATATTCTTTGAAAGAAATATCCAGAAGTTAATATCACATAACCAAAGTATTAATAGTGTGGAAGGTCAAAGAACATCTAAAATTTAATTAACTAGAAAGATGATTACTTGATATCTAAATATTTGAGAATGAAAAAGACCTCAATGTAAATAGTCTCAGAAAAACCCATTTTGACAACCTGTTGGTTAAATTTTGTTAGATACCACTTGAAAAGCTTTGATACCACTTAAAAGTTCTAATTAGCCAATTGAGTTTGATTTTACATGTGGAATTAACACGATTAAAAGCATCAAGTTACTTTTTAATTTTTTTCTAAATGGCTAACCAAACAGTCCAATTATCCTAAGTTGAATTGTCGCAGTTTGTAATAAGAAAACAATAAATAACACTAGATATGTCGATGAAGAAATCCAATTGGCTATAAACTCCACGATAGACAATGTAAATATACAGTTAGATGTTGCCTAGCCAACTCCACTAGACTTTTCGATTTACTTCCTATAACTTTCAAGATCCCGCTGAAACAACCAGCTCTCGATCTCCAACAATTGCCTCTTCCAATTGGATCACCAAGAACGACTAATTTTCGTATCTTCCTACACTTGTAGTCTAACATCTCTCAATTTTAAGCACCTTCTGAAGTTCAATTGAGAAAGTATCTTCTTAAGGATGTTTAGGAAGTAGATGTTTTGGATTCAATTAATTTGATGTTTTTCCCAAACGTTGTTGTATGAATTCAAGAATGAATTGAATGATCTCACCAGCGGATTATGTTTTTGAATCTTCATGGAATAATGTGGAGATGCAACACAATGAACAACAACCCAAATTTCGTGCAAGGCATTGGGTATTTATATTTGAAAGCAATTAGGTAGTTTAGGCCATGTAAAACTCTTAAAAAAAAAATGCAAACTAGGGTTTTCCATATATAATTGTCACTCAAGCGAGGCGTGGGTGACAGGCGAGCGACGGAATTTCTATTTTTATTCCTCAAGCAATGTCCAGGCTATAGGCTAACGAAATTGCGGCGCCTTTCCTTTCTTTATTCTAAACTTGAATTCTAACATGCCTAACTCACTCTACGATATTGCAACTAAATCCTTGACATTTTTGTTCACATAATTGTTAATTACATAAAACCTAACTGTTCGAATTGCCCTTAGATCACAAAATTTTGAATAGATATGAATCAAACATTGCTTCAGACTACAAATATTTTTACTTTCATTTATGTTGACATTTAAATGATGATCAACAAATTTATCTCATCTAGTCATGATTTTTCCCTCCTAAGTTCACTATTCTATAATTGAATAGGAAGGGGAGGAGAAATGACTATTTAGGAGAAAGACATTATGAAGTTTGATCTTCTTTCATCTCAAACAAGCTTATTTATATATTTTTATTCAGACATTAGGAGTAAATAAGTCTTTTTGGTAGATGGCATTTGACAACCTTTGATTGAATGACTTCTAACTAATTATGTTATCTTATTCACGTTTGGCAGCCTTTGAGATGATCTTCTTTCATCTCAAACAAGCTTATTTATATATTTCTATTCAGACATTAGGAGTAAATAAGTCTTTATGGTTGATGACATTTGGCGGTCTTTGATTGAAAGACTTCTAACTAATTTTGTCATTTTATTCACATTCTATTTACCAGCTTCATCCTTACAGTTTTGCCCAAATATATATTGGCTCGCATCATGTATTTAAGGTCGATTATGAAGTTTGTCCCTTGGAAGTGATTTTTAGCTTATTTTTGGTTCGTATGTATTTTAATATATATCTATATTTTTTTTTTTAATTTTTTTTTTTGTCTCTTTAAATTGTTCGCTTAGATTTTATATATAACAAATAGTTCTCAAAGTTTGAGTCTAATTATTTATCTTAGGCTTTAGGACTTAGTTTAGATTCTTTTATTGAGCAAGCCTATGTTTATTTTTTATGTTTTACTTTTTATTTTTGTTTTTGTGCGTCGATATTTTGGTAAAAATGGGAGTTTGAATAATTTAATCGATAATAATCCTCGAAGTTCAAAATTAACTATCCCATCCATCCCATAAAGATTGTCCTAATTCATTTTTTGCACAAATTAAAAAAATTTTAGTTAATATAGTAGAATAATAAATTTACTATTTTTTTCAATATACCCCTACGTTAATGCAATTAATATTCAAAGTAATTAACTTATATTTGTGATAACAAAGCACATTACATATGAGCATATTAGGAAACTAATATATTAATTACACTCTCAAATAAGAAATATGACTATAATTTGGAACAAACGAAAAAGGAAAATATGAATATCTTTACAGGACATATGGAGTATTTATATTAAGTGCAAACTTGTAAACTTAAGATATGGAATGAATATTGTAACTTTCAATACTTCTTATGACATTGTTAATCAAATGGAAGATTCTATAAACTTCGTGCTCTTAAGTTATTCTGGATAGATGCAATTGTAATCGGTATTGTCAATAATATTCGACAAACAATCCACACATTTGAAAATTAACAATTTATCATTTTAATATAGTCTAGCACTTAAAACTTCATTTTAGTTTCTTTTAGTAAACAATTTCTTAAGTTTGTAGCTCAAAAAATAATTCTTGCCCACAATAATTCTTCAAACTTATCACACCAACACTTTAAAGAATTATCATCTGTAGGCTTCAAATTTTTTTATTTTATTTTTTAAGAATCAAACAAAAAATCAACAATATTTCATATTTTTTTTGGAAATTGTTCAAGCCTCAACTTAAGTGAAGAAAGAGTATGACCAACATATATAAGAAATAATCAACTATAAAGGATTTTTTAGCTGAATGCATTATCTTATAATTTAAATTTTCATAAAGTGATTCTTTATATGAATAATATATTTTGATAAAAAAAAAAAGTATAAAATGTGTGTTCAGCTTTCATTTGAATAACAATTTTTTTTAGTAATCTTTTCAAATTCAAATTCACACACACACAATTAATGCCTTAATGTCATCACATATGAACTATATGTAATAATTTTTTGGGGGCCCTCATAAAAGCGAGGTATGAGATTATTGTATTCCTCATCTATAGTCAGAACAACCAATGCTTTTTAATCACATATTTATCTAAAAATCACTATTACAAAATTCATTTTTCTCAAAAAAAATGTTCAAACAAGGGCTTAATAAAATGGGCATGGTTTTGTAATGGTCGTTAAATGTCATTTTAGCAAATATATGGTCTAATTGAAGTACACGTTGAAAAAATATTATAAAAGTAAAAGAACATTTCTATCATTCTCAAGTTAAACTTTTATATTTCCTATTCTTTTTAATTAATATAATCAAATTCAGGAGTATTTTGTTGTATTATTTACTTCCATTAGTCATCCATTGTACTTTAAAAGTACAATTATCATGTAAGACCATACTTGAAGTTGAAACCTCCTCATCCTCTCTAACTTTATGCATGTTTTTGAGCCACATTATTTTGAAATAATGTATTTTGAAATAATAGATTGATATAGAATGTGTGGTTAAAAAATGAGAAATTTTTTGGATTAATATTATTTTACTGAAAAAAGTGTGATTGAAATGATATTAAATCACTATTTAAAAATGTATTTTTTCAAAAAGCTTAGAAATGTGCTTAAAAATTAATGAATAAAAATAAGTAGTTGAATAATTTTGTATTTCCCAAAAGAAGTGGAAAGATCTTTTATTTGAAGAAATAATAGTTGGGTACCTGTAGAAAAAGTAGATGAAAAGGTTGCAAAAGTGAACAAAGAGGTGAAAGCAAAGGAACATATCAAATCAAACAACTTTTTGAAGGAGCCTTTCTCTCTCTAGCTTCTTCCCGCACCCGCACCCCCACTCCCCCACCCTTGTGCGTATGTGTGAATAGGTGAAAAATGTTAACCCTTTTGATGATAGTTGGGTTGGGTTGGGTTGGGTTGGGGGATGGGATCTCTCTCACTCCGTGTATGTAAATTTATATGTGAGTAATGTGAATCCTTTTGATAGATGAGTGGGACTGAATAGGTGATAGATTTTGAAAGTTTTTGAAAGGGTGTTGGGTTGAGTTGGATTGGGTGTAGAGTGGGGGTGGTGTAGGTCCACCATGAGTGCATTCATATTCGGAATTGATGATTAGTATACGTGTGGTGTTGGGTGTGGTACCTATCTTTCACATGTCACACTCAACCTTTACGAATTGAAGCGACATTCTTTCTTAACCTCTCCGTGGCGCAAGCTAACCTGCGCATGCAACTTGCACATTTTCACCCTCATTCTTTATAGAATAAAGATGTATGTACACACAAGGGGGTTACCAAATGGTTTACACCACCTCACAAACATGTAGGTCCCACCTGTTATTAAATAATTCGAGCTGTGGTCCCCACTTTATGGGATGAGTAGTGTGTAAAAGATTGTGTACATGTAGCATGATCCTTTTTTATATAAGATGCGGACACTTGGCAACTAGCACAAAAATAAGTAGGTGTGTATAGTATTATTATTATTCTTTTTGCTGTAAAGAATTCTATTCACTCTATATTTTTTAAATATCAATATATATTTTTGATGCATTTTCATTTGTTAATTTATGTGTTAAAAATTTGGACTCTTGATTCCTATTTTAAAAAATTTATTTTCAATTACACATTATTTCAGTAAAATAATTTTATGGTCAAGTTCAATTTTATTTTCTTAATCACGCACGTGCACACATTTTCAACAAGTCATTATTGTAAAATGTATTCTCAATAACAATGGGTATCAAATACACTCTTTAACTTTATTTGGTAGGAACTGAAATTTAGATTTTAATATAAGTTAGAGTTAACAAGTATTTTTAACCGGAATTCACAATTTTTTAACTACATATTTTATTAACTTTATAAAAATCTCCATCAAATATGAACTTGGTCCTTAGATTTTAATTTAAATCAAAGTTAATGGTTCATTTTAGTCACATATTTTATGAAATTTTTAATCATATATTTCATCAATATTTATCGAAATTTACTAAAAATTTGATTTTAATCGCTACAAAAGGTGTTTAATATAAA
>NC_036248.1:30568943-30614189 GCF_002742605.1 Olea europaea var. sylvestris | reverse complement strand
TTAAGATTGGGGTTCAACCTTTGAGAAAGACGAGAGTATGTCTGAGTATGAGAGAATGAATAGGAAAATTGATTATGCTAACAATACAATAATCTCAAATTTATGTAAGAATCTATACCGTTCTCACAAAATACCTTGGACCCCACGAATAAGTCACACACACTCAACAAAATCCACCACCATCAATGGTGTAGTTTGCAACTAATAGCAGTTCAATCCACTGACAATTAACTCCCTGCTCCAACCCCTATGCCTACCCCTACCCCTACGTCTATGCCTACCCCTACCCCACCATCCTACCTTTCCTCAATAAATAATTGAAAAGCCCAAATCATTCAAAAGCTCCTTCTCAACCTCTCACGACAATAATATAATGTTAAAAGAATATGGTCACTGTAATAAGCTATCAAAATCTTGATAACAACACTGTACGCTGTTGTTATACATTAGAATTTTGGTAGGCTAGTCGATTAATTTTCTTCCTTTTGACGCGTCATACTATCATTATCCTTGCAGTCCAAGATTTTCCGGCATGCCGACGCCGGTTAGTGCAGCCAGGGCATGCTTAACACAGGAGGCTGTGGCCACTCTCGACGAGGCTGTGGCAGTCGCACGGCGACGGGGGCACGCGCAGACGACGTCGTTGCACATGGTGTCCTCGCTCCTATCCATCCCAAATTCATCTTTACGTGAAGCATGCACCCGCACCCGCACCCGCAACAACGCATACTCCACTCGCGTGCAGCTTAAGGCTCTTGACCTTTCACTGAGCGTGTCTTTGGACCGCCTACCCTCTTCACGAGCGAACAAAGTAGAGGAACCGCCAGTGTCGAATTCTCTTATGGCAGCCGTAAAAAGATCGCAAGCGAATCAAAGAAGGCAGCCTGAAAACTTCAGCTTCTATCAGCAGCAGTATTCATCATGTTCTTCTGTTCCGGTGGTGAAAGTCGAGCTCCGGAACTTGATTATATCAATTCTTGATGACCCTTTGGTGAGTAGAGTTTTCGGTGAGGCGGGGTTCCGGAGTTGTGATATAAAGATAGCTACACTTAGGCCAATAAACAGTTTCCATGGCCACCATCTGTTTGGTTATTCGTCAAGGTATAAACGGCCACAACCACCTTTATTTTTGTGTAATTTCAACGCTAGCGATAGTTCTAATGACGAAAGTATGACTCGTAAAGGTTTCAGCTTTCCTTTTATGGGTGGGTTTCCTGGGGAAGAGAATTCAAAGAGAATTGGAGAGATCATGGTCAGGGATAAGAAAAAGAATCCACTGCTATTGGGGGTTTCAGCTAGTGACGCTTTATGGAATTTCTTGGAAACTGTTCAAAAAAAGGTTGAAGGTGTTTTACCTGGGAGATTAATTCGGTTGAATGTGATTTGTGTTGAAGATGAGGTATTGAGTTTTGTGAATGGGGACTCTAATGAAAAACTAATGAAATTGAGGTTCGAGGAGGTGGAAAAAATGGTGCAGAATAATGTAGGAAGTGGGGTGGTTGTAAATGTTGGTGATTTGAAGGCATTGGCTAAAGAGGGTGTTTGTGTTGATGCTTTAAGGCATGTAGTGCGTGAATTGGGGAGGCTGCTGCAGATTCATGCTGGGAGATTGTGGTTAATTGGAGCAGCAGCAACGTATGAGATTTATTACAAGTTTTTGAACAGATATCCCTCCATTGAGAAGGATTGGGACTTAGAAATTTTGCCTATTACTTCACTTGGGTTTTCAACTCAAGGGTCATTCCCAAGATCCAGGTAACTTTCAATTATACAGTTAGGGTCCGTTTGATATGTGAATTTTTTTCATGGAAAATATTTCCATTTTTCAATTTTATGGTGTTTGATTGGGTTTTATTTCCATGGGATTACCTTTTCTTGCTTGGAATTGATCTTTTCTTGGTTTTTAAGGAAGACCAATTTGGCGAGAATTGGAATTTCATGTTACTGTAGCATTTTGTGCTTATTTATTTATTATGTGTTGGTAATNATGATCGATGCTCTTTGGTTGTAAGTCACCATTATAAGTCAATTAACAATAGTGGAAAAAGCCTTGCTTGTGACAGAGAATTTTGTAACGGGAGACGTAAATCATTGTTTTGGATTGAACATCCATAACATATCGTTTCCACACTCTTTTTCCTTCCTCTTGTTATTTTGGTATTTGCTCATTATCTTGTTTGTTAATTGATTGAATTTGCATTTGTTTTTGAAAAAATTTTAAATAATCAATTTACCCTCCTCTTTGTTAGTTGTTCTTGGGCTTTCAAAACTGTAACTAGTTTTCCTTGTTAAACCTATTTTGAAATCAACAATTCAAATACCGAGGGTAAAAGCATGTGAAACATTTAAGGAAATATCGCAATTGAGATATAATATCATAATCAGGCTAGCTAGATTAAGATGCAACATCAATGTTAATCAAAACACCAACAACTTTAGCCTCCGTTTGGCTCCCATTTTGTCGTAATGAAAATGGATAGAATAGTGTTTTTTTTGAAAAATGAGTGGTTAAAAAAAAAGGAAAAGTTTTCCATTTACATGTGATATAATTTTATAGAAGATTGTATGATTGAAAATAGGAATGAGAAAAATGAAATGAAATGTAATGGAATGAAAATTAATGGGAGCCAAACGGGGCTTAATATCACAAAACATCTAAACTTAATATAGCAAAGCAACTATGGAAAGCATCTACATTCATCCAAAATGATATGAAATACCAATATAATGTCTAAAAAACAAAGTCAAAATACTATTTCTCATCCTAATCCACTATATTAGTCTCTTGGTGTTGTGTAGAAGCAGCCGTAGTCGAATTTACCTTTTGTTGTGTTTCCTGTGTAGTCAATGTAGCTATTTAGGTGGTGAACGATGAGATTTGATTTGTAAGAGCATATTCGGGATCCACTTCATATAGACCAGCAACTCTTTTCACACTTAAACATACACTTGACCATTGATAACCGTTGGTGGCCATTTCACCAGCAAAGAATAAGCATCATCTACGGTTTTAGACATCAATGTACACTTGCAGCAGCATCAATTATTGTTCGTGTCTTACCATTCAACCCATTGTAAAATATCTTAATCTGCATCCAATTCTAATAACCATGCCGAGGTCATCTTCTAAGTAAACTTTGAATCTCTCCCGAAGCTAATAAAATGGTTTGAAGTAAGTTTTTTCAAATTGCTCAATCTCACTCCACAATTGAGCAGACTTAGAAGGTAAAACATTTTTGATAAGGAAATCCTAAGCCTTCCCTCCCAAGCGGTAATAGAATTAGACTGTAATGATTGAGGCCATCCCTTTGCTTTATCCCTCAAGGAGAAAAAAACAAATGCAGTCTAATTTCATCTTCAGTAATATTATTCATCTTCACAATGTCACCAATCTCCAAAAAGGTAGCTAGATGAGCATTTGCATATTCTAATGGGGTTCCTCTAAATTGATTCTATTGCACATGGTAATCAATCCAAGCTTCAGTTCAGAGTTGTCTATAGCAATAATTTGGTACATAATACTAGAATAGTTGTTATTGACAACTGGTCAAATTTAACCTCGAATCGTTCGTTGTTATTGATTTTCGTTTGCTGCCGTTGCTTCAATTTCATTTCTTCTTATGATCCTTATTCTTTGAAATGTTCTTTTGATCTTAAGATCTTTTCACAAAAACAAATGAAACACCAACAACCAAACAATTAAAAGTAAAAAAATAAAATAAAATAAATCTAAATTAAAATCAAGCCTAATTGGCAGCAATATTAGTAAAATTAAAATCAATCAATCTCCGACAATGGCATCCAAAACATGTTAGCTACATATTATGCCGCAAGCGCACAATTTCAAGTTTTATAATATAACGGTGAAATTATGATGTCGAATCCACATGGATTGATAATTAAGTTTCTACTAAGTAATATAATTAAAATAGCCCTTAGTTTGTCCAGACGATCAAATTAATAGTTTCAATATACTTAACCAAATACAAGGTGAAAGGCTGACTGAATCAATGATTTAATGACGATTTTTAATGATTAAATCTATATGAGAAAAGCCTAGGGTTTCGATTTCATCCAACTATTAACTATGTCTATTAATTCAATATTTATCTTCAATTGGTAATTCAAGTTTATAAGCAAGAACCATAATATATTTCTACTCCCTCTCTCAAGTATTGAGTGAAAATCTTTCATAAATTCCAATTCCAATATCTCTATTCCAAAAAAAAAATAAAAAAAAATCTAAGAATTATAAAGTTCTATGGTACTTCATGAAAACGCTTCAAAGGAATTATACTTTTTCTTGAAACATATAATATCCTAGGTTGTGTTATTCTATAATCACGCCTAAGGTTCCCTCTCTAGAATGAGAAACTTAAATCAAATCAATTAATTAATGGCCAGTTAATTTAAAGCATTAAAAATAAACAATAAAAATAAACTTTAAAAGACAACCTCAAAGAATTAAATGTTAAAAATCAAAACATCATTTCAAGTTTGGATTATATCAATCCCCTAGATGAGTAACTTAGTTAATGATTGGAGAATAAGAAAATCTAGAATTCATAATCATAAGCATAAAGAAGAAAAGAGATAAAAACCGTTTTTGAAGTTTGGATAATCTTCTTCTCGCCATTCCTTTCACTCAATTACTTGATGTCTTGATTTGTCTCGTTGAAGTATAGATGAAAAACTCATTCTTTGCCGTATTTATGACTCCTTTAATGCCCGCCTCGAGTTAGGATATTTTTGGGCCTTTTTCGAACAAATAATAACCTAATTTTCACGCGCACGATGCCTAAGTGCTATAAATGTGGCACTTGGGCGCTACAACAATTTTTAGGCTGGCGCTTGTGCGCTAGTGGTAAACCACCTTGAAGTTTGCTCCTTCTCTGTCCCGAGTGGCACCTAGGCTCTGCCTGTTGGGTGCCTGGACATCACAATTCTGTTCTTTTCTGGTAGCCATGGCGATAGTATAAAGGATCCTTGGCTCCAACTCCTTGCTAGTTTTATGTTTCATGGCATGGTTGAGTAGCGCCTAGATGCTGCGTTGCTGCTTATTTTTTCCTCTTCTGTTGCCATATTGGCCTCTTTCCTTGCTCTCTTTGCATGCTTCCAAGACCTATTCTCTCCTCGATTCATGTTGTCACTCATTGGCTCCTTCTAGCTCTATGAATTGATCTTTGATCACCATGTCACCTAACCTATAACACAACATGAAAACACAAATCAAAACGTTTCTAAAACTCTTAAGATAAATTAAATATCAAGTTCAAGTAGTATCAAAATTATGAATGAGATACACTCATCGTTCATGTTGAAGATTTGTTTCAAAAGTTAAAAATTTCGAAATCTTTTTACCAAAAGAAACAAAGATAACTTTGATATAGTAACTTATTTGAAAAGATTAGATTGCTTTTCGAATACATTTCTTGGTTCTAGAATACTGTTGACATTTCCTATTACCGTTGCACTTGTTGAAAAAAGTTTCTCAAGTTTAAAGATATTAAAATCTTGTTTGCGATCAACCATATTACAAGAACGATTGAATGTGCTAACTATGATATCTATTGAAAAAGATTTGATAAAAATATTGATTACCAAAATTTAATTAGTGAGTTTAATTTTAAAAATGCGATAAAGAATATTTTTACATAATTTGTTACATTTCAAAGTTTACATATGGCATTTGCTGCTTTTGATTTTAGGTTTGCTCATATGAAATGACACGAAGAGGTTAGTGACTTGGACGCCTCTTTGTTGATGACATATGAATTTTGATTGAGTTCAGGTGCTGCTTTTGAACTTTAATTTTACTTTTCTTATTCAGGTCATGTAAAAAAATAAACAAATTTGTAAATGTCCTATTTCTGCAATGAAATATTATTATTGGTACTTATTTTTCTTTTCTTAATATAGTTTTTAATTCCATGAAAGAGTCACTATTTTAAAATATCACACAGGTCATCCAAAATCTTAGGACAAGCCCTGAAAAGACCTAAACTTGATTTGACCGGACACAGCTAGGGTCACATGTTTAGGTCATGTGACTCTTATGTGTCCCATGCCCCTATATTACGATTTCAATTCCTTAACTTTCATACTTTTGCATTTTAGTTCTCCAAGTTTCAGTTTTATCAATTTAGGTCTTTCTTTTGAATATCTCCCAATCGATCCTTCAACTTTTAAATTCATCCAATTTAGTCATTCAACTTTTGATGTATTTAACTTTGGTTATTCCAATTATGGAAATGTTCATTTTAGTCTTCAAAGTTTTTATTTCATCTCTTTTTGGGCCCAAAACTCTTCAAATGGAAAATTTAGTTCCAAAACTTATGAAGCCATCCATTCTACTCTCCATAGGATCAATCATGTCCTCTAGTCCCCCAAGTATTGATGTAAATCAGCTTTTTGATTAAACCGCAAGTGCACATGTCACATTTAAGTAATAAAATAAACTTTTTTGAGTTCGAGTTGTAACCTAAGAACATTTTTAAAAATTTCATATCTCATATTTAATTATTATAAGATAACTTCATAAAATTTTTATATTAACTTTTAGTATCGTGGTTGGACAAATACATCCACTGAGCTCTTTTACTTTACCTATAATCTTCAACTTCAATCTGTACACTTTGCTTAAAATGTCGGTTTCATGATAATAATGAATAATCAAGGATGTAGTACATATATTTGAAATTTTAATACCCCCACATTCCAAGGATTTTAAACACTCCCACTTGGATAACATAATTGAACATGTACCACAAAACATTAAACAATAAGAATTAACATAATCATAAAGTATCAAATATGGTTTAACAATAATAATCTACGTACACATGCCTTCATAGTAATAAAATATACCTTACATACAAAATACTTGCAATTTTGTACTACAAATTAGCTAAACATCGTGTCAAAATTTAATCAGACAATAAACTAATTTTCAAATACAGTACATTGAATATTCTGCAAATGAAATATTGTTTCGATTAAGCACACTCAGGTGAAATTCTAGCAAATATAGAATATAGCCCAAATTCATCGTTCATTCGCATTTATTTTAATAACTTAAAATTATAATGGCTCATATAAAATTTAAAATAATTAAATGTCGAATAAATTATTATAATTATTAATATTTGAAGCTTTCCAAACTTAAATCAAAATTAATCCAACTACATGGTCGTATTATAATATACCTTTTTCTAAAATATTAATTAAGTACATTATTGAGGATTAAATATTTTAACCAATTGTTCGAAATAAATTTCATAGAAATTCTCATGTAGTCAACCAATTCATGAGCATGACTAAATACTAGTTTTGGTTATAATATACAATAATAATATCTCATTGTACAGCCTAGAATTTGTCTTACCTCTAAAGGATAACTATCCACACTAAAATTAGAGATAATGCCAAAAAATTGCCAATCTTATCTTATTGTGGGCCAACAAATCAAGTTGCTGCAACATAAGTGTAGTATATGTGTTCGATACATACTCTCATGTTTTCTGGTAAATATATTCCGGTGGATCAACAAAAGAGGAGAAGCGTACTACAAGTAAAACATAGATAATACACGTGTTGGAGAAATTAGTTAAAGTTCAGACCGCAAACGAGGTTATCATTAGTTATAAATTTCACTTTATAGAACTAATCAACAACTGCGAACACGAATTATACAAGGGATCTTCTTCTTATTTTATCTTCCATCCATTAGATTTTTATTGTGGGTTCCATTGAATAGGATGTTCACACACAACAAAATACCTTAATTTGACCCTTAAAACGACATTTTAATAGTAATTCATATGGACTTTAATTAAACAAAAATGCCACATACTGTTTTCAAGTAATATAATATAATGGGAATATAATTTACCATTTAGGCAATCATTTTCCCCCTACATTTTTGCACTTGCATAGAAATAATCACACGAATATCATAGAAACGAATTATGATACTAAATGTAAGTATATGCATGCCGTATCATTGTCATAATCAGTGGTGAAATCCAAAAAGACAGAATTATCACATAATTCAGTTAAAAACCAGCATTTCAAGATTAGCACCATTGGCTACATCCACATGAAATATACCAATTTACAATTCCAAAAGAACGAACACTCCAATGTACACTTACCAAAGAACTGTACATACACTCTAAGTTCAATTATGAAACTCATTCCTAATCCCTCATTGTTTGCAATTCACCTATTAAACCAACATTCAAAGCAGAGCAAAGGATCAAACACTATCTTCTTCTATGATCAAATCACTCCAACACGACTTTAGATTGGTGGGAAAAATCCACTAATAAATACAAATAACATAATTCAATAATTGCATAAATATAATAATATGATAATAATATAAACATTATAATTCAACAATAAGAAGAGAGTTAGAATGCAAACCTTTTGAGTCACTTCGAAGACGCTGTCCTAAAATCGTGTTGCTTCCCCTTCGTGCGAGTTTTTTTTTTTGGCACTACGTGACTCTAAGATAAAATTCATGTTGTTCATAGCTGGTTCTTCTTCTATGGGCACGACTATAAAGAGATAAATGAACAAGCTTTTCATCGGGTTGTCAAAATAGTATAGTATAAAATTATAGAGAGAATAAATTATACATTTTTGCTAATTATATTGGGGCCCTTTTTTCCTCTTTTTTGGGCCGAGTTATTGCTTATTTTTGTTGTAGAAATATGTTGTAGATTGTCTTTGTACGTTGTTGATTTTAGTGCTGATTTCTAGTGTCTTTGCTGTAGAACTATGTTTGTTCCAATATAATAGAACAATGTTATAGGTTGCCTTTATATATTGTTAATATCCAATTTCATTTTAGAAATGCGATAACAAACAATTATGGTTATGTGGTATTTTATTGGCACGCAATGAAATATTTCATTCAGGATGTTAATGATGCATATTGCTGTGAGAAAATAGGCAAATATGTGGTTATGTATGACTCTGTTCCTTCGTTGAAAATGGTAGAGACAGAATAGCTTTTCTCTATTTTTAAGAGTCAGTCCATACAATGGAGAGACAATTCATGCTATTTTGATAAAACTCAAAAGACTAATTTTTCAATTGATGCTTCCACTCACGTTTCTGCTCTATCTAGTGATTGGCCTTACTTAGGTATGCTAGAAATAAAATCTTTAATATGACGTAACCTAGCTCATAAATTCTAATGTTTGTTGTGAGCCACATGAGCATTATATTATATACTGATAAGTGTCTTTTTACACACTTATTTAATTCACAAACATGACTTAATTATAAGATAAGTGATTGAATTGTGGCTTAATTTCGTTGAATTTGTGAATTTTAGGGTATGTTGATGGATATGGTGAAATTCACGAGAAAAGATTACTTCACAATCCTTGATAATAGACGAAGACAATTTTTTGCATGACTCTGTCACGACAAGTCTATATCTGTGTGAGTATATTTACACCTCGTAGTCATTCAATCATTGTACTCTATCACTATAGCTATACCATGTGTGACTCGATCTCAATCATAGCTCCACCTCGATGTCATCCATCATCAGAGCTCTACCTCAAATTTTGAACCATGAGATTGAACCGTCTTCTCTAATACGACTTGTTGAGAAAAATTTCACTAGATGCATAGGGAATGCAAAAACACAAAAACGAGTTAGATATAGAAAAGTAATACAAGTTTAACATGGTTTGACAAATTGCTGATGACCCTATGAAAAAAAAATCATTACTAGCCGAGAAAATCTCATAGTATAATATTTTTGTCACTTTAACAATTTTTGCATACACAAAATTAGAGCATCTAATGGACGATGGGCACTTGCTCGCACTGTTTTCTCTAATTTTCCCTTTGCCTAGCACCATGGCCGCATGAATTCTTCCTGCAAAAACCCAAGTAGAGTTTGATAGTGAAATCAAGAAGTTTGACTCAACTAATACCTAGAGGAGGGGTTGAATATGTGAACAATGCGGAATTTAAATTTACCAATTATCATAAGTAATAAGTCATAAATAGTAATTAATCTAGATAAATTCACATGCAAGTCTATCCTATGTTGAATTACCACATTTTACAATTTGCATAAAGTAAATAACACCAATAATTGATCAAGGAAAAAAACCCACCGCAAAGTGTAAAAAAACTCCGTACCCAAGCCAATAAAATCCACTATAAACAAATTGACTTAAAGTATGGTCCAAACTCGATTAACTACAAGTATCCTCTCACCTATATCTTATAATCATCAAGTCCCTCCTACACTGCGTGCTTCTACACTAATTCTTGACCTTCTGAAATCGTCTATCTGCTACGGATTACCAAGAACTCTTCGTTCTTGTTCTATTGGAACTCCAATTTCCTTCTTCAATTTTCAGAATTTTGATAGATTATACAGAAGTGGGTGGTTTAGTATTTTGAGAATTTGGATTGTTGTTTTCCCGATAGATCTCAATATTTGATGAAGGATTTCCAAAATATATTTTCTAGGAAGAATATAATAATCAACCACCATTATGGAAGGAATATAACTTCGATATATATTGCAGAAGGTGTTTGGAGTTGTTTAAGACTCAAAGAGCTGTTTAAGTCATGAAAATAATTTTTCCTGGATAACGTTGGTGCTCGAGCATTAGGTTAGCATCAGCTTCTCTGCTTTGGGCGCTCAAGCATCAACTTGTTAGTAAGCTAGCATAATTCCGACAACTTTTTCTCCTTATTCCATACTCGACAACAAAAACTCTTAATTAACTTATAAGACCTCCTAAATAACTCTTTGAGTTTTATAACTTTAATTTTGTTTAAAGAATAGCCAATTACAATGAAACTTAACAAACTCTTCTTTTGGCATTCTGTGACAAAATTAAATATTACAAGTAAAAGTAAAACATAAACTACCTACCTATAACCACATGACATGACAAACTTGTTGACATATGGTCGACTTCATCCTCATTGTTTTGATCATAGCAAACAAGACTAATTTTGTTTCTAACAAATTCTTTTGAGTGATGATAATTCAATGTTCAAATCAAGAAAGTATTATCGGACTTCAAATGATGATCTAAGTGGAAGCTAAGCATTCAAGTGAAATTATTCGAGACAAAAGTTTAAAAGATAAATGTCAAGAAAGATAAAGATCAAGAGCATAAGAAACGACATCAAAAGATCAAGACGACAAGTTTAAACTTTGGAACAAAGACTTGATTTCTTAGACAAAATGTAAATATACTAACGCTTTGATATTTCACAATGAATAGTTAAGCTCAAAATCTTTCTATGTATTAAAAACAATTTTCGTTCACTAAAAGTCATTCAAGTACAGCTCTTTGATAAAAAGTAAAAATGACTTTTAAAAATGATATTTGGACATTGAAGACATTTTTATCATGAAAATTTAGCTAAAAATATTTTGCAAAAGTCCATACACTTCAAAACTCTCAAATCGTGACAAATGGGGTCAAAACATAAAAAAAGCTGCACTGTCGGGGATCAACCGCCCAGAGAGGCAGTCCATCGGACTCTTTCCAACGGTCCGAAATTTGACCGTTCTGACTTTTGATTTTTACTGTACAAATTGCTATATTAGTCTTCTGGATAAGAGGTGGTCGACTGGACAAGTCATCCGCAAATATAGATTTTTTAACGTTTTAGACTCTATATATACATTGACTTCTTGCATTCATTTCATCATTTCTAAGAGCATTAAATTGAAATACTTTTAAGTTTTAACTTTTGTTCTCTACTCGTTATTTATCTCTATCAATTCATTTATTTTTGAAAAACTTTTGATTGAGTTTACTTTTAAAAATCATTTCTTTTATCAAAGTCTTTCAAACCTAACACTTGAACTTTTCTTATTTCCATTCATTAAAGTGTTAGCCTACTTCTCTTCATTGTACTCAACTTTGAATATATTCTTATTGTGAGAGAACATTTTTTTGTAAAATTTATACTTGGTTGAATAGTGGATCGTGTTGAGGTCCCGAAAAGCTCAACTTTGTAAAATGATCGATGCTCTTTGGTTGTAAGTCACCATTATAAGTCAATTAACAATAGTGGAAAAAGCCTTGCTTGTGACAGAGAATTTGGTAACGGGAGACGTAAATCATTGTTTTGGATTGAACATCCATAACATATCGTTTCCACACTCTTTTTCCTTCCTCTTGTTATTTTGGTATTTGCTCATTATCTTGTTTGTTAATTGATTGAATTTGCATTTGTTTTTGAAAAAAATTTAAATAATCAATTTACCCTCCTCTTTGTTAGTTGTTCTTGGGCTTTCAAAACTGTAACTAGTTTTCCTTGTTAAACCTATTTGGAAATCAACAATTCAAATACCGAGGGTAAAAGCATGTGAAACATTTAAGGAAATATCGCAATTGAGATATAATATCATAATCAGGCTAGCTAGATTAAGATGCAACATCAATGTTAATCAAAACACCAACAACTTTAGCCTCCGTTTGACTCCCATTTTGTCGTAATGAAAATGGATAGAATAGTGTTTTTTTTTTGAAAAATGAGTGGTTAAAAAAAAAAGGAAAAGTTTTCGATTTACATGTGATATAATTTTATAGAAGATTGTATGATTGAAAATAGGAGTGAGAAAAATGAAATGAAATGTAATGGAATGAAAATTAACGGGAGCCAAACGGGGCTTAATATCACAAAACATCTAAACTTAATATAGCAAAGCAACTATGGGAAGCATCAACATTCATCCAAAATGATATGAAATACCAATATAATGTCTAAAAAACAAAGTCAAAATACTATTTCTCATCCTAATCCACTATATTAGTCTCTTGGTGTTGTGTAGAAGCAGTCGTAGTCGAATTTACCTTTTGTTGTGTTTCCTGTGTAGTCAATGTAGCTATTTAGGTGGTGAACGATGAGATTTGATTTGTAAGAGCATATTCGGGATCCACTTCATATAGACCAGCAACTCTTTTCACACTTAAACATACACTTGACCATTGATAACCGTTGGTGGCCATTTCACCAGCAAAGAATAAGCATCATCTACGGTTTTAGACATCAATGTACACTTGCAGCAGCATCAATTATTGTTCGTGTCTTACCATTCAACCCATTGTAAAATATCTTAATCTGCATCCAATTCTAATAACCATGCCGAGGTCATCTTCTAAGTAAACTTTGAATCTCTCCCGAAGCTAATAAAATGGTTTGAAGTAAGTTTTTTCAAATTGCTCAATCTCACTCCACAATTGAGCAGACTTAGAAGGTAAAACATTTTTGATAAGGAAATCCTAAGCCTTCCCTCCCAAGCGGTAATAGAATTAGACTGTAATGATTGAGGCCATCCCTTTGCTTTATCCCTCAAGGAGAAAAAAACAAATGCAGTCTGATTTCATCTTCAGTAATATTATTCATCTTCACAATGTCACCAATCTCCAAAAAGGTAGCTAGATGAGCATTTGCATATTCTAATGGGGATCCTCTAAATTGATTCTATTGCACATGGTAATCAATCCAAGCTTCAGTTCAGATTTGTCTATAGCAATAATTTGGTACATAATACTAGAATAGTTGTTATTGACAACTGGTCAAATTTAACCTCGAATCGTTCGTTGTTATTGATTTTCGTTTGCTGCCGTTGCTTCAATTTCATTTCTTCTTATGATCCTTATTCTTTGAAATGTTCTTTTGATCTTAAGATCTTTTCACAAAAACAAATGAAACACCAACAACCAAACAATTAAAAGTAAAAAAATAAAATAAAATAAATCTAAATTAAAATCAAGCCTAATTGGCAGCAATATTAGTAAAATTAAAATCAATCAATCTCCGACAATGGCATCCAAAACATGTTAGCTACATATTATGCCGCAAGCGCACAATTTCAAGTTTTATAATATAACGGTGAAATTATGATGTCGAATCCACATGGATTGATAATTAAGTTTCTACTAAGTAATATAATTAAAATAGCCCTTAGTTTGTCCAGACGATCAAATTAATAGTTTCAATATACTTAACCAAATACAAGGTGAAAGGCTGACTGAATCAACGATTTAATGACGATTTTTAATGATTAAATCTATATGAGAAAAGCCTAGGGTTTCGGTTTCAT
Source organism: Olea europaea var. sylvestris (assembly GCF_002742605.1). Taxonomy (NCBI): domain Eukaryota; kingdom Viridiplantae; phylum Streptophyta; class Magnoliopsida; order Lamiales; family Oleaceae; genus Olea; species Olea europaea. Next base: position 30,600,076 of record NC_036248.1, on the reverse strand, counting down.
CCAACTATTAACTATGTCTATTAATTCAATATTTATCTTCAATTGGTAATTCAAGTTTATAAGCAAGAACCATAATATATTTCTACTCCCTCTCTCAAGTATTGAGTGAAAATCTTTCATAAATTCCAATTCCAATATCTCTATTCCAAAAAAAAAATAAAAAAAAATCTAAGAATTATAAAGTTCTATGGTACTTCATGAAAACGCTTCAAAGGAATTATACTTTTTCTTGAAACATATAATATCCTAGGTTGTGTTATTCTATAATCACGCCTAAGGTTCCCTCTCTAGAATGAGAAACTTAAATCAAATCAATTAATTAATGGCCAGTTAATTTAAAGCATTAAAAATAAACAATAAAAATAAACTTTAAAAGACAACCTCAAAGAATTAAATGTTAAAAATCAAAACATCATTTCAAGTTTGGATTATATCAATCCCCTAGATGAGTAACTTAGTTAATGATTGGAGAATAAGAAAATCTAGAATTCATAATCATAAGCATAAAGAAGAAAAGAGATAAAAACCGTTTTTGAAGTTTGGATAATCTTCTTCTCGCCATTCCTTTCACTCAATTACTTGATGTCTTGATTTGCCTCGTTGAAGTATAGATGAAAAACTCATTCTTTGCCGTATTTATGACTCCTTTAATGCCCGCCTCGAGTTAGGATATTTTTGGGCCTTTTTCGAACAAATAATAACCTAATTTTCACGCGCACGATGCCTAAGTGCTATAAATGTGGCACTTGGGCGCTACAACAATTTTTAGGCTGGCGCTTGTGCGCTAGTGGTAAACCACCTTGAAGTTTGCTCCTTCTCTGTCCCGAGTGGCACCTAGGCTCTGCCTGTTGGGTGCCTGGACATCACAATTCTATTCTTTTCTGGTAGCCATGGCGATAGTATAAAGGATCCTTGGCTCCACCTCCTTGCTAGTTTTATGTTTCATGGCATGGTTGAGTAGCGCCTAGATGCTGCGTTGCTGCTTATTTTTTCCTCTTCTGTTGCCATATTGGCCTCTTTCCTTGCTCTCTTTGCATGCTTCCAAGACCTATTCTCTCCTCGATTCATGTCGTCACTCATTGGCTCCTTCTAGCTCTATGAATTGATCTTTGATCACCATGTCACCTAACCTATAACACAACATGAAAACACAAATCAAAACGTTTCTAAGACTCTTAAGATAAATTAAATATCAAGTTCAAGTAGTATCAAAATTATGAATGAGATACACTCATCGTTCATGTTGAAGATTTGTTTCAAAAGTTAAAAATTTCGAAATCTTTTTACCAAAAGAAACAAAGATAACTTTGATATAGTAACTTATTTGAAAAGATTAGATTGCTTTTCGAATACATTTCTTGGTTCTAGAATACTGTTGACATTTCCTATTACCGTTGCACTTGTTGAAAAAAGTTTCTCAAGTTTAAAGATATTAAAATCTTGTTTGCGATCAACCATATTACAAGAACGATTGAATGTGCTAACTATGATATCTATTGAAAAAGATTTGATAAAAATATTGATTACCAAAATTTAATTAGTGAGTTTAATTTTAAAAATGCGATAAAGAATATTTTTACATAATTTGTTACATTTCAAAGTTTACATATGGCATTTGCTGCTTTTGATTTTAGGTTTGCTCATATGAAATGACACGAAGAGGTTAGTGACTTGGACGCCTCTTTGTTGATGACATATGAATTTTGATTGAGTTCAGGTGTTGCTTTTGAACTTTAATTTTACTTTTCTTATTCAGGTCATGTAAAAAAATAAACAAATTTGTAAATGTCCTATTTCTGCAATGAAATAATATTATTGGTACTTATTTTTCTTTTCTTAATATAGTTTTTAATTCCATGAAAGAGTCACTATTTTAAAATATCACACAGGTCATCCAAAATCTTAGGACAAGCCCTGAAAAGACCTAAACTTGATTTGACCGGACACAGCTAGGGTCACATGTTTAGGTCATGTGACTCTTATGTGTCCCATGCCCCTATATTACGATTTCAATTCCTTAACTTTCATACTTTTGCATTTTAGTTCTCCAAGTTTCAGTTTTATCAATTTAGGTCTTTCTTTTGAATATCTCCCAATCGATCCTTCAACTTTTAAATTCATCCAATTTAGTCATTCAACTTTTGATGTATTTAACTTTGGTTATTCCAATTATGGAAATGTTCATTTTAGTCTTCAAAGTTTTTATTTCATCTCTTTTTGGGCCCAAAACTCTTCAAATGGAAAATTTAGTTCCAAAACTTATGAAGCCATCCATTCTACTCTCCATAGGATCAATCATGTCCTCTAGTCCCCCAAGTATTGATGTAAATCAGCTTTTTGATTAAACCGCAAGTGCACATGTCACATTTAAGTAATAAAATAAACTTTTTTGAGTTCGAGTTGTAACCTAAGAACATTTTTAAAAATTTCATATCTCATATTTAATTATTATAAGATAACTTCATAAAATTTTTATATTAACTTTTAGTATCGTGGTTGGACAAATACATCCACTGAGCTCTTTTACTTTACCTATAATCTTCAACTTCAATCTGTACACTTTGCTTAAAATGTCGGTTTCATGATAATAATGAATAATCAAGGATGTAGTACATATATTTGAAATTTTAATACCCCCACATTCCAAGGATTTTAAACACTCCCACTTGGATAACATAATTGAACATGTACCACAAAACATTAAACAATAAGAATTAACATAATCATAAAGTATCAAATATGGTTTAACAATAATAATCTACGTACACATGCCTTCATAGTAATAAAATATACCTTACATACAAAATACTTGCAATTTTGTACTACAAATTAGCTAAACATCGTGTCAAAATTTAATCAGACAATAAACTAATTTTCAAATACAGTACATTGAATATTCTGCAAATGAAATATTGTTTCGATTAAGCACACTCAGGTGAAATTCTAGCAAATATAGAATATAGCCCAAATTCATCGTTCATTCGCATTTATTTTAATAACTTAAAATTATAATGGCTCATATAAAATTTAAAATAATTAAATGTCGAATAAATTATTATAATTATTAATATTTGAAGCTTTCCAAACTTAAATCAAAATTAATCCAACTACATGGTCGTATTATAATATACCTTTTTCTAAAATATTAATTAAGTACATTATTGAGGATTAAATATTTTAACCAATTGTTCGAAATAAATTTCATAGAAATTCTCATGTAGTCAACCAATTCATGAGCATGACTAAATACTAGTTTTGGTTATAATATACAATAATAATATCTCATTGTACAGCCTAGAATTTGTCTTACCTCTAAAGGATAACTATCCACACTAAAATTAGAGATAATGCCAAAAAATTGCCAATCTTATCTTATTGTGGGCCAACAAATCAAGTTGCTGCAACATAAGTGTAGTATATGTGTTCGATACATACTCTCATGTTTTCTGGTAAATATATTCCGGTGGATCAACAAAAGAGGAGAAGCGTACTACAAGTAAAACATAGATAATACACGTGTTGGAGAAATTAGTTAAAGTTCAGACCGCAAACGAGGTTATCATTAGTTATAAATTTCACTTTATAGAACTAATCAACAACTGCGAACACGAATTATACAAGGGATCTTCTTCTTATTTTATCTTCCATCCATTAGATTTTTATTGTGGGTTCCATTGAATAGGATGTTCACACACAACAAAATACCTTAATTTGACCCTTAAAACGACATTTTAATAGTAATTCATATGGACTTTAATTAAACAAAAATGCCACATACTGTTTTCAAGTAATATAATATAATGGGAATATAATTTACCATTTAGGCAATCATTTTCCCCCTACATTTTTGCACTTGCATAGAAATAATCACACGAATATCATAGAAACGAATTATGATACTAAATGTAAGTATATGCATGCCGTATCATTGTCATAATCAGTGGTGAAATCCAAAAAGACAGAATTATCACATAATTCAGTTAAAAACCAGCATTTCAAGATTAGCACCATTGGCTACATCCACATGAAATATACCAATTTACAATTCCAAAAGAACGAACACTCCAATGTACACTTACCAAAGAACTGTACATACACTCTAAGTTCAATTATGAAACTCATTCCTAATCCCTCATTGTTTGCAATTCACCTATTAAACCAACATTCAAAGCAGAGCAAAGGATCAAACACTATCTTCTTCTATGATCAAATCACTCCAACACGACTTTAGATTGGTGGAAAAAATCCACTAATAAATACAAATAACATAATTCAATAATTGCATAAATATAATAATATGATAATAATATAAACATTATAATTCAACAATAAGAAGAGAGTTAGAATGCAAACCTTTTAAGTCACTTCGAAGACGCTGTCCTAAAATCGTGTTGCTTCCCCTTCGTGCGAGTTTTTTTTTTTGGCACTACGTGACTCTAAGATAAAATTCATGTTGTTCATAGCTGGTTCTTCTTCTATGGGCACGACTATAAAGAGATAAATGAACAAGCTTTTCATCGGGTTGCCAAAATAGTATAGTATAAAATTATAGAGAGAATAAATTATACATTTTTGCTAATTATATTGGGGCCCTTTTTTCCTCTTTTTTGGGCCGAGTTATTGCTTATTTTTGTTGTAGAAATATGTTGTAGATTGTCTTTGTACGTTGTTGATTTTAGTGCTGATTTCTAGTGTCTTTGCTGTAGAACTATGTTTGTTCCAATATAATAGAACAATGTTATAGGTTGCCTTTATATATTGTTAATATCCAATTTCATTTTAGAAATGCGATAACAAACAATTATGGTTATGTGGTATTTTATTGGCACGCAATGAAATATTTCATTCAGGATGTTAATGATGCATATTGCTGTGAGAAAATAGGCAAATATGTGGTTATGTATGACTCTGTTCCTTCGTTGAAAATGGTAGAGACAGAATAGCTTTTCTCTATTTTTAAGAGTCAGTCCATACAATGGAGAGACAATTCATGCTATTTTGATAAAACTCAAAAGACTAATTTTTCAATTGATGCTTCCACTCACGTTTCTGCTCTATCTAGTGATTGGCCTTACTTAGGTATGCTAGAAATAAAATCTTTAATATGACGTAACCTAGCTCATAAATTCTAATGTTTGTTGTGAGCCACATGAGCATTATATTATATACTGATAAGTGTCTTTTTACACACTTATTTAATTCACAAACATGACTTAATTATAAGATAAGTGATTGAATTGTGGCTTAATTTCGTTGAATTTGTGAATTTTAGGGTATGTTGATGGATATGGTGAAATTCACGAGAAAAGATTCGAAAAAAGGACCAAAGTGAAGGAAAATGAAAGTTCAGAGACCAAGATGCAAATTATCAAAAGATGATCGGGAAGCATAAACAAGGAAGTGAAAGAGTTAAAAGATCAATTTGGTGAGAACATGGAGTATTGGAAGAAGAAGAAATGAAAATAAAGGTTAAAAATGAGAAACTGGAGTTCAGAGACTAAATTGCAACTTTTGGAAAGTTTTTAATACTGTGCAGTCGCATAGTATAAAAGTCCATGCAGACGCATACCTATGTTCAGAGATTTTCAGGGCCAAAATCAATTGAACTATGTAGTCGCATAGTACAAATTCGGGGGAAAAATCTGGTTTCCTTATTTGATTAAAATTCTTATGGAAACAACTCGGGGAACCTATATAAAAACCCTAGGGCCGTAGATTTCGAAAGAGAACGCATTGGGAGGAAAAAAACACATCTTGGAGAGGTTTTTGAACGAGAGTAACAAAAAAATTCACGAAGATTATCAAGCTTTCATGCGAATTCATAACCCGGTGATGTCCTATCTTCAATAAATCATGTATTTTGTTAGTTTCTCCATGCTAGACTAAATATTTTTGTATTAGGAGATAGATGAACTGTGTAATGTGATTTTGGAATTTCAATTTTGCATTTCGACATTTAAATGCTCATTTGATTATTCGAATGATTTATATGCAATATATTCTTCCATAATTAAGTGCACATAATTATGTGATACGTAATGATTTATTTCTTGCATTCAAGAGAAGGAAAATAAATTTGACAGGGAATAAATCATCGTAGAGTCCGATAGGAAATAAAAATATACCTTTATGCTTTTCGTGAATCGTTAATTGCTCATAAAACCCTATGCATCCTTCATAGAGATATAGACTGGTGATATATTTTTATAGGTTCAATAATGCTCGAGAGAGTTTATTGGATAGATTTAGGTGCATTGATTCTTCAATAATCCAATAGTATTGTCCAATTGCGAAATTAGGGTTTTAAGTGATCATCACATAGGAATTCGTGATCCTAGTGCGGTTTAATTTCATTGAGTAAAATCAACTTGCGTTCCAATCATCATATCACTTTTAAATTCATTTAGATATATCGTGTTGCATCTTTAAAACATTCAACTGTCATTTTAGCAAAACTAGGGTTTTCCATAATTAGGGTTTTGATAAATTATAGTTTTCTTAGGCTAAAACTTCAATTTTGATAAATTCGTTTCGGTTAAGGTTACGGTAGAATAAAATTGAACAATTCAATCTCTGAGGAACGACATTCAGAACTCAATATTCCACTTTATTACTTGTTAACGAACCGTACACTTGCGGTAGTTCAAAATCGAAAGAAATAGTTTCGCAAACATATACCTTAAAAGGTTCATTACATAGCAGCAATATTGTGTTGTAATAATTTAGTGTGATTGGTTGCAAGATCTTTGTTGTTGTCTCTTTTGATTTATGTTCCCTATAATACATTGGAATTTTGAAAGGAAAGGAAAGTCAGCTATCCATTTTCTGTTAATTCAAGTAGCAGTTGCAGAGCACTCTTCCATATCTCTTATTTTGTGCCAAATGACCTAGCGATCATACGGAGAAGGGACTCTTGAGGAGCATCAAGCGAGGGAAAAAAGTGGAAAATTTATTTTGATATTTTTGTTTGATAAATTTTATTTTCCCCTTTTATTGGATTCCTGTTCTCATTTTTAAAATGTCTTTGAAGGCTTTATTTTTCTTAATTTTGTTTTGGAGTATAGGATTTGGGATATTTATTTGAAAGAAAACCTGAAGATAAATAGCTCTGATGATAAAACTATTCTAACCTTATCGCTGCTGTCAAATTATTTGTCAAGGTTTTATGTTTATTTGGAGAAATTTAATTTGATGTTTGGTGCTTGAATAATTCTGCATTTAATCGGATTAGCCAAACAATTAGTTTAAGAAATTTGTGAACCTTCTGCTTTTCATGGAGTGTAGCATATTCTCGGCAAGGACTTTATGTTGCAGGTTCTATGTCTGAACTCTTGTAAACAATGCATAATCTTGTTTTCACAGTTCAATGGAATATGTAATCTGAAGCTAATGTTTAATAATTTGCATTGTCAAATTTCAGCCCCATGGAATATTGAAACTAGAAAGAAGTTTATCCTCCATTTTACTTACGAAAGTGACTACAACATAAAGGTAACTTTGTGTTTCTATTTGCGTGCAGTGTTATAATGAGAAGTTCATATTATGCTATTTTTGTGAACATTACTTTTTCCATTTTCTTCTTTTGAGTTATTAAGAACAGCGTACTTTCACTTTACCCTATGACTTGGACTAGTTTTGTAGAGAACTTATGAGGACGTTAATGTTCAGGATGAACTAAAATATGGAAAATTTGGAGAGTAAGCTCTATTTTTTCAGCAGATGATTTTATTTATTTATTTATTTTGTCTTGATTACTTGGCACATATGTTAAGACATTCAATTTGAACAAAAACTACTTCAAAAATTGAGTGGTGCAAGACTTCTCTTCTCGATTTTGATGAAATCTACGATGCGGTTTGAGAGTGAACAAATAAATGAATATGTTTATGAATGTATTTGTGTTGTGATTTGTTTATTATTATTATTATTTGGATAATTAGCTCATACAAATTCAAGAGACTACAGATGTAAAAAACCTATGCTGGGTAGAAGTATTTGCAGACATTATGAACATCATGGTGACTACAAGTTCGAGAGTGCATGTCTTTTGACCATCCCATTAGCTATGACTTGTCACCATATCCGGATTGGCATGCTTCGAAGACTTCTATTGACTCTTATGCTGGATCTTGGAATGATTAGAATAGCTGGAGTTGGAAATTTTGTGCGCTGTAATTTTATGGTTCCCTACGGGAAATAGACCTGTTTGCTTCGAATCACCTTGATAGGCTATTTTATATAGTTTCACTTAGAACTACATCAAGTGAAGAAAGATAGATTGATGTTAGGAAAATTTTGCGACCTATCATATGGAATGCAGAAATCAAGGTAGAATATTGCTCATTAATGTTCCGTCAAGGTTTTTATAGGGAGAGACTACTTTCTAAATCTATCTTGTTTGCGTAGTTTACAGGACATGTTTATTTGTATGTTTAGGGCAAATCAAGAATTTTCTTCGATTTATTGAAATGATGTGCCCTATGTTTATTTTATATGAATTAATGAAATTATTATCGATTTCATGTAATCCCAAAAAATATATATAAATTTGTTGGTTAAGTTGAAATTGTTGTACAAAGAGAAAAAATGTAAGGAAAAAAAAAATACATATGACAATGGTAAAAAAATGTTAAAAAAATTAAGGGTATAAATGACTTTTTTATATAAATAGGTAGGAAACGGCAACGGACAATGTATGTTGCGAAAACATCAACAGCAAAGGGTAAAGAATGTTGCAAAAAGATCAACGACAATGGGCAAAAAATGTTGTTAAAATGTTAATGGCAACGGGCAATGAATGTTGCTAATACATCAATAGCAACACACATGGTACGTTGCTAAAACATCAATGACAACACATATTGAATGTTGCAAAAATATCAATAGTAACACACAGTGAAAGTTGCTAAAACTTCGACAATAATGTGTAATGAATGTTGCAAAAAAAATTTGCAACGGTTTTTGAAAGTTGTCGTATCCCTCTACTCTACGGTAATGTCAAAGCCCACAACATATGTCCGAACGTTGCAAAAGGCTTTTGGCAACTTTTTTGACCATTGGAAAAGACTGTTTTTGGTGTAGTGTGCCAGCAAGGCACAACAGGAAGAGGCTGATGGCAAGCTCCATTAGAGGGGTACGGATCACCAAGGCTCATGCTACCAACAAAAAGAAGATATCTACTGCAGGAACGCCTCAATTTAAAGAAGTTAGGTCATCTATATTGTCTCCCGTTCTGATAAGATTAGAGGAGTCATGCTAGGGATGCTTTCAGAGGTGATAATTTATGGTGATGTAGGCGTCAACCGCTACTGGTATCCTAGGTGCGAAATAGCAAAAGAAAAGGCATCAACAAAGAATGATGTCCTCTTTGCAATATAGGGACCACATCAATCATCATTGGACTTGAGCTGATGTGGGAGCAATGGGCTCCAAGGAAAAGGTAGAGCGGGTGGTGAGGGAGAATTGCATCCAGCCTCGAGGCCAAAATTGCTACTTTGAAATGGATGGAGCTAAACTCTGTCACTATCGAAAGAAGGCCAACAGTGGCAAAAGAGGAAGTGAAGTAGCTAGGATGTAGGCTTAAAAGTATCTTAAAACGATAAAGTAGTGAACAACAGCTTTGCAAATTGAAATTGCCAAAGTAAATAACAATAGTTATGCCATGGTTGTAGAGAAAATATAACCTTGGAAGAGGCAACCCTTTTTATGAGATTGCCAAAGTAAATAACGAAAGTTGGGAAGATTGGGCAAGTACAGGCTTGGCATACATGAGAAATTTTTAAAATAAGGCAGAGTACTACTACTTAGTCACTACAGCGATGGATTCTGACGAGTGTCGTGTGACAAAGTTGATTGCTAAGCAGCATATGAAGTGGGACTATTGAGGGTAGAAATCGGTTCAAATGATTTTATTGATAAAATAATTACAATTGAAGATCAAATATAAATGCAATCAACAAATTCTCTCACCTAACTATGAATTTCATCTTCTAAATTCACTAGTCTAGGTTCTCCAACAAAAACATGAGGGAAAATAGTTATTTGAGAGGGTGATATTTGAATTCCATGTCATCTTCTTCAATCAAGGAGGCATTTATAGATTCCCTTCCAAGCATTAAGGTAACTTGGTCATTTCAGCGTCGCGCCGGTGATAACTCTTTATCAGTCGCTTCTTAACTAATTTAGTTAAGAGTCATGCTTTATTCACTTGCCCATGTGCTCTTTATTGATAGCATGTAGCCAACCTGTACTTGATGAACGGTTTGAGACATTTTCACAAGCTTTTTATTTTCAACAAAACAGTTTTGTCTATTTCAACCTATCTTGGGAGAAGCTGGCGGAGGAACTTACTCTTATTGAGATGGGAAATTTGATTGATACCCATTTTCAGAGAGCTACGATTTTATCTCAATATCAGCCATTTGACTATGATGATTGCATCTCGAAGGTAGCTAGCTTGTAAAAGATAGCTGTCTCTAATGAAGATGTGCAGCTTTCTCTAGAGAAAGTTAAAGGAGGTTGGTGATGTAAGGGATGAGCTCAAGGAGATTAGTAAGGTTGACGAAGCTTTCGTGGCGAAGGAGGCTTCCTTGATAGCTGATGCCAAGAAGATTTCCTCAGATTTAGATTCAACCAAGAGAGAACACGTAGCCTATATTGCTAGGATTGAGCGTGATGCTTCTTGTCCTAAAGATAAGTTTTACAAGATTAAGTCTGAGCATGAAGCTATTCTTAGAGAACTAAATGATCCAAGAAATGAAATCAAGCAATAAGTTGAGAAATGAAAAGATGGAGCTAGTTATTGCAAAATCTAGTCCTTTCGAAGCGAATGATCGCGATGTGAAATTAGTTGAGGATGCTATGATTGATGGGGGACACAAGGTGCTCAATAGTATTATAGAATTTGGATTTTTCGAGAACTCTTGAAGGTAATATCGAAGACATCCCTTCTTTTAGAACATTCCTCTATGTCTTTGGAGGCATGTAAAATTTTCAATCACTCGATTTGGGCTCATTTTTCATTTTGTATGAATTATTTGGTGCAATTGTTTAAATCAAATACTCTTCGATATCTTAGGAGCTTGTGACTAGAAAACAAATTTTTAGAGGCACCTATTCTGATCCAATTTTAGAATCTTAGATCAGCTTTTAATATACTAACCTACTCGTGTTCTTGGCCTAAAAGCTAAATCATTTTTCTCTTGCTGTTGGCTATTGTGATCATTTCAAAAATTACTAAACTTAATTACTTTACGCTATTTCCCTTCCCTTCAAAAATAAGAAAAGAAAAGAAAAGAAAAGAAAAGAAAGGAAAAGCCTTTTATAATATTCACTAAAAAAATGTGCACCGTAAACGCATGGGTTGCATACAAGTAATAAAGAGGAGTAATGAGTTCGAATTGTTGATCCAATGAGAAATGATTACTCAATTACACAATAGTTAAATTGAATTTTAACAGCGAAACACACAATAGAATTTGAATTTGAAAATAATAAAAATAACCAAAAGAACAAATCTACAAATTAAGGAAACTTGGGAAGATAAAGTGATTGGGATTCATGATTTTAACTAAACCATTGTCTAATTAATTTCTCAATAAGCCAAAAAGAAAATGACTCATTTGGTATCTTAGACCTAATTTTTTTTTTAACTAATTAACTCTCTCGAGTGAAATTAGTCATAGTCAATTAGGTTAATGTACTATACTTCAATGTCGATTAGAACCCCAATAGATTGCATTAATTATTTTTGAAAATAGTTCAATGGATCACTTAGGGTTAGGAGTATATTTCTATCTCCTTCAAGTACTTAGTGTATTTACTGTTTGATCCGAAATTAGGGTTGGCAACGGGATGGGGCGAGTTCGAGGCGGGCATTTTCCCACCCCGTACCCACCATGTTACCCATTCAAGGCTGGACGGGGTGGGACCTTGTTTACGTACCTATTTACCTTTTTTATATATAGTTTTTTATAATTCATTTTATTGTCCTTTATTCATTCAAATGAGAAATAATATATTTATTATCAGAAAGTTAAATTATTCGAATATATTTGGTAAACAAAGATTTTTATTTTTTATCACATTCTTTAGATAATATTAGTTGCCATCTTTTATTCGAATTAATGAAAATTTGTGGAGTTTTTCCATTTAAAGTATTGAATTCTTTAAAAAAAAATTTAACATGGTGGGGCGAGACCCCCGTTACCCGTACCTGCCTCGGGTTGGAATTTTCCACCCTGTATCCAACTCGATTACCTGATTAATCGGGTAATCCCCACCCTATTCGAGGTGGGGTTCCGTGAGTATCGAGTTTGACGGGTATTTTTGTCACACCTATCTAAAATGTACAATATTCTCTCAAAGATTACACAAATCACTGACACAATCATTTAATGGCTGAATAACTGATAATCATTAAATACAATATTAAATACACATGAAAATAAGTACTTTAACATTATAGAGTAAATATTGAAACTTAATCAAGCTCGGTAAAGCTACATCAATCATCCCAAAATAAAGAACTTAATTCATTGTTTATAAATGATAGGAAAAAAAAGAAAAAAGAGGAGGAGAGTTAAAGAAATACATTATACGTTAGAAAGAACAAAGAATAAAATACGAGAAAAAATATAAAATCCGTCCCTTAATTGGAATCTTGAAATGAAGATTAGCTTGATCTCTATTTTTCCTCGAAATCTCTCCATTTTCCCTTATTTTCTCCTCCTCTTCTTGTCTTATCGTGCCCTAGTTCTTGCCTCCAATCTATTGAATGAATAATGGATAAATGGGCTAAGTTTTGGGTCATTAGAAACCCTAAAAAATGTATCCAAGACATTCCCTAAAATGCCCTAAAAAAAATCCATTTTTAACAAAAAGGGGCAGAACGTTTTGCCCCCATTTGTGCCATGCGCACACATGGCAGCATTCAATGATGTTGGACACTTTGGACTTGGTTTGGAATGCGGAATAAATGGTTGGTTTGTTTGATAGAATGTGAAATTTCATTTATGTGGTGTGAATGCAAGAAAGATTGAAGGAAGGTGAACATTGTAGAGAAATGAATTTTTCACATCCATTTGCCATAGATGCAAGGACTTGCACTCACACAAGTCACCTCTGTCCCTGTTTTGTGCCGTGCGCATGGCGTCCCAAGTAAGAGTATTTGCTAATACAATCAAATATAACATGACAAAAATCTACAATGTTCGACAACTTGCCAAAATTATCCATGAGTTTAAAATTATATAATCAATTCACAAATATGCTTCCAAATAATGCTACCAAAAATAATTTGTACCAAAAATAATTTGAACTTATTCGATATTTGATTAGGGTATAACTTTCAATCATCACCTAAACTCGAAAAAAAATTTAGAGAAGGAAAATTTTCGAATTGATTCCAAACCTACCCTTAGTGGTCATTTCTTTCCTTTCTCACTCATGAAGTTCAAATCCTCAAATATATACTTCTTTTCTTTCCCTAGATGTTAATCTATTGGTTACTTTCAAGTCACTCATTTTTTATCGCTCTAATTTGGTTGGGTCACACTAATAATGTCAACAATCTGGACATGTGATAATTCTTTACAAAGTTGCATGCTTCGACATTTAAGCTTATACTAAGCAATTCAAACTAATTTGTAATCCGAGTCCTCAAATTCAATTACAAATGCATGATTTCTTGCAAGATTAATGATTATAGTTTTAGGTCGATACTTCCTTGATTTTTTTAAAGACCAAACGGTACCAAGTTTTGAAATATCCCTACAAATTTCTTTTTTTTTTTAGTAAGAAAATATTATATATGGAGCTTAGATCTATAGCACATGGTCATTACCTCGTTTATACTCATTAATCGAATACACTCCACACAAATATACTCAACATATATGGAATCAGTACATTTCTAGATAATCTCTTTTTTCAGCTCGACTACTCCCAAACTTATATCGCCATAAGGTTAAGACATACAGAGCGTGGATAAATAGAAATTTACACACAACTCACAACCTAGTTCTACTAATTCAAAACTCTCTCCATCAATCAGTAATTCTCACACATAGAAAACAATTGGTCACACTCAGAATAACTTAGGATCTTACATGGATGATCAATTTATTTATTTTTAAGTATCAACCAATTTTTTGCTTTATTTTTTTCCCTTCCATTTCACAATTTTATTATTTCTAATTACTTTATTAAATATCTTTAAATTATTAAGAAAATCCAACTACTCCATTTCTGAAAACTCCAAACCAAATGACTCGATCCCTACTTAATCAGTTATTTATTTTTTTACCGATATACAAGCAACTAGGGATATCAAACGGGTTGAGTGGCTCGTTGGCTCGTTAAAATCTGGCTTGTGGGCTGCTGATGAGCCTGAGTTGAGCAGGGGGCTCGATCCAACGAGCCGAGCTCGCGGGCTCGTCCAAAATTATGAATTTTTTTTTTTTAAAAAAAGGTGAAAAAATTTAAAAAAAAAAAAAAACGAACTTGCAAGCGGTTTTTTTTTCAACGAAAGAAAACCCTTGAATTTTTCAAGGGGCGGGGGAAAAGTCGATAAGGTTCAAGGTACCGACCCTTTAAAGTTATTTTTTTATTTATTTATTATTATTTTTATTTTTTTAAACAAAAGAAAACCTCTAGTTTGTTTAAGAGGCAAGGGAGTGCCGGTAAAGTTCAAGATACCGCCCTCCGAATTAATTTTTTTTAACACAAGAAAATCCCTAGTTTGTTTAAGGGGCACGGGAAGAGCCGATAAAAATCAAGGTACCGACCCTTCAAAAAAAAAAAAATTCAACATAAGAAAACCTCTAGTTTGTTTAAGGGACACGTGAAGAGCCGGTAAAATTTAAGGTACCGACCCTCCAATTTTTATTTTTATTTTTTAACCCAATAAAATTAAAATACTAAAATAGAAGAAGAATTAGGAGAAAAATAAAATTTATTAATGGATTTTTTAATAGGAAAATGTTTTTTTTTTTCAAAAATTTTCTGATGGATTTTTTTTCCTAGTTGGCTATTTAATAAATTTTTATTTTTATTTAAAATGTTTACCAAAATTTTTTTTCGTTGGTAAGTATTTTATTCATTTATATAGTTTCCAACCTAATTATCTGTTGCTAATCTACTGTTAATCCTTCGGTATTAGATGGAATATGTCCATCGTTAAAATTTCGTCTATGTTGCCTTCCTTTTTAATAGTGATTAAAGAATGGCATATGCCATATATTAATGATACAAGCGGAATAATTTAATGAGCATCAATATATATCTTACGTTAAGTATCAATTTATTAATGACTATATTTATGGAAAGTCTCAATGTTTTATGTAAATTTGTTATTTATAAATTAATTGATGCGATTTTTTTATCTATGTTTAGAATAAGATGAGAATCGGTGTTTATTATAATATGAGGAATGATATAATTAATATTGATGCTTATCTTATGCTCATTAATAAGCGGAAAAATTGCTGCATGAGTCCTTGACCTTTACGAAAAGTGCAAATAGTACCATACCCTTTAAATATCAATAATTGCTATATAGCAGCATAAGTTACTTCAGATGGATACAGTTCAATTACGTATTAAATCAGCGCATGAAGGTGCATGGCCTTTCTTTAAAAAATATTCAAATACGAAGTCTGTAAAAATTAATTTCTAAACATGATGCAAACTTTGAGATGAGAAGAAGGGGTTACGTTTAGAAATGTGAACCATCTGTGAATCAGTTTGTGATTTTTCAGAGAAATAAAGTTTAAAGTTGACGAACAGATTTGTCTCTGCAAAGGTGCAAATGCTTGTTTAATCGTATTTATACCGGCTGAGAATGGCATTGCAGTGATTTCAAGATGGAAGACTAATTTGTACGTTTTCAAAAAGTTAGGGATATCCGCTGCAATTTTCTCTTTAACAATACGTGTGGTGACGACAATTGGCAGCTCAGTGCACATTAATGTGTGGTGTGTGAAAACAAAAAATCGTACGTAATATCCTTAAGAACCAGAAAGACCTACAATTTTGGTTCAGGCAGGCGTCTCGATCCCTCAGCCCTTCGCTTCACAGCTCACATTCATAATCCAAGCAAGCAGCAATGGGATCTGAGGAAGTGGGCAACAGGCAAATCGTACTCAATGATTACATTAAAGGTTTCCCAAAAGAATCAGACATGTCATTGAAAACTTCAAGCATCAAACTCAAGGTTCCGGCGGATTCTCCCAACGCAATTTTGGTGAAAAATCTTTACTTGTCTTGTGATCCTTACATGCGCAGTCGCATGCAGAAATCTGAGGGGGGTTACACTGAGTCCTATACTCCCGGCACTGTAAGTCATTCATTTTCACGCCCCCTCAATTTTCATCCTCAATTGTCTTTGATGTATTAGTTCGTTCTGGAAAATGGGGTTGTAGTTTTAAAACAGTCCCCTGAGTGATCTTTGTACATTGTAATTGAACGATTGTGTGCAATAATATTGGAAATGTGAGTGGCATTGTCTACTGATTCATGACCAAAGTATATTAAATTGACGCCGTATGAAGGAAAAATCTCAAGAACACAAATATGGAATCCACCGGAGAATGAAAAATAAATTCAAGATGTTTCATTAATTCAAAACTGCCTAAAAACAAAGAATGAACCTTATATTTATAAGAATTTACATGAAAACCTAGTTTAAAAGCCCTAAAATTGAAAAGAATTCAAAATAAATTAAATAACAAAAATAGCATTAAAACTTGCAGTTTTCGAGTTCTAAACGGGCTTGTCGCTCCCTTTTGAAAAAGGTATTATGGGTCCAAATCGGAGCTCGCATGCCAAATCTACAATTACCATTTCTCCCTTTTTGGTCCAACTGTTCCTAAATCCACTTGGCCATCGATTCTACATCATAAATTCACATGATTTAGGGAAAACTAATGTTTCGTAAAATAGCACCCCTTGAATTCCTTCTACAATTTATGGAGGTAGCAATTGTATTTGCAGATTTTGTTTAGCTATTATTAAAAACACATCGTGATCACTTACAACCATTCACAGATGGTAAGAAAGATGGCATTGCTGGATTTATGATCAGTTAACTTCCCCGAAGGATAAACCTGTCTCCCCCACTGATGTCAACTATCTACTATTTCAGTTAGCTCAATCCGTTTGATTAATTTGCATTTTCATTGTGCTTCTCCGTTTATGTATTATCTAGCCTATTGTTGGATATGGAGTGTCCAAAGTTGTGGACTCGGCTCATCTCAACTTCAAGGTGGGTGACCTGGTTTGGGGAATGACTGGCTGGGAAGAATACAGTCTTATTAAAGCTCCAGAGACTTTATTTAAAATTCAGCACACAGATGTGCCTCTCTCCTACTACACGGGAATTCTTGGTAAGTTACTTTTCTTAAAAATTGCATCATAACTGAATATAAGTGTTCTGTTTTTGGTGCAACCATAAAGGGGCATACTTGGTAAGTTGAGCTATTTTTTTCTGAGTTCTTGCAAGTGCGAAAGGAATTACTGGCTCCCCTGGATAGCATAGTAGGATAATAAGCCGAATGATAATCGAAAAATATTTACTACAGTGATGTTAAATTGCCCGATACCTTGAGCCTGTTGCAAGCATTTACATTAGTCCTGTTTTTGATAGCAGACATGGTCATACATTGTTTTCCATTTGAGAAAATTTATCTGGTGTCGAGGACAATGATGTAATCAACTTTATTTCAGGTTTTAGTTTCCTCAGAGGTAAAATATATTTGTTTTGTCAGATCCTAGATTGTGTTTTTCCATACATTAAGAAAATAAGATGATCATTCTAACTTCTCAATTCTACAGTACATATTTATCCTCCAAATTATAGTAACAGTTAATTGCCACTGAAGCACATTGACACATTGGATTTCTTTATTGTGAGGCATCATCCACATGATATCTGTTTTCAATTTCACCATCATTATATTCCCCTGCATCTGAATATAGTTCTGTATTCATTTAAAACTCTCTAAATTTTTATTTTTTCGTGATAAATATGATTGAGCTTTTGAGTACTTTGCTCCCATATATGCAAAGTGTGAATATTTTTCCTTGTCAATGGTGAATGTAGAATCTTGCAACGTTTTGGATTTTATGGTTTTACGACATTTCGAACCTAAATATACAGCCGTCTAGATTACTTTGATGATGCAACATTGAGTTGCCTTAATTGAGTTTTATAAGCCCTAGTTTTTGTTACCTTACTTAAATTAATTAAGAACTATATAAAGAGGGGTCATTCTTTGTATTACACATATAACATTATTGAACAAAATCAAGGAATCCTTCCCCTATTTTATGTCTCATCTTTCTTTCTTTCTGTTTTCAGTTTTCTCTCTCTGTCTTGTGACTCTCACACTGTGAGCATTCGGCATGATCTTTGTCTACGCGAAACTGTCAAAATCGGCTAATTTCTAGCACTTGCATACTGATAATTTGATCATGCTTCTTAGCAAGACACATATAGCATCAGGCTGGATATGGCCAGTATTCGAGTTTGGTGACACTGAATAATTTGATCATGCCCTTTAGCAAGACAAATACAGTATCATGCTGGATATGGCCAGTTTGTGACACTGTGACATAATAATATCATATTTTTTGGTCTATCTTTTACAATCACAGGCAGACAATGGTAAATTATTACAGTGTCACATCATTCTTGCGGGTGATTTAGAATATTTAAGAGATTATGAAATCCTTAATCTTTATTGTACCAAACTTTTGTGGACTTTTTACTTTTAGAGTTGTTAGCTGCTTGACTAATTTACTATATATTTCTTCTTAGGTATGCCTGGCATGACTGCTTATACCGGTTTTTATGAGGTTTGCTCTCCCAAAAAGGGTGAAACTCTCTTCGTTTCTGCTGCATCTGGAGCAGTTGGTCAGCTTGTTGGGCAATTTGCGAAGTTGCTTGGATGCTACGTCGTTGGAAGTGCCGGAAGCAAAGATAAGGTTAATGAAAAAAATTAATGCTGATGGGCGTGTTTAGATATAAACATCTTGTCTTTTGCTGATTTTAACCTTGATAATGTTATCTTGGCTCATATAACATCTAAGTTTAAGTTTCTACTGAAAGCTAGAAAAAAGTTTTGAGTTTGATCCTTGGGATACTGACAAGTTGTTCCATTAACAGAGAAGCTAGTAGACAAGCTCAAAAAATGGTATCCTTCCATGCTATCCCTTGTTTGGTTTAGATAAAAATTAGAATTTTAATAGATTTTGATAAAAGTTGATCGAATGTGTGGTTGAAAAGTTGTGGGTCCCATGAAATGTGTGACTAAAATTAATAGTTGATTTTGACTTATATTTTAATGATTTTTTTAGCAGAATCATACGGGAGATAATGTTCTTTTGACATTTGATGATGCATATTTCTTGTGTAGGAAGAGTTTATAGGGTATCTCTCTGAATATCAAAAGCATTTCCACTATATACTTACTTTGTCCATTGTGGTTCAAGGTTGATCTGTTGAAGACCAAATTTGGCTTTGATGATGCATTCAACTATAAAGAAGAGCAGGATTTAACTGCAGCTTTGAAAAGGTGAGTTCCAACTTCTCTTTCTTCCAGAGATGAACTATGGTTGCACTACGTGGGGTTTTATATTGCTAATAAGTCCGGCTTCATGACGAGAATTGAGTTTGTGATTTGTTTAGTTCCCACTCAGTAATGCTTCATCCATCCTAGAGTTGCAAATATTTAAAATGCTTGCTTGGTTGCTTTTCTTCACTTTACAAAATTCATAGTACAGTTTGTTATTCTGATAGGTATTTCCCTAATGGAATCGATATTTACTTTGAGAATGTCGGAGGAAAAATGCTTGATGCCGTGCTTCTCAACATGAAAATCAAGGGTCGTATAGCTGTTTGTGGATTGATCTCACAGTACAATCTTGAGCAGCCAGAAGGTGTACACAACTTATTCTGCACTATAACTAAACGTATTCGTATGGAAGGATTTCTTGTTTTTGATTACTACCACCTCTATCCAAAATTTTTGGAGATGGTGCTTCCACTGATAAAAGAAGGGAAGATAACTTATGTAGAAGATGTAGCCGAAGGCCTGGAAAGCGCACCAGCTGCTCTTGTAGGGCTTTTCTCCGGTCGCAATGTTGGGAAGCAGGTGGTGGTTGTTGCTCGTGAGTAGTGTCAAAGTAGCAATAAAACATGGGATATAGTCTGTGTAATAATGCTATTAGTACTGTCTCATGTTTGATGTTTCTCGTGTTGGATTTTGTTTGATGCAAGTCGGTCCAGATTGTCCTGTGTTTTCTCAATTCACCTATGCATAACCAAATAAGTAATAATACGAAAATTTTAATCAGATTTTAATAGGGAAATTCTTTCCCACGATCCCTATAGATTATCATATGTTTCACTTGGGTCCCCATTTATTTTTGTTACATTTAAGTCGCCAAATCATCGTTTTTGATTCATGTACGGGTAAATTGAAGGAAATCATTCAAACTTTTCATCAAATAGTCACTTGAGAAGTACATAATAACTTTTCATTATTTCATGTGACTATTTGACAAAAAGTTGAACAGTTTTTGAAGATATTTGACGAAAAGTTGAACAATTCTTGGAGATGGGGTGATAATCTCAGGCAAATCTAACCATGAAAAGAAACTCAACATTTCACCAATTTTTTTTTATTCAAAATGGAGAAAGAAAATTTGGAGAGATCTAGCTCCACACATTATGTTAGCCGATTGAGCCATTATTATGTTGTTAGTCAATTGTACATTTGACTTTGTTTGATTAATCAAATATTAGTCCTGTCATGACTATATAGACCTTCTCTGTCCCTTCTTTACAATATAGGCAACTTTACTAAACTTCTGGACTCCATCTTCACAGCATAATTGTACCATTTTGAATCAAGAGCACTCAATGAGATATGATTTATTTTCAAATCTATAACATGTTTTACATCACCAAGTATTCTGACAGTCCCGTCAAACATCTTAACTCTAATCGTTCCAATACTAACTGTCTTTCAAGGTACGTTATTTTTCATTATTATAGTACCTTTCGAAATTGTTTCATATGTTGAAAACCAATACCAATTGGGAGCATATGAAACGTGTAAGCTATATCAAGAATCAAATCCTCGCAATGTTTGGAGTCAATGTATAAAATAACTAGAAGTTCTCCATCACTGAAGCATCTTCTGCAATACTAGCTTCATATATTTTTTTTATTTTTTTATTTTTGGATTTGTAGTTGCTCTTTTATCTTTATTTTACAACTTATAGCAGTCAAATTTGATGTGCTCATTTTTCTTGCAATAATTACATATTTTATCGCTATATTAGACTTCGACATGCTCACATAACCACCATGAGCAACAACGCTCTCTGCCTAAGTCTCAAATCTAAACACAAGTTGCTTCATCTTTCCTTTAAAAAACTGAGCATCATATACATCATCTATAGCGAGAGTATCAAGACTGTACAAAATAGTGTCTCTAAAAGACATAAGAAGGCAATGAAATCAATCATAAATCTTCTTCTTCTTCATCGTACTTAACCTCCATGTTCTCCGGATCAATGATATTTCTTTAAAGACAATTAAGCGGTCTTTTATAGATGTACTTTTGTCATACGATCAGAATACAATCGCTGCTTCAGATAGGCGCTTCATCATGCATAACTGTTGTAACTTTAAGCATAATGTAACAATATTTTTCTCCTTGGAAACTTCTGAAAGAATTTGATTTGGTAGATTGTCTTTCAGTCCTTACGTTGTTTCTCCTCGTGCATTCAAGTTGATGGCATCTCATCAAACCCTAACACAGTATCATCTAAGTCCATCTGAGCGAGAACCATCCTCATCTTTACTGATAGCCTAAGAATAATTAACAAAGAGGGTGGTGGGTTAATTTTTAAAACTTTTCGAAAAATAAATTTAAATCAAGCAAGCAAAGGATATATTGATCAATTAATGATAAGCAAATAAAAGTAAGTAGATTAATCAAATAATAAATTTATAACAATAAGCAAAAGGGTAGAAAGGAGGCAAACGATATAATTATGGAGGTTTGATGAAAAGAAATGATTTATGTCCTCTGTTATCAAGCTATCTGGCACGAGCAATGTCTTTTCACTATATTGATTGACTTGTGGTGCAATCCAATCCTTTAAAAAATGTTTCCGATGACTTACAAACAAAGAGTATCCATCCTTATACAATATTAACTTTATTGAATCTCAATATGACTCATACTATTGAGCTTTTACATGACCTCAATACGGTCCACACATTAACTTACAACAAGGAGCACTGATCCTTATACTAGAAGCTTTCACCAGACCTCAATACGACCTACAAGCTTAAAGCAATGATTTTATAATGAAATTCTCTGTTAATAAATTATACAAATGAAGTAAGTATTAAAAGAGACTAACACTTCAATAAAAAATAATAAAGGCTAGCTCAAGTGTTAGATGAAAAACTTTGATGCATATAATAATTAAAAATTTGATTCAATCAATTAAAATTTTTCAATAAGAAGATGAAAGAGGAATAAATGTAATGTACATTTAAAAATCTTCTCAAGATATGTCTCTCTTTTTAATGAATGATCATAATAAATTAAGCACCAACAAAGAAATGAAAAACATTGATGAGTAAGATGATTTTACAAATTTGATTCAATCGATTAAAGTTTTCAGTATGAAGATGTAGAAGAGTTAGTTCAAAAATATTCTTCGAAATACATCTATCTTTTTTGAATAATAGAAATAAATTAAGCTCCAGTTTGGCCCCCATTAATTTTCATTCCATTTCATTTTTCTCTCTCCTATTTTCAACCACATAGTCTTCCATAAAACAATATTACACGTAAATCGAAAACTTTTCCTTCTTTTTCAACCACTCATTTTTCAAAAAAACATTATTCCACCCATTTTCATTACCACAAAATGGGGACCAAATGGGGGCTAAGTACAAAAAGAGAGATGAATGAGTTCGATGATGATGATGATTAAAGAGTTTGAATCAATCAAAGTTTTTGATATTTAGAAATACATGAAATGAATGCAAAGGAAAGCTCAATGAATTTTCTCAAAAATTATTTCACTTTGATGCTCTTGAAAGTCTTGTGATTAAAAGGAAAGTGTGAGTATATTTATAGAGATTCAAATCGCCATAAAAAATAAAAAAATTGTATGTTTGGATGACATCTCCGATCGACTGCCTTTTTGCAGATGGCCAATATAACTGTTTATATAGTGAAAATCTAAGGCAAAAGGGTCAAATTTTGGATCCTTTTTTGGTCGACCGCCTCTCTTGGCCTCGTACGACCGATCAACCAATGGGCAGTTTTGATCTTTTTACGTTTTGGTCCCGTTTGATCTTATGCAATGGTTTTGAAAGGCGTAGTTTTTTGGAAAATATTTTTGACTAATTTTTCAATATAAAAGATATTTTTGAAGTTCAAATATAATTTTAAAACCACTTTTATATTTGATCAAAACATTGTACCAAAATAACTTTTAATGCATAGGAATAT
Source organism: Olea europaea var. sylvestris (assembly GCF_002742605.1). Classification (NCBI taxonomy): domain Eukaryota; kingdom Viridiplantae; phylum Streptophyta; class Magnoliopsida; order Lamiales; family Oleaceae; genus Olea; species Olea europaea. The sequence continues at coordinate 30,576,530 of NC_036248.1, read as the reverse complement.
TTTGAGCTTAAACATTTATTGCCAAATATCAATGTATTAATACCTTTACTAGTGATATAAGAAATCTAATATTTGATCTTGCTACAAAGTATATGAAGTCTGTCAATTGCTAGAGGTTTACTGGGAATAATGGTCAATTGAATTTTTTCTCATTTAGCTAAGTAAATCAATATGGGTTTTCTTTCGATACCAAGAACCTAATGTTATACTGCCACTAATATATCTAAAAATTTGTTTTATGGCACTAAGATTTAATTTTTGAGTATTTGATTGGTGAGTTCATTGGAGTGTTCATTGATTTTAACTCTTTCATTTTAAATTCATTGAGCATGTCCACGATGTATTTTGTTTGAATCTATTCCTTAGGTAAAGATTGATAACTTTGTACTTTGGAAGATTCTTCTTCATCTTGTTGCATATTTGCTTTTTCCTCATGTTAATTTTTAACATTTTTAGAACCTTCTTTATTTTGATTTTGAATATTCATTTGATCAAAGGAATATTCAAACCTACATCATTAACAATACCTTTCTCTTGATCAAGAGTATTAGTTTCATCAAATTTTGCATGCAAGGATTTTTTAAATGACTAAAATTCTCTTGTTATAGAGAAAATTCTATAAGCTTTACTAGTCAATGAATATCTAAGAAGGCTTCCAATATTAAATTTTGAACCAAATTTTCTCAAATTTCTTTAATGTTCAAGATAAAACATTTACAACCAAACACTTTAAAGTAATCGATATAGAGAACTCCAATTTTTAAAGTTCATATGGAGTTTCGGTTTTCTTTCGATTAACCAAGACTATATTCATAATATAGCAAGGGTGTTAATGGCTTCGACCCAAAATTATTTTGGTAAACTATTTTCATTTAGTATAGTCTAAGCCATTTTTGGAATGTATGATTCTTCTTTTACTACAACATTTCGTTGAGGAGTTCTAGAAGCTAATAAATAATGTTCACGACCATAAGTTTTGCAAAAATCAGAAAAAGCAATATTGTGAAGATTCTCCACAAGATCACTCCAAATTGTACTAATAGTATACCCCTTTCCATTTATGAACATTTTAAAAATGTTTCAATGCATTCAAACCTTTATCCTTTAAATTCAAAAGTAGGACTCAAGTAAATTTTAAAAAAGTCTTCACTATTGACAAAAGCATTTTGTTTACCACTTAAACTTGCGGCTCTAGATGGTCCAAAATGATTCATATGGAAAAGTTATAACGATCATGTAGTACAAGAATATTACTTTTATTTGAAAGAGCTCTTCACTAGTCTTCCAAAATGACATTCATCACATTTTCTTTTTCCAAATTTGCCAAACCATTAACAAATCAATTTTTGAAATATTTGAAAGTAGGACCATGCAAACATGACCAAATCTTTTTATTTTTTTTATTCTCCCCACAACCAAGTATTATCTTTTAAACTTGATAAACATTTTTCTTCACTTCCAAATTCAATGTTTATGACATAAAAATCTTTATTTCGGCTTCCTATTATCTCTTTTGATGTAGCATCCTCAATAAAGTATTTAGAATAATCAAATTTGATATGAAAACAATTTTTCATGCAAATGCAAAATAAGTATGTTTGAGATTATCAGCTTATAAGAACACTTTCAATAGAGGGAAATGAATAATTACCAATATCTTCAATGCCAATGATTTTTTTCTTTTGATATTATCAACAAAACTAACACCACCATCCATCTTTTTGAAGCTTGATAACAAAGTTTGATTTTTGATCATATGCTTCGAGCATCCAATTCAAGAACTATTTACTCTTTATTTTCTTTAGTACCTACAAAAATAATTCAATTTTTGTTCCTTGGTACCCATACAACTTTGGGTCCATGGTTGTTAGTATTTGTGAACTTTTGAATTCACTTGTGTTTGCTTTTAAGTGCAATGTCTTTTTGATTGTGCAATTAAAAGATACAAGTCCATTTTTATCGCAAAATCCCCATATAACATTTGTAATAGGGGGAGTAGAGGCTTTAACAAATAAATTCTTTAAGAGACTTTTATTTTAAAGATGGTTTGTATCAAATTCATCATTTACCAAAAACACATTTTTGTTCACCAAGCGTTAAATCAAAAATTTTCTTGTCCTAGGTAAATTTGTGAATAATTTGAATCAGTTCTAAAATCTTTTCTTGTAAAGGGGAATTCTCCTTAATTAAAAAAATCGTAATTTACGTTTTCTTTTTTTAAATAATTTTGAGTTCCCAAAAGTTTCTTTATCTATTTTTCCAATAAAGAATTTTTATTTTTGAGAATAGAGTGTTTGAGAGCAATTTTTTCAAGTTCTTCAAAAATTTCATCATACGAGGTAGATAAATCATTATATGAAGAATTGTCATTTATCTTTATCTCATTTTCAATGGTCATGAAGCACATGTTGACAACTTTCTTGTGACATTCATTGTCTTCATCATCATCATCTTCAATTTCATCTCATATTGCTTGAATTGCCTTTTTTTTAATAGATATATAAATCTATTTTTGTTCGGACATTCATTTTCTCTTTTGACCGGGTTAGTCACAATTATAGCAAACAATCATATCACTCTTCTCTTCGCCATTTTCTTCTTTCTTTTGAAATAACTGATTGTTGCAAAGATTCCTCCAATTTCTTACAAGAAGAACTAGGTCATCAAGTCTTCATCATTCATATTTTCACTTGCAATGTCTTCATCAATCACCGACTTTAAAGCAATTAGGGAAAATTTCTCTTCTTTGCTTTTCATTGTTTTTTCCGTTGCCTTGGTATGATTTAGCTCATATGTCATCCATATTCCATAGAGCTTCAAGAACTTGTGGCTTCCATGTGTTTAATGCTTTCCACGCCAAGGTATGTTCTGCATCATCTCCTAAATGTGATACTCTCGATCACACCCCCTTTATATAGATAATCATACACTAACCTATGTAGAAATGAAATTGATGACTTAACTTAGACACAATATTTCACACATTTTTTTTGATAACATGAAATAAGCATCTTCACAATAAGGCCCCTGTATATTCTTGCCTGGTCACATATAATGTACATAAGGTATGTAATGACTAAATACTATATAACGAAATTTCAACATATTTATTTTGAGGATTTCAAAAGTATCTACCATGCCATTTCTAAAGTTGTATATACTGTACATCGTTCTCCAAACATAATACAATAGATTATAAGACCCAAACAACAGCCCACAAGATAACTCTATAGGTCGTTATCCATGTACAACAAATTTCAGAATCTTGTAAGAGCTTCACAGCTAGTCATGCCTTTTATGAAGTTCCATACTCACCTACAATGCAAAAACTACATAAGCAAACACCCAATAATTAAAAATCATGCATGCTATGAGTATAAGTAATATGAGTATATGTCACCATGCCATTTCTTTAAATTACCATGCCAAAATGCATCATATTCATGCTAAAAGTGACTTTCTGCAACGATTTTTAGACGTTGTGAAAAGTAACTTGTTAAATGTTGCAAAAAGTTACTTTTCGCAACTTCTAAAAAACATTGCAGAAAGTGTTGCAAAGGCCATTTTCTTAACTTTTTTAAATGTTACAAAAAGTGACTTTTGCAACGTTTTTTGACCGTTACCGTAGATTTTTATTTTTTTATTTTTTACAACAATTTTTGTAAATTGACTAGCAAAATTGAAAATGACACTTTGTGAACAAATTTTTGGAATTCCATAAAAATTGATAATTTCATTACAAATTTTTGAATCAATACATTTGAATGTTAAAATGTGATACACCACCACCTAACTAAAAAGGAGTAGGAATTGAAGAATTTCTGTTGCATCCTTTATAAAGCTTAAAACTATAATAAACTATCCAAACTACAAATTGCACATAAACAATGGCATTGGAGATGAAGGGACAAATCAAGTAGCCTTGATTATAAAATAAAGATCACCAGGCTGATTACCCTGAAGATCTGCTCTACCACTTCTCAATTTGCTCAGCTTCAATATTGGCATGTGGCGCTTCGAAGGCCTCATGTACTAACCAAAAGTCATTACATCAACATCCGCTGCCCTCACTTTCTCCATAGTTTTCACAACTTGGTCGGGTGTTTCTCTACATTCCAACATTATCAAAATCATTTTATTTCATTTAGCCCTTGACCCACTTACTATGCACCGGATAGAGCTCTGGCACAATTTAAATGTTAACGATCAATAATCCAATAGCCAATATTATATCGATACAGTCTAGTGGACCATCCTTTTGTGATAACTAGAAGCACATCCCCAACTTCCCTATGATCACCCAAGAAATATCCCACCCGCAGTATCAATAATCATAATATCACAAAGGCACAATCAAGTGGTCCACCCTCCTGTGATCACCAAAGGCACATCTCCTATTTGCCCATGAGATCACCTAGAAAGTCTTACCCACGATGCCAAAACATGTCACATAAGCATATTTGATATGCCTCGATGCCCTCGTAGTTGTCAATAAAACATTTTATAAAGTAAATTCATTTTTTCAATCATGACTTGCATGCTAACTTTCTAATGATAGACATATGTCATGCATGTACGTGCAAATGCTCATGAATGACATGCTCAATCAATATGTTTTCGGAGCCACATGCGCAATCATCATAACCATCATGTGGTATGCCATGATCTTCTTGTCAATGTCATATAAATGTTATAACAATACTCTATAGATAATATTTCATGAATACTATGTTCTTGCATCATAGTTGTAAATAGATTTTACTTACCTTTCACCCTCGTGTGCGTGCTTCTATAGAGTTCAATTATGTGTGTCAACATCATCTAATTGTTATCAACAACCTAGGACTCCTTAAAATTTACTTTCCAAGCCTAGGAGATAACAAATGAAGATGTAAATATTGAAGCTAATTCAAATATTCAAATGGATAGAATCTATTTTTCGGGTTTTCATCACCGTTTCCTTATTTTTCCAATCCCTTTTTACCCCCCTTAACCATATCCATTAATTCTCAAATTTTTACCACACTTCATGACATGTATGTAAAGGTAATCATGCGAAAAGGTTGCGACAAGTGAAGGATTTAAAGATTCAAAGACAATCCATTTTACGAAAAGCGAAATCTAACAATTTCCCTTTGACTATTTTTGATTTCCATTGTATTAGCATGCCACCAAATCAGACTTTAGGTCATTAAGAATCATTCATCATATAAAAATATTCAAAGTGATAAATATGTGTTCCATTCAAACTATTATATAACACCGAATGTGAAACTAGTAAAATCCAGCAACTATCCGATTTCGATCTTTGGTTGTTTCACCCAAATTCTTGCAATCAATTACTCCTCTTTTGTTATGATTAAATCATCAAACTTTCCACATGATCTCAAGAAAGTCTAGAGGTTTAAGAGGCTATAAAACACCCAAAGAAATTAAAGAAAATCTTCCAAAATCGCGAATTAAACTCACCTGCCCAAATTGACAGTCCCAACTTTTCGTTTTCTATCTCCCTTTATTTCCTTTGCCTTCTCTTTCACTTGGGGTCACTTGAGGATAACTTTGGGGGGGGGGGGGGTTAAATGTCTTGTTTAGGGGCTATATAAAGAGTCTTAAGGTCTGGGGTTGTGCTTGATACTTAAGGATGAAGAAATTGGTGATTAAACAACATGTGTCTCCAAGTATGAGGTGTTCAAGCACGAGGTATCTTCATGCAGCAAAATTGGACCTTTCCCTCATCACATACGGAGTCTTATGTGACCTAGAAGATGAATATTTATCCTAAGTGTTTAGAAAAACGTGATAAAGCCTTAATGTTGAAGGAATTGGATATTAAAATGACAGGTCACAAGATGTTAAGCAGGAGGTGTCGTCTTCAAGTTGCATTTCGATTTTTTGTACATATCCATGAAGGATTTGTATGAAACTTATGGATAATATACTAAATATATGAAGCTTTAAGAGAGTTTTAGAAGTGATTAATGCCTAATAGTGAAGGAATTGACCATTACAAGGACAAATCGACAGGCATGAGGTGTATTGAGCATAAGGTGTCCCTTGTAGTGGAAATCTGATTTTACCTCTATCCTTGTAGATACAAATCAAGTGTACTTAGCTTATTTTAATGTCTTTAAAATCATCTTACCTTCCCTAAGATTCCAAAATATTTTATAGAGCTAATTCATTAACATTTCATTCAGTACTTACCCAATTGACCCCCGCTTCTCGATCAATTTCAACGGTTCGCACCTCAATGTTTATAACATCGTATAAACCTTATCTTATTGCATTGTGATCATGTTACTTCATGCCTCATGTACCAATTGTGTCACTCACCAATCTAGAGTTTATGGTTACCTTGATCAATCGAATTGAAAACTTGCAACTTTGTCGATACTACTCCAGCCTTATGAATATTCTCGTTGCTTAGCAAGTCAATCTTCAATATACAAATTAATCTATTTCTCTACCATAGCTCAATTTAAAATTCACCACTTCGATCGAGGAGTAAAGGACTAACACCATATCAAGGTCTTAAAACCCCAATGATCAAATGCACCATTTTCTGCAGAAGGTAATTAGAAAAATTGATGCAATATTCAAATGACATTGGAAATAGCATATATGCATGAATCATATTACCCAAAGATATATTGTAAGGTTCGAGGTATTACACATTTCGATTGTGGCTTCATCAATGCTCCAATCGTACGAATTTCATTAGTTTGCACAGGATTTGGATTAGTTCAGTCTTTTCAAAGTATTACACGAAGTTCATCACCTTCTTCTAATAAATAGGCTATTGTTTGTTCACATGCAATAATTTACAATTGACTTGACTCACCACCAATTTCGAGTTAATGTACACCTGAATTATCTTAACATTCATTTCCTTGCGAGTTTCAATTATGCCAATAGAACTTTGACCTCATTTCCATTGTTGCCCTTTCATGCTCATGATAAAGGATCCTATGTTCGTCCATATTTCTTCTTTGGACCCATCAACATACAATTTTTATGCTGGAGTCTCATCCGAATGGTTTGCGAACTCTACAAAAATGTCAGCTATGGACTTCCCCCTCATTTGGGGTATGTTGCTTCCCAAATAAACTCATTGGTCACATTGTCTACTTCATGTTTCAATGCTTTATAGCTTTCTCCATACAAAGGCCTCAATTTTTTTAACTCCGTACCATAATTTTCTATCAACTTTCAATATGCATGGAAAGTCATAACGAGATCAATTCCTACCATGTTTGAATTTTTCCAAGCAACAACATTCAAGATAGCATACAAGAATTATTTAATTATTTCATCTTTCCTTTCTGTTGGGAATTTACTTAATCATGCACAGCGAAAATAAAACAAATTTCAATTTCCACTAAGGATCTACTTTTTGTTTGGACAGAAGAAGTGATAGAAATCGTACCTTTTTTTTTTAAAAAAAAATTATACAACCTCCTTTGCGCTTCTTTCGTTCCAACAATCTTAACCTGCCACTCGCAGTTGTCTAATTGTCCAACCTCCAATGAAAATTCATACAAGGAACAAAATTGAGACAAAAATCATATATATATATATATATATATA